>NC_057800.1:619944994-620318282 GCF_018294505.1 Triticum aestivum
ATGTAGAGGGATAAACTCAAGCAATATGATATAAACCCCATCTTTTTATCCTCGATGGCAACAATACAATACGTGCCTTGCTGCTCCTGTTGTCACTGGGAAAGGACACTGCAAGATTGAACCCAAAGCTAAGCACTTCTCCCAGTGCAAGAAAGATCAATCTAGTAGGCCAAACCAAACTGATAATTCAAAGAGACTTGCAAAGATATTTAAATCATGCATATAAGAATTCAGAGAAGAATCAAATATTGTTCATAGATAATCTTGATCATAAACCCACAATTCATCAGATCTTGACAAACACACCGCAAAAAGAATTACATCAAATAGATATCCAAGAGAATCGAGGAGAACTTTGTATTGAGATCCAAAGAGAGAGAAGAAGCCATCTAGCTAATAACTATGGACCCGAAGGTGTGTGGTAAACTACTCACACATCATCGGAGAGGCTATGGTGTTGATGTAGATGCCCTCCATGATCGATTCCCCCTCCGGCGAAGCGCCGGAAAAGGCCCCAAGATGGGATCTCATAGGTATAGAAGGTTGCGGCGATGGAAATAGGGTTTCGTGGTGCTCCTGGACGTTTTCAGGGTATATGAGTATATATAGGCGAAAGAAGTGTTGGAAATATGCCCTAGAGGCAATAATAAAAGCATTATTATTATATTTCCTTGTTCATGATAATTGTCTTTATTCATGCTATAATTGTGTTATCCGGAAATCGTAATACATGTGTGAATAATAGACACCAACATGTCCCTAGTAAGCCTCTAGTTGACTAGCTCGTTGATCAACAGATAGTCATGGTTTCCTGACTATGGACATTGGATGTCATTGATAACGAGATCACATCATTAGGAGAATGATGTGATGGACAAGACCCAATCCTAAACATAGCACAAGATCGTATAGTTCGTTTGGTAGAGTTTTCCAATGTCAAGTATCTTTTCCTTAGACCATGAGATCGTGTAACTCCCGGATACCGTAGGAGTTCTTTGGGTGTACCAAACATCACAACATAACTGGGTGACTATAAAGGTATACTACGGGTATCTCCGAAAGTGTCTGTTGGGTTGACACGGATCAAGACTGGGATTTGTCGCTCCGTATGACGGAGAGGTATCACTGGGCCCACTCGGTAATACATCATCATTATGAGCTCAAAGTGACCAAGTGTCTGGTCACGGGATCATGCATTACGGTACGAGTAAAGTGACTTGCCGGTAACGAGATTGAACAAGGTATTGGGATACCGACGATCGAATCTCGGGCAAGTAGCATACCGATTGACAAAGGGAATTGTATACGGGGTTGCTTGAATCCTCGACATTGTGGTTCATCCGATGAGATCATCGAGGAGCATGTGGGAGCCAACATGGGTATCCAGATCCCGCTGTTGGTTATTGACCGGAGAGCAATCTCGGTCATGTCTACATGTCTCCCGAACCCGTAGGGTCTACACACTTAAGGTTCGGTGACGCTAGGGTTGTAGGGATATGTATATGCAGTAACACGAATGTTCTTCGGAGTCCCGGATGAGATACCGGACGTCACGAGGAGTTCCGGAATGGTCCAGAGGTAAAGAATTATATATAGGAAGTGCTATTTCGGCCATCGGGACAAGTTTCGGGGTCATCGGTATTGTACCGGGACCACCGGAAAGGTCCTAGGGGTCCACCGGGTGGGGCCACCTGCCCCGGGGGGGGCACATGGGCTGTAAGGGTGTGCACCTTGGCCTATATGGGCCAAGGGCACCAGCCCCAAGAGGCCCATGCGCCAAGAGATAAGGAAAGGAAGAGTCCTAAAAGGGGAAGGCACCTCCTAGGTGCCTTGGGGAGGAGGGATTCCTCCCTTGGCCGCCGCCCCCCTAGGAGATTGCATCTCCTAGGGCCGGCGCCCCCCCTAGGCTCCCAATATATAGTGGGGGAAGGAGGGCCTCTCACCCCACGCCTTTGGTGCCTCCCTCTCCCTCTCCAACACATCCTCCTCCTCCATAGAGCTTGGTGAAGCCCTGCCGGAGTACTGCAGCTCCATCACCACCACGCCGTCGTGCTGCTGCTAGAGCCATCTTCCTCAACCTCTCCTCCCCCCTTGCTGGATCAAGAAGGAGGAGACGTTACGCTGACCGTACGTGTGTTGAACGCGGAGGTGCCGTCCGTTCGGCGCTAGGATCTTCGGTGATTTGGATCACGTCGAGTACGCCTTCCTCATCCCCGTTCTTTGAACGCTTCCGCGCGTGATCTACAAAGGTATGTAGATGCAATCCGATCACTCGTTGCTAGATGAACTCCTAGATGGATCTTGGTGAAACCGTAGGAAAATTTTTGTTTTCTGCAACGTTCCCCAACAAGAAGTAGGTCGGTGGAGCCACGAGGGGCCCACGAGGGTGGGGGGCGCGCCCTCCTGCCTCGTGGCTTCCTCGCTACTTCCTTGACGTCCGCTCCAAGTCTCCTAGATTGCATTTGTTCCAAAAACGATCCTCACGAAGGTTTCATTCCGTTTGGATTCCGTTTGATATTTCTTTTGCGCGAAACACAGAAATAGGCAACAAAACAACAATTTGCACTGGGCCTTCAGTTAATAGGTTAGTCCCAAAAATAATATACAAGTGCATAATAAAGCCCATTAAACATCCAAAACAGATAATATAATAGCATGGAACAATAAAAAATTATAGATACGCTGGAGACGTATCAACTAGCAGCCAGACAAGCTCACAAAATTCGCTGTCTGAATCAGTTCGACTTCTTCAGTCCCAAGTTCTAGCAGAAAGGCATTCTACAACTCAACTTCAACTTGGAGTCCTATCTCTAAGAAAGATTGCGGAGAACACTAATGAGAACCTCATTGCTAAACAACTACACCTGGAAGCTATGTCCAACATGCTAGGCCGGTCTCACAGCCTTGCTCAGCAGCTTGCGTAGCAGTTCCCGCGCAAGGCTAACCTTTCTTGAACTGTCTTGGAAGTGGTCTCAGTTCAATAATATTTTATTACGCTGCAATGGTGCCTAGTTTTTGTAATCTGCTTCTTCGTTACGCTTTATGATCACTGGTGGCGAACTTCGATGCCAAGTGGATGTAATATACCATAAATCCTTTATTGTATAGTGTAGGTTTATTCTAAGTTAATATGTCGTAATTTCTTTATTGTATAGAGTAGGTTTGTTCTTAATTCCTACTAGTTACTGCCATCATTTTCTATCTGAAAAAAATCTGATGTAGTCGACCGGGCCGAAACATTCGCCTCTAACGGGCCTGGTTTTTAGCGGGCCATAATTGGGTCGGCCTGCATCTTTCTTCGGACCGAATGGCCATTGGGGCCTTCACACTTTGCGCCAGGCCCACAACTTAATCCAGCCTATATTTGGCCCAAATTTTAATTGGGCCTTTTTTGGACCTAGCGCTTAGTTTGGCCCATGTAGCGTTGGGCCATTAATAGGCAAAATATTCTGCTTGCCTGTTATGGCCCAGAAAAAACCATGGGCCTTTATTAGGCTGAAATGCATGTTGGGCCTCAATTTTCACTAGTCGTCGATGGGCCTTCAGCAGGCTGAAATGTAGACCGAGCCCTTTTTGGCCCAGTTATATGACGGGCCGTTAGCAGGCTGAAACATATCTTGGGCCTTAGTTGTCCCACTGATATCATGGGCCTTTAAGAGGTTGAAAGCCTAGTACAGGCATCAACGGGCCGAATTATACGACATGCCTTTAATAGGCCCAAAGTCACGTTGGGTTGAACTGTTGCCACCTTTATCACGGGCCGTTAGTGGGTCAGATGTCGCATCGGACCATATATGGCCCATGGGCAGCACAGGCCATTCCCAGACCGAAAGACACACCGGGTTGAAATGGGCCCATGTCTACATCGGGCCTCTAACAGGCCGAAAGTCATTGGGCTGTAATTGGGCCCAAATATTCGGTGAACAACTAACGGGGCAGATCTGGCTTCGAGCAGTAAATGGGCCTTTATTAAACATGACGTTATTGGGCTGCCCACTAGTACCTGAGTAAGTACTGTGGGCCTTTGAGTGGGCCAGCCTTTTTAACCTATATGGGCCTCTGTTGGGCCCTGCCACATGTTGACGTATCATAGGCATGTCTCCTTCAATGGACGAATGACATCCGACCCACCGAGGAGCAGACACATGTTTCCTCCAGCCAATGATGATTTTACACGTGGAAAATGCCTATTGGTCCGGGCTATTAACGGGTTATCGGATCCAAACCGGAACCCGATAGCTTAACACGACCCATTACGGTGGATGCCACATGTCGGTCACCCTTGATGAAAGCACTTCTATGACACGCGATTTATCGTCATGGAAGTGGACACTTCCGTGATGATAATTTTGGTAATGTCATGGAACACTTCTACGACAGCACATGTATGACTATCTTGATTCTGTCATAAAATCGTCATGGATATACATTCATGACAAAAAACGCGACCTACTATGACAAACACGTATCATCACGGAAGTGTATTTTTTTTGTAGTGCACCCTCTCAGCTTGACCGTTGCTCCTTGGATGAGCAACAAAGGCGAATGAGATCTTGCTTCCGAGGGCATGAACATATTGCATGATGGCGTGGCTCATGAATTGGGTGCCATTATCAGTGATGATTTGGGCTGGGACTCCGAAGCGGCACACCAATCCTTTCAAGAATTTGATAGCTGATTGAGCAGTCACCTTTCTCACGGGCTCTACTTCCGGCCACTTTGTAAACTTGTCAATTGCAACAAAAAAGAATTCAGAGCCCACGGTAGCACGGGGGAAGGGGCCCAGGATGTCGAGCCCCAGACCATAAATGGCCATGATAAAGGGATTGTCTGAAGAGCTTGGGCAGGCAGATGGATATTCTTGGAATGAAACTGACAGACTTCATATTTGGTGACCAACTCAACTGCATCTTGGAGGGATATGGGCCGGTAAAATCCTTGTCGGAAGGCTTTTCCAACCAGAGCCCTCGATCCGATGTGTGAGCCGCACATGCCTTGGTGTATTTCTACCAATAGTTCCTTTCCTCCTTCCCGACAGATGCACTTCAATTTCACACCGCCGGGCCTTCTTCCGTACAACATGTTGTCAACAAACTGATACATACTGGCCCTCCGGGCTCTCTTTCAGCTTCTTCTTGCTCTTCGGGAAGTTCTCCAATTTGGAGGAAATGGACTATGTGTCATGCCCAAGTTGGAGCATGAGGCCCGGCAACGAGGACTAGCGGCACCTCCTCCTTCGTGGGAGTGAACTCCTTGGCCGCGGGGACGGTGGTCTGGCGGGAGAGGGCAGCTCAGCGATTGAAGGGGAGTTATTCCTGCCAAGCTCTCTGCCGGGAGTCCTGAGAGGTTCTACCGGGAGTCCTGAGAGGTTCTACCGGGAGAGGCTTGCCGGAGTCCAGTTTCCTCCTCTTCTGGGCCATTATTGTCGGGGAAACGGAGGGCTGAGTCGGATGGAGAATAAAAGTCCCTTGTTCCATAGGGAGTTTTTGCGTAGCGCACTTCGACAAATGATCAGCAATGCTGTTTTCCGCACGGGTATGTGCTCTATTTGCAACCCGTCAAAATGCTCCTCCAACTTTCTCACTTCCTCAACATATGCCTCCATCAATGGACTTTGGTAATCCCTGTTTACTTGTCTCACCACAAGTTGCGAGTCTTCACGGATGATCAACTTCTTGATCTCCAATTCTGTTGTAATCCTGAGCCCGGCAAGGAGCTCTTCATACTCTGCAGTATTGTTGGTAGCCTTCTCCCGAGGAAAATGCACCTGGACGACGTACTTAAGGTGTTCCCCAGTGGGAGAAACGAGAAGCACGCTAGCCCCTGCACCTTGTAGGGATAAGGCACCATCGAAATACATAATCCATTCTTGGGGCGCTTCCTTGCCAGGAATAACTGTCTCCAGCACTTCTTCATCAGGGGTTGGTGTCCACTCTGCGATAAACTCTGCCAGTGCTCTGCTCTCGATAGTTGATGTGCTCTCAAACTTCAAACCAAAGCTGAATAACTCCAAGGCCCACTCCACTATCCTGCTGGTGGCCTCTGGGTTCCTGAGTATCTGTTGCAGAGGGAAGTGGGTGACAACCGTGATCTCGTGGGCTTTGGAAGTAGTGGTGCGGTTTCCTTGAGGCCACGACGAGGCCAAAAATCAACTTTTGCACGCCAGGGTACCTCAACCTAGCCCCCTGCAACAGGGAGCTGACGAAGTACACTGGGTGATGCACCAGTTTCTTCCTTGCCGCAACCTTGGGACTGTCTCCGCTGCCTTGCTCTCTCCCTTGTCTTGAACTGCATCCTGACCTTGCCGGGACATGTCCACTTTCCTCTCCCAAGGGGACAATGGCTGTGGCTGCTGCTTCATCTACTTCCCGCTGCACCACCAGTGTTGGGCTAACCACTTGATTAGTTGCTGCTAAGTATAGTAGCAAAGGCTCTTTATGGTTTGGGGGCAACCAGAGTGGACACAGAGGAAAGGTAGGCCTTCAAATCTTGCAGTGCAGCGTCTGCCTCTGAGGTCCACTCCACGGGGCCTTCCTTCTTCAAGATTTTGAAGAAAGGCAAGGCGCGCTCCGCAAACTTGGGAATGAATCTGCTAAGCACGACAACACATCCAGTCAGGCGCCTCACATCCTTAACTGTCATGGGTGCTTGAATCTGCTCGATAGCCTTGATCTTGTCGGGGTTGGCCTCTATCCCTCGATGGGACACAAAGAAGCCAAGTAACTTGCCAGAAGGGACACCAAACACACATTTCTCCGGGTTCAGCTTCAAGTTGATCTTGCACAGATTAGCAAAGGTTTCTTCCAAATCCTGGATAAGGGTTGATCTATCCTTGGTCTTGACCACAATATCATCCATGTAAGCTTCAATGTTCCTGTGCAGTTGGGACTCAAAGCCAATCTGGACTGCCCTCGCAAAAGTGGATCCGGCGCTCTTCAATCCGAAAGGCATCCGTACGAAGCAGTATGTGCCATAGGGGGTGATGAATGCCGTCTTCTCTTCGTTCTCCTTAGACATAAAGATCTGATCATATCCAGAATATGCATCTAGAAAAGAAAGCAGGTCACACCTAGAGGTAGAATCCACAGTCTGGTCGATGCGCGGCAAGGGAAATGGGTCCTTCGGGCATGCCTTGTTCAGATCCATGAAATCTATGCAAAGCCTCCATTTCCCGTTAGCCTTGCACACCACCACAGGATTTTCTAACCATGTTGGATGTAGTACTCCTCTGACCAGACCAACTGCCTCAAGTTTCTTGATTTCGTCAGCAATGAACTGCTGCCGCTCCGAAGCTTGCTTTCGGACCTTCTGCTTGACGGGTCGGGCATGTGGGTAGACAGTAAGGTGGTGCTCGATTACCTCCCTGGGAACACCAGGGATGTCAGATGGTTGCCATGCAAACACATCGACATACGCCCGCGGGAAGGCAATGAGCACGCTTTCCTATTTGTCGTCAAGGGTGTCACTGATAGTAAAGGTACCATCAGCGCCAGCCAGCCCTGCTGAGACCTTCTTCATAGCAGGCGCACTAGCTTTGGATCTCTTGCTATTGGAACTCTTCGGCAAGTCATCAACAGGTGCAACGCACTCCGAAGAGGTGCGCTTCCCAGATTCCTCACTAGGGCCCTTGTTAGCTTTCTTCTTTCTCTTGTTTTCCTTGGTGGGAAGATAGGCTTCTGTGGCCTCTGCCGCGACTACTTCCCGGTACATCTTGTCCACACAAATGACCACATCCTCCTCGTCCGATGGAATGGAAATGACGCCAATTGGCCCTGGCATCTTCAAGGTGTTGTAAGCATAGTGAGATGCCTCCATGAATTTGGCCAGGGCTGGACGACCAGGTATTCCGTTGTATGGCAGGGGGAGGTCAACCACATCGAATACGACCTTCTTAGTTCAGTATTCAACTCCCCCCAACGTCATCGGCAGCGTGATCTTCCCCTTTGGACGACTCCTGTTGGGGTTGATCCCTTGAAACATGCCAGTAACTTCGAGCTCTTCCTCTGCAATCTGAAGTTTGTTGATGACCTTTGGAGAGATCATATTCAACCCGACCCCGCCGTCAACCAACATCTTCGTGACCTTGAGCTTACACATCATTGGTGAGACCAACAACGGCAAGCACCCTACCGCAGTGGTGCAGTCGGGGTGATCCTCTTTGTCAAAGATGATGGGCGTGCGGGACCACTTGAGTGGCTTCCGAGAATTTGTCGTTGGCTCCACGACATTGACTGCACACGCCCACTGTTTAAGTTGGCGGTGAGAGGAGTGCAAAGATGCACCCCCATCAATGCACATGGCGTCAGTGGCTTTCTGGAACTCCTGCTCACTAGTTTCCTCCTCATCCCCTCCATCACTCTCATCATTGCAATCCTCCTTCTTATGGCCTCTCGCATGTTTCCCTTGATCCCGAGGAGCCTTGCCGAGGCGGCTTGCTCCGCCGCCTCGGCCCTTCCCGCCAGCGCCTCCTTGACCTTTTTCCTTATCACACTTCTCATATTCAGACCTCTGCTTCTTGACGAGCTGCTCAACCTGATGACACTCCTGGAGATCGTGGCCCTTGGTCTGATGGATCTTGCAGTACGACCCATCACCTTTCCCGGCCTTCTCGGTAGCCACGGCTTCCCGGCAGTCAGCGCACACAGCAACTTCCTTGCCGGGAACCTCGGTCTTGGACTTCTTGTCGGTACTAGGTGTGCCCGATCCTTCAACAGTCATCACTGCCTTATCCTTGCGCCTCTTATTGCGCTTCTTGTTCTTCTTCTTCTGACTGGTGGCCTCGTCATCATCCTCTGAGTCAACGTCGGCACCATCCTCTTCCCCGGGGAGTCGCCTCCCCTCCTCTACTCGGGCACACTTACCCACTAGAGTGTAAAGCTCCTTCACAGTCTTGGGCAATCGAACATTTGTCTTGGAACATATCCGCCGATTGCGCACGTTGGACTAGAACGCAACTATCACAGCCGTCGAGTGGATGTTTGGGATGTTTCTCTGTCAAACCTCTGCATGTACTTCCGCATAGTCTCTCCTTCCTTCTGTGGGAGGAGCTGCAAGTCACTGCGCTGCCCTGGTTCTTGATGGCCACCTGTGAGGGTGCCAATGAACTCATGACATAGGTCAGCCCAGGTCAAAATGGAGTTCTCCGACAGGTGCATTAGCCAAGACCTCACATTTGGCTTGAGTGCCAAAGGGAAATAATTGGCGAACACCTTCTTGTCTCTTCCCACAGCAACTTGAACAGTGATGGTGTAGATGCTCAAGAACTCTGTCAGGTTCAGTCTCCCATCATACTTCTCTCGTATTTCTGGCTTGAACGTGCGAGAGGACGGCCAACGGACTTGCCGCAACTCACGGGTGAAGGCGGGACACCCAACCTCGAAGGGCAGGCACCCACCTTCACCGAGTACGGGCTCGTCGACGTTGGGACCGTCGCGCCAATTGGACTGGCGGTGGGTATCGTGGTGTCGTGCGATGGTGACGCGCGCGCCTCCTCGTTGCCCGTCCTCCAGGCCTCGCGCGTTGGCCTTGACGCGCTCGAGGGTCGGACGAAGCCATTGAGATGTCGTCGTGTTCTTGATTGCGTGTCTCCGGTCGTGGCCCCTGCGCAGGCTGCCGCGGAGGGGACTGCACCGTGGGGGTGGCCCCTTCGGCATGGCCAACAGCGTGGGCTATTGTCATCGCCCGGGGAGACCGTGGCGGGCCAGCTCGCTGCGATCCTCCCGCCTCGGCGAAACCAATCAGGCTTTGAATGGTGGTTCTCCACTCATCCATCTGATCGGCTGCGGTGGAAATGTCAACAGTAGCTGAGCCCGTGCCATGGTCTCCGAAGTTGTGCTTATTTGGCATGAATGATGATGTAGATCGTAACATCGCCTGACTCCTGATGGTGCTGGTAGTGGCCGCGCCGTGTTCTCGTCGCCGTGAGCCAGTCGCCAGGATAGCGTGGTGACGAGGTGGAGGCGCTGGAGGACCAGCGGCTTCGTTGGGCACAATGGCCGGGTCAGCTTGCTCCGAGGGTGGTGCATGCCCTGCGATCGCGCCCGTAGTGGGAGCGGACGGAGAGTTGCGATTCGACACAGAGCGAGTGCCGCCGCGGTGGCTGTGCCCTTCGGCTGGGTGGAGGGGTGCAGACGGAATGATCTCTCCACCCGTACCTCATGGAGCGTCGCCGCTGGGGTGCAGTTGATGCTATCCTTCTCTAATGTCTCTGGCTCCCGTTTCGGCCACAGGGAAGGTGGTGACAGCGCCACCTGCGCCGACCACGTCCCCCGCGGCGTCCACATCTCGTGCGTTCCCGTAGCCCCCGCGGCGTCGGCGGCCGCGTGCGACGGGGCCTTCAAGGTGGATGGATGGGCTTCGACACTGGACTTCTTATTGGGCACCATGGGCGATGGAGCCGTCGATGAAGAAAATGACGATGAAGATGACGCGCTGCGTACGCTTCTCGGGTTCGCGCAAGTGCTTCCCCCTACATGGCGCACCAAAGATGTCGTGGGAAACCACAACCACCTATGGGTCCATGAGCCCCTTTGTGGTCCGGCAGGGGGTGAGCACGTTGCACAAAGAGCGAAGAACGTCGCGCAGCACGACAGAGATCACATGGGCAGTTTTTACCCAGGTTCGGGCCGCTGTGAGGCGTAAAACCCTACTCCTGCTTTGGTGGATTGATGGTGGATAGCGGTGGAAACGCAGTGGTCTGGCCCGGCAGGGTTGCCTTGGGTCGAGGGCAGCTATGCGCGTATGAGTGTACAGGGGTCTGAATCCTTTCTATGGTTGCCACATGCCTCCTTTTATAGATCAAGGGGTCACCACAATGGCAAATGAGTCATTGTGCCCTGGTTAGATAGCGAACAGTGCTATCATACCTAACTCTGCAGACAGGGCAGAGCACATTAAATGCGTCGCTTAGTGTCACATCATGGAATGCCCGGCAAGCCTTGTTGGGCTGTTCTGCCACCTTCTTGTCTATCTGCTTGACACGTCGCTGGACGGGTGTCATTTGGAGGTGATTTCCATACGAAGTGGCTGCCATGTGGCAAAAAACAGCCACTTAGTCACTTGGGGGCTTGACACCACACCGATCGATGACTTGCGTCGCCGCGAGGTGGAGCGGTGGATCCTTGACGGGGTATTTTACCTTCGTTGTGCCCGGCAGGCCTGCCGAGACGGTCTTGATACTTACTCTTGGAGCCACCTCGACCTCGCCAGGCTCGCCTGCCCGGCAAGGGAGGTTTTCCCTTAGTGGTTTCTTGCTCGTTTGGCTTGACTTGGTCTTCTTGATCTGCCTTCTAATTTCTCAAAGAGCTGATCTCTTCAGCTTGGCCTTGTCTTGGATGGTGCAACCTTGCTCCTTTTGGCCCTGTGCATGGTCTGGGCAATAGACCCAGGGTTCGTTGCACCGACAGCCATCGATCATTGTTGTTGTTGTCGGTTGTCGTCACCGTCATCGTCCCCTGCGTTTCTCGCCAGCTTCGTGCATGCAGCAGTGTGTGCCTGCGGGTGCAGCTCCCCATGGCGACGGTCGCAGCTCTAGTGGCCCTGGTCGTATCACGCCGCCGCCGAGCTCGCAAAAGAATGTACTCACCCTCCGATTGCCGGTTACAGCAAAAAATTTCGCCGGTCATAGCAAAAAGGGTCCGATGTAGCAACTTTTTTCGGCGTCGATGTTTCAACCCGTGGCTAGTCCCGTCATCACCGGCCGTTGCTTTGCCCCCATGCGAGGTGGCAGCACTCTAGTGGTCGCCCTACGCAGCAATTTGCGCTGCATGGTCCCAGGAAAATGGGGTGCCGTTGCCGATTCGTCGTAAGCCGGGTTGTAGCTAGTTGCAGTGTTAACTCCCCGAGATGGCTGGTTCCAGCATTTCCACGGCACAGTTCCAACACCGGAGATGGTTGGTTCCAGCATTTCCATAGTATGGTTCCAGCACGGGGAGCGTTGGTTCCGGCATCGGAGATGGTTGGTTCCAGCATAGGCGTGCGCCGGTTGCAGCCCCCCTGCGTGTTGGTTCCAGCATGACTATCATTGGTTTGTAGCTCCCGGACTTTTAGCTCATCCGTCCGTCGGTTGTAGCTCCCGACGTGGCTGGATGTAGCTCCTCCGTTTGTCGGCCACAACTCCTGCGTGGCCGATAGTAGCTACATCGGCAAGAGGGTGTGTCGGAGAGTAGGAAGGGGAGGGAGAAAGAAGTAGCATAGGGGAGCCTGGCGGTGGTGAGGCTCACCAGAGCTAAAGATGCGGCGACCCACGCGAGGCAGGCGGACGAGTTCTGGAGGGCAAAAAAGAGAAAGGGAGACGAGGAAAATCTATGGAGATGGGGATTGTGTGGATGAGCGGTGTTGCGGCCTGCAGATAAGGACCGGTGCACGTAGGACCATGAATGCGTGGGCAAAGCGCGAAGAGAAGTGGTGCGAGTGCGCAAGAGAGTGATCGCGGACCAGCCAGAAGCTCGGCCAGCCGTCCGATTTTAAACGTTTCCCAAAAACTTCACACACCTAAAAAAACGATTTAGCTCATTGCCCCCGTTTTCTTCATCAAACTAAAAAAAATCAATACAGTGCTCATAGGCAAAGAATAGGGCTGAAAAAAAAGCTCGAAGCTCGTGAGCTAAACGAGTAGCTCGTGACTCGGTTCGAATCGACTCGAACTCGAAGAATAACGAGTCGAGCCAAGCTTTAGTGTAAGATCGTTTATAGACCAAGTTAAACGAGCCAATCTCACGAGTACTTGTGTAACTCGTTAGGCTCGGTACAAAAGACCAGCCACTCCCAATACAAAAAAAGATCAGCCACTCAGCACCCTATGTTCTAGGCGCACAACACAAGGCCTAGCCGTTGAAGGCCCAACCGCCTAGGAGACTCATGCGTTACAAAAAAATTACTATTGTTAGTGATATATATGTTTAATATATACATAATTATTTTTATAATATTTGAGGGTTTTATGTTTATATCTTTAACGAGCTTAACAAGCTAAACGAGCCAGCTCGCGAGTTATACGAGTCAGCCAATCTTGAATTTGAGCTCATTATAATAACGAGTCGAGTCGAGCTAGCTCGTTAACGAAACGAGTTCTAGTGAGTCGAGCCGAGCTAGCTCGACTCGGCTCGAATTCCAGCCCTAGCAAAGAAGAAAAATTATAATACACATAGTCCATTCTATATTTGCATGTGAGAGTTTAGATTTAAATTTTCTAGAGACCCGGGAGCACAAAACTTCCAGGTTTGTGTCGCCAGTACGCTGTTACGTACTCCCTTCGTCCGGAAATACTCGTCGAAGGAATGGATGTATCTAGATGTATTTTAGTTCTAGATACATTCATTTTTATGCATTTCTTCGACAAGTATTTCCGGACGGAGGGAGTACTACATTCGGAAAATGACGGTAGGCGTCGGTGTGAAACGACGCATCCAACGCTGCTTCGCTGCGTCTGATCGAAGTAGTTTCTCAAAAGACCAAAAGAAGATGTAAAACGATTTTGATCGAAAAAAAGAAGTAAAAACGACTCCACTCAGTCGACACTGTACCAATTTTCCTTCTAAATGAAACCCGCATATTTTTCCATTTCTGAAGAGTCATTACCTCGCCCCCATTCGCCAAAATTAGAAACTACCGCAGCCCGCCAGCGCGCGTTCTAATCTGGCGCTGCCGTCCCTTCCCGCGCGAAGTCCAAAACCAGTTGGCGCGCTCACGCGCCCCCTCCCGCCGCGGGAGGCGCCCTTTTCTTCCCACCCTCCTCCCTCCCCTCTCAACCGCGCCCAGTTCCTCCCCAACTCCCTCCAAATTCTCCCTCCACCGCCAAATCCAGTCGCCAATTCCCGACTCTCTCCCGATGCCGACGCTCCGCAGCGCCACGCTGAGCCCTGCCCCGGCGGCCACCCCGTCCCCGACGGCCACCACCCCCTCCCCGGCGGCCGCCGGCACCACCCCGAGCAGCGCGGCCAAGCGCCGCATGACCGCTCGCCGCGCCGCCGATTCGCCCGATTCGCCCCATTTCACCTCCCCCCACAAGTCCCCGCTCGCCGGCACCGGCAATGTAAGTTCTCCGCCCCCCTGCCCCGCGCGGATCCGCTTCATTTCATTTCACATCTCCTGACAATGTGCACCAACTGCTCGGCCTTGCAGTTCGGCGCCCCGAAGATGCTCTCGGCGTCGCCCAAGTCCTCCCGGAAGCGCCTCTACGGCGACCTCGTCCCGGCGGAGAGACCCAAGTGGAACCCAAGAGGCAAGTTTTCTAAGATCTCACTCCAGCCATCCGCTGCCTTTCCTTGTTTGGTTCTGACGGCCAAAAATTTCACTGTGCCCCGCAGATCCGGCGCAGATGCAGGCGGTCAAGGAGGCGCTGCACGTGGCCACGACGCCCTCGTGCGGCCTGGTTTGCAGGGACGATGAGCAAAGGCGCGTGTTCGAATTCTGCAAGGCGTGTGTCCAGCAGGAGAGGGCGGGGAGCCTCTACGTGTGCGGGTGCCCCGGTACAGGGAAGACACTGTCGATCAGCAAGGTCAAGCAGAGCGTGTCGCGATGGGCTGATGAGGTACATTACAGGATTTCAGCATGTGAGCAAATTTCTCTGTTTCAAAAGGAAACTTTGTCAAATTGTGTGTCATTTGTCTCGCGCGTAGATGGGAATGGAGACGCCTGATGATTTGTCAATCAATTGCACGAACCTTGGAAACACATCTGACATTTTTGGCAAGGTACGCATTGTTGCTAAATTATGGGCTCAAATCTTCTTATTGCCCCGATCATGCAGTACTAATAGGGATTTTGATGCAGATACTTGAAAAATTCCAGGTTCGGAAAAAGGCAAGTGGCAAATTGTCACCACTTCAGCAACTGCAGCGTATGTTTTCTCACAAAGAATCTGCTCCAAGGAGGATGCTGTAAGAACTATCTGCACCCTGCTTGTACGATGATGGCTTTTCTTGCCATTTTGATCATGCTATCTGAACTGTATGTCACCGCTTGCCAGATTGGTCGTTGTGGATGAGATGGACTACTTGATAACAAGAGACCGCGCTGTGCTACATGACCTTTTCATGCTTACCACCCACCAGTTCTCGAGATGCATACTGATAGGTTAGTTTTCTGTGATACTCACACCTACATTGTACACTTTTAACTCTTGAAAAGAAAAGGAAAACAATCTTACTCAGCATTTTGTACTGTTTTGCTAACTGATCGTTGATTATCTTTTTCAGGAATTGCAAATGCAATAGACCTAGCAGATCGGTTTCTTCCAAAGCTTGAATCCTTAAATTGTAAACATTCTTACTATATATGCTGTAGTGAAAATTGAATGGCTCCTTCAATTTACTTGCTAATGTGTTTGTTGTTATGTCTGCTAACATGAAGGAAACTAATATTTCTTTGGCATGATGACACTAATTTACAGGCAAGCCACTTGTTATAACTTTCCGAGCCTATTCCAAGGATCAAATATCCAACATAATTAATCATAGGTTAAAGGTATTTTCCCACATGACTAATTCAAGCTTACAGGTGTTCCATAAATTGTCAACTTAAACTGTTTTGCTGTATGTAACTTTCTATGTTGTTAATTATGCAGGTTCTTGAGTATGATGTCTTTGAGCCAATGGCGATAGAATTTTGTGCTAGGGTAAGTCCAGTTATCCTTAATCAGGCAGTACTTTTTGTGAGGAAGTATACATTTTGTTTAGGGCAACACCAGGATATGGCTTAGAGTATCCATATCACTAGATGCTAACCAAACACTAAAGGTAGGCGAAATTACCTAGCACCAATGCTAAATGATGTGATGGTAGGTGCTAAGAAAAAAAACTAGCAAATAAATTACTTGTGTGGTTATGTATAACATGTTTTTGCTTTAACTAGCAAAATCGGAAGTATTTGTGCCTATAAGTGTTGCTAAGGGATATGGTAAAGTGATACTAAATGGGGTTTAGGAAATCTGGTGTGAGGGTGCTAGGGATGCTGATGCTCTGATGGTAATATGTACATTCTGAGTTTTTAACTTTGCTTTATTCTTTTATCAGAAAGTAGCTGCAGCCACTGGAGACATGAGAAAAGCTCTTGGTGTTTGCAGGTAATTTATTTCTTGTGGAGATCACTATCATATTACCTTGCAATCTGCCACCTTTATTATTAAAGCTGATGAAAATATAAAGCATATCTATTGTTGAAAGAGTTCTGGATGGGGTTGGTGCTTATGTATGGCTTATTGAAATGTAGTTTGTCCTTTTATCTGTTCCAGGAGTGCTGTGGAAATATTTGAATCAGGACTACAAGATTCTTCTGATAAAGGAGCTGGAGTTGTAAGTTTCTTGGTTTCTCATGTTTATTTTCGCCAGGAATGTTTAAATTTGAATAAAGTGGTCTCTACACCAAGCCACACCTCTGTAGCTCATATAAACAATGATCTGATTTTTGCCATTAGTTCATCTGTCGGGTCACATTCTACATTTCAGTTATGTTGAAATGAATGCGGTCTGCCTATGTCAGTTGTGACCAATTGGACTGCTTGGATCTTGAGTGTTGCTTCATTCTGTCTATCCTCCCAATTCCCAAATGACCAACTGATATTCGAACAACATCCACTACTAGGCTTGAATGTATCTTGGCATGCTATTGCTGTGTTCTAAATCCTCAGTGCACTAAATTATCCGATTTAATCATTCTTGCCAAAAAAAACAACTTTCCTTTTAGAAGATAGTGATATCTCTTCTTAGACCCCACATTCCAATGTTATGTGCAATCTAACATAAATTCTACCAGGTGACATTTGACCATATGGACATTGCCTTGTCGAAGGTTTTCAGGCCAGCAGTAGTAAATAACATACTGTGCCTTCCCCAACACCAACAGGTAAAGACTAATTCATAATCTCATCTTATAATTAAGCTATTTTGCTTCATTTCTGAAATCTCATTCTCACTCATGCCATCTTGGTTGGACAGATGGTGCTGTGTGCACTGGCAAATACCTTTCAACATTCCAGGAAAAAGGCTACTACTCTAGGAGAGGTAATATTTACTTGATAGCATTCTGAATGAACACACTTGGTCTTCACATCCTGTATAATTATGACGTTCTAAGTTGCCTATGGATGCCTTGTTACAGCTCAACAAATCATACATAGAAATTTGTAGATCGACCCAAGTTCCAGCAGTTGGGATGCTTGAATTTTCTAACATGTGCATGATTTTGAGCGATCAGGTATGCAAACACCCATGGTTCTTTATTATGTATCATCAATACTAGAAGAAAAAGAAACCAAAATTATCTGAGTGTTTGATGGAGTTTGCATTGCAGGGATACTTGAAATTAGGGCAATCCAAAGAAGATAAGCTTAGAAGAGTAATGCTTCAGATTGACATTTCAGATATTACTTTTGCATTTAAGGTGCGGAAAGATGGTCTTCTGTAACTACACCAATATGTCAGCTGCTTTATTTCAGGTGTACTTACTGTTTCTTTCATGGTGCAGGGTAGCCGATTCTTTGAGAAGTGCCTTGAGCAACCAAAATTTTAGTGAGAGCACCATGCTTCCTAGATTTTCTTTAAGAAGTGCAAACGAGTCAAACTAAGAAGCTCAAAAGGCTCAGGTGCATTTCAAACTTTGCTATTCCTCCTGCATTAAACAAGCTGCAGTATGCTGCTCCCCGTTCTATAGATTCCTTACAATTCAGTCTTTATTTTGTTGAATCAGGTGCTCTCATTCATTGTATCATATCAAGCTTTTTCAGTCAGTCGTCTGCTGGTTACCAGGGTTGATTTATGGAGGAACTCTTTCTTACTGCCGAAAGTGTACATCCTAGAGTTATTAGTTGTCATACAGTTCCTCCAAAAGATAGTTGAATTTACTTGGTTTTCATTTTTGTTTTATCTGTAGCAATTGGTCATGTAGTTAGCCATTGATGTACCAATAATTTATTTTAGCTGAGCAGTAATGCAGAGCTGGGACAATTTTTTATTCAAGTTGCCAGAGAAATTGTACATCAGTGATAACTTTACTCAGGTGGCTTGCTTTCCCCTGTGAGATAAACATAATTTTGCTGAGGAATACCTTTACATCTCGTTTGTCTCAAGCATTGAAGTCAGTTAATTCACTTGGACTCCAAATCCAATTTGCAGATTACTTTGTGCATAGATGAGCAACTTCATGGCATACTATCCCCTTCCAACTAAATTTCTTTGGTCAAAACATGGAAATTTCTAATCCAACTTTCCAGAGAAACTTATGCAAAAAAGAAGCATTAACTGAAACCATGCTTCTATACATAGAATTAGTTGTGAAGACACCAATGCGTGTGTTAATGAATCTCCAGTTGCAAAGTATCTCCCTGCAATGAACATTATCCAAAACATTCCTTAATGGCAGCAACAAAAGCATTTTTATTAAAATAAAAAAAATCACACATAATCACTTAATCCTTGAATGCATCATTTCTTAATGATTTCATTTGTAGGATAGATTCATTAGATTGACACACCCCATAAAAAGTCTCAAGCTTCCATATCCAACTAGCTAGCAAAGCCTTGATCATAATATTCAAATTTACAACCCCAAGACCACCCTGTTCTTTAGGTTGGCAATTTTCTGTTGATCTTCCTGCCAAAGAAGCTTGGCTCTAGAAAATCAATTCTTTTATAGGCTCAACATGTAATATATAGAAAGGCATAATGTTTAAGGCATGTTAGAGAGATCAGACCGAATGACGATTAATCTCACTCCTATATAAAGCACTTTCTGCCGCTAGCATCCAAATATATTCTCAATTTTATTTTCTACATGTTTCTTTTTAGATTCATCTATAGTAGCACCAAGATAATTCATTAGTAATTTCCTCGTGGACATGTAAAAATTCTGGTATATTCAGAAGGCTTTAGAATTTCCAAAAAGATACAACTCATTCTTACAGAAGTTGATTTTAAGTCCAGACATTTGCTGAAAGGTACGCCATATGAACTTTAAGTTAGGAGTACCTCTAAAATCATATTGCGATAAAAATACGGTGTCATCAACATATTGTAGCAGACAACACCTTCCATTTCTTCTCTAGATGGGCCCTAAATTATCCAGTCCTTCTTACATTATACAAAAGTATAGCCAAACAATATGGGTGTTTTTGCAGTGAAATACAAGTTAGTAGAGGGGGGGGGGGGGGGTGATTGTCAACTCATCATTGATCAGTGGCGTGCTTCGGTGCTAGCAATAGTCACACTTTGACAATTATAAACGCAGGCGTACAAGTACTCGAGATTCTCAGACAATGATGTTTTTAACCGGATTCAACTACAATTCCCAAATTGAGCAAGGTGTAATCCCATCGAGGAGTGGACCAAGAGTACATCTCTGATACTCAACCACGTGTCATCGACCAACACTCAATACGATGCAAGTTCTCCTCGAGACATTTCCTCTCTAAGCCCCTAGCTTGGAAGGAAATTCACTTTGCCCAAGTTGCCAAAAGTGGATTGTCTCAAAGGAACCTAGGCCACACCTTTAGTGAGAGTACTTTGCTACCAAAAGAGAGAATGTTATAGTTGATTCATGAGTGCCCTTTATAGGCTCACTGCCTTGTACACAGGACCACCATATTTTGTGGGGAGGGAAAGACAAGGGCAAGAATGTCTAATCTAGAAAAGCCAAAATTGGCCCTAAACATAAAAGAAAAACAAGTCTATTACATTATTCTTTGGTCCATGAGGCAATCTCATTATCTCAACCTCTTACAAGTAGTGAAAAAGGTTTAGTTGCGTAATTTGTAACAATCCAACCATGTCCACCTATCATTATTTCCATAATCCAACCCCCACTTATTGTGAAATCCACTTACCAATAACATCTTGTAGACAAAGGACCACTTATTTTTTCTTGTTTTTGACTTTTCAGAAAATCAGTACCAAACGAAGTCCAAACACGATGAAACTTTATGGTGATTTTTTCTAGACCAGAAGGGACCTTAGAATGTTCGGGAGGAGGTTAGAAGATATACAGGAGAGTCACGATCTCACACGGCACCCCCCAGTGGGGAGCGCCACCTGAGCTCATGGGTCCCACGCAACTCCATTTGAGCTAATTCCAGCACTATAAATTCCCATAAATCCCCAAACCAACAGAGAGCCACCCGAAATAACTTTTCCGTCGTCGCAAGCTTCCGTTCTTCCGAGATCCCATCTGGAGGCCTTTTTTGGTACTCCGTCAAAGGGGGAATCGATCACAGATCTGCTTCTACATCAACCTTGTTGCCCTACAGATGATGTGTGAGTAGTTCACCACAGACCTACGGGTCCATAGCGAGTAGCTAGATGGATTTTCTCTCTCTTTGATCTTCAATACAATGTTCTCCTTGATCTCCTTGGAGTTCTGTCCGATGTAATCTTCTTTTGTGGTGTGTTTGTTGGGATCCGATGAATTGTGGGTTTATGATCAGATTATTCATTGAAAGTAATTTAGTCTTTTCTGAACTTTATTATGCATGATTATTGTAACTTTGTATTTCTCTCCGATCTATCCGTTTGGTTTGCCCAACTAGATTGATTTATCTTCGGTGGGAGAGGTGCTTTGTAATGGGTTCAATCTTGCGGTGTCCTCACCCAGTGACAGAAGGTGTAGCAAGGCATGTATTTGTATTGTTGCCATTAAGGGTAAAACAACGGGGTTTAATCATATTGCTTGAGTTTATTCTTACATCATGTTATCTTGCTTAAAGTGTTACTCTGTTTGTCATGAACTTAATAACATAGATGCATGCTGGATAGCGGTCGATTGTTGGAGTAATAGTAGTAGATGCATAATCATTTCGGTCTACTTGTCACGGACGTGATGCCTATATATATGATCATTGCCATAAATAACGTCATAACTATGCGCTGTTATATCAATTGCCCAATAGTAATTTGTCTACCCACCGTATGCTTTGTTTCGAGAGAGAAGCCTCTAGTGAAAACTATAGCCCTCGGGTCTACTTTTATCATATTACTAAAACCAGAAATACCTTGATGCAATTTTACTCTTTTTATTTTACTTTTCAATTTATCTATCTATCACTACCATATTTAATCCTTGCAAGTAACGAGTTCAAGTGGATTGACAACCCTCTTACCCGCGTTGAGTGCAAGTATTTGCTCTTGTGTGTGCACGTGTTGATTACTAGATTTGCTTGGTTCTCCTATTGGTTCGATAACCTTGGTTCTCACTGAAGGAAATATTGAACACTACTGTACTGCTTCACCCTTCCTCTTCGAGGAAAATCCCAACGCAGCTCACAAGTAGTAGACACGAGAAATTAATTTTCCGACCACTGCATTTAATCTATTCACCAACATCTTAGTTATGATTTCAAAACTGACATTAAGAAGGAAAATCGACCTAAATATTTGCATTTACTTAACATCCTTAGGAACAAGGTTACTAAGTCATAGTTCAATCTAGAAATTTCTGAAGTCCCATTGTGGAAATCAGCCAACAAGGACTTCAAAATCCATTTAACATGCTCCTTTTTTTAATGAAATCCATCATTGGCCCCATCTCGGCCTAGTTGATTATTATACTCCATTTGAAATAGTACCCCATCCAGTTCTTATAGTGAAATGCTTAAATAATTGAGCAACATCCTCCTTCAAGGGATTCCTCCATACACAACAATATTACTATGCTCAGGATGACCAATTTGTGTGTGTGTGTATAAAATCTAGTAATGTAATCAATAACTGACGGTGTCCCAGACTAGGGGGTACCAACATAGTTGGCCCATAATCGTCGGATGGTCCCATAGGCCCTTATTTTCATATGCCAAGACTCCAAAAGCTACACGCCTGGACGAGATCAAGACTGTATCTACCAAAGACTTGGTGTATACTCCAAGACATCTCCTACCGCCTCCATGAGTCCCCCTCGATACTAACCATGTTATCCTAGATGCCCTACCTAGCGTGTGTACAAGCCAAAGGATTTAGCCCATAGAGAGGATCTCAACACATTCATCTAGCCCTAGAGTTAGTTCTCTCCTTATGATCTCAAGGTAGATCAAGCTTGTACTCGATACATCATCATCAATACAATCAAAGCAGGACGTAGGGTATTACCTCTTATAGAGGGCCCAAACCTGGGTAAACACTATCTCCCTCGTCCCTGTTACTATCAATCTGAGATCCACAGCTCGGGACCCCCTATCCCGAGGTCTGTCGGTTTTACCACCGACATTGGTGCTTTCATTGAGAGTTCCGCCGTGAGATCAATGATCAGATCGATGGCTCATCCGCAGGTCAACTGGGGCGCCGACCACGGGGACATCTTTGTTCCCGACCAACTTTTTGTGTTCGGCAACATGGTCTTTTGCGCCAACTCGACGGGCCATATGGCCCCCATCGAGAATTACGCTCTGAATCAGGTCGTGACTTTCAAAGGATTGGAATACACCATAGATTCCCACAGTGAGCTCATGCTTTTAGGATGATCACCAGGTCGGATCGAGGGTTTATCGAACATCGGAGGATTGACCCCAGAACTGATCTCCCTCAAGGACATCGGCCCAGGCCTTTGGGCACCACAAGATCACGTGGAGGAATCAATCACACCGCCTCTAGTGACCTCGTCTCGGCGTTGGTCCGGACCCGTCTTCGGATACTACATCGGGTCTAGAACCGACTCTAGTACCAGATCCGGAATCAACTCCGGCCCCTCGCAGGGCTGAGAATGTGTCAAGCAACTCACCAATCATACTTCAAGTTGACCCGGCCTATAGCCAGGCCATGAATCCCAAGGAATTATCTCACCTAAATGAGATGCTTGATCGCATCCAGAGCTTATCAATCTCGGACGGTCAGACCTTGGTTTATGACAAGATCAGACTTAAAGCCGATGACCGCAGAAATTTATGTCCCACACACCACCCACCTACTTGCCATGATCGATGATTTAACCGACATGCTAGACTATGAGGAGGCTACCGACAAGGATGAAGATGTCGACGACCCTCCAGAAACCACTACGCCGCGCCGCTGGCCAAAACCGGCAAGTGGCTCGCAACGTCTACTTACAATGTATATATGGTCGATACTCCCAAAAACCCATCAAGACGTCGGCAAAGGCGCGTGAGAGGTACCAACGGGGACCCCAGCGGGCACAATGCCACTACCACCAACAATGACATGGCAGCAGACGAGGCTGACAATCTAGGAGAGGATATTCAAGCCTCTTCAAAGTAGCAATAGAGTCCCGTGATACGTCTCCAACGTATCTATAATTTTTGATTGTTCCAGCCGTTATATTATCATTCTTGGACATTTTACAATCATTTTATAGCAACTTTATACCATTTTTTGGGACTAACCTATTGACATAGTGCCCGGTGCCAGTTGCTATTTTTTGCTTGTTTCTTGCTTTGTAGAATATCAGTACAAATGGAGTCCAAATGCAGCGAAACTTTTTGGAGATTTTTTCTGGACTAGAAGACACCAAGTGGGCCAAAGAAGTACCAGAGGGGAGGCCTGTGGGGAGCAGAACCCACCAGGGTGTGCACAGGAGTCCAGGCGCGCCCAGGGGTTTGTGCCCCCCATGGAGCCCCCCGCACCGCCTCTTCTCCCTATAAATTCCCAAATATTTCAGAAACCTCGGGGGAGTCGATGAAACACAATTCCAGCCGCTGCAAATTCTAGAACCATGAGATCCAATCTAACACCATCACGGAGGGGTTCATCATCCTCATTGGTGCCTGTCCGATGATGCGTGAGTAGTCCACCATAGACCTGCGGGTCCGTAGGCACTAGCTAGATGGCTTCCTCTCTTTTGATTCTCAATACAATGGTCTCTTGGAGACCTATTTGATGTAACTCTTTTTGCGGTGTGTTTGTTGGGATCCGATGAACTTTGAGTTTATGATCAGATCTATATCCATGAATATCATTTGAGTTTTCTTTGATCTCTTATATGCATGATTATTTATAGCCTCGTATTTCTTCTTTGAATCTTTGGTTTAGTTAGGCCAATTAGATCAATTTTTCTTGCCATGGGAAGAGGTGCTTTGTGATGGGTTCGATCTTGCGGTGTTCTTTCCCAGTGACAGAAGGGGCAGCAAGACACACATGTATCATTGCTATTAAGTGTAAGTGCATCTAGTGCCACCCCTAGTTGGTTTTGGAGTATTGACGACAAACCTGGTTGAGGGACTAATGTGTTTGTGAGAATTGAAGGATAACACAGGTAGAAGTCCCTCATTGATTCGGTTTACCTACCGGAGATGACCCCTAAAAATGTATGAAGACATTGAAGACAAAGGTGGTATGTAAAGGTATTCACATTGAAGACTATGACAAGAGAAGACATTTTGTGAAGACTATGGAGCGCGAAGACTTAGTTGTTTCGTTGTTTCGTTTTCTTTTTTGTTGAGTCATAGGAACCACCGTACTGTTAAGTGGGGTCCAAGTGAACCAGTCAGAATGACTGAAGTGATGCTTAACCAAAATCCTATGTCTTCGAGCGAAGACAATGAGAGCGAATCTTATCCAGAGCTGGATAAGTCAACTTTGCTTGTAGCTCAATTAAAGTTGCCGTGTGTGTTTGAAATCTGACCGTTGGAACATGTGTCAGTTCCTTAGTGACCCAGGGTCATTTCGGACAAATCAGGTCGGGTTGCCTAGTGGCTATAAATAGCCCACCCCCTACACCATAAATTGGTTGGCTGCTCAGAGTTAGTGTACGGCTTTTGTCGTTTGAGAGCAACCCACCTCGAAGCCTTTGAGAGAGAATTCCTTGCGAGGACAAAGCCCTAAACACCCAGAGCCAAAGAGTGTTAGGCATCACTGAAGTCTTCCTGTCTGTGTGATCTGAAGACTTATTACACTTGAGGACTGTGAATCCTCCAGCCGGTTAGGCGTCGCGTTCTGAGCATCCAAGAGTCATTGTGGATCGCCGGTGAACGAAGTCTGTGAAGGTTTGGAAGTCTACCTTGAAGACTTACCAGAGTGATTGGGCGAGGACTGGGTGTCCTTAGCTCAAGGGGAATAAGGTGAAGACGCGGTCTTCTGAGTTGAATCTCAGCCTCCCTAACCAGACGTACAGTTGTCACAGCAACTGGAACTGGTCCAACAAATCATTGTCTTCAACGAGCCACTGGTTCTATCCTTCCCATCTCTTTATTTGCAGATTGGTCCTTGTGAAGTCATTGCCTGTTTGCATTATCTATTTGTCTTCACTGTGTGACTGCTTGTTCTGATTGGCTTCATACTATCTTCCATCCTGATCTATACTGCCTAGCTGCTATTAGTCTTTGTGCTTTCATTTCATTGAATACTTGACTATGGCTTGCTTAGTGTAGTCTACCTTCCGCTGCATGGTAATAGGTTTATTTCTATCGTTTGTCTTCGAAACTTCCATGTTTTGAAGACTTTCATAAAAATCGCCTATTCACCCCCCTCTAGTCGATCACTAGCACTTTCAATTGGTATCAGAGCAAGGTACTCCCTTGTTCTGTGTGATTCGGTTTAACCACCTGGAGTTTTAGCTATGTCGACTGCAGGGATAATCAAAGTCTCCGCTGCGTGCCCAGTCTTCGATGGAACTGAATATCCCTACTGGAAGAATAAGATGCGCATGCATCTGGAAGCCATTGATGTCGACCTCTGGTATGTCGTCAAGAATGGCGTCCCCAAGGCTGGTGAAGGTGTCACCGCTGCTGATGTCAAGAAGTTCGTTCAACTGGATTCCACTGCCAAGAACATCATCTGTGGTCATCTGACCAAAGGACAGTATGGCCGTGTGAGTGCTCTGGAAACATCCAAGCTAGTCTGGGACTGGCTCTCCAAGGTCAACGAAGGCGTCTCAACCCAGAGAGATCAAAGAATCAGTGTCCTTCGCAACCTCTTCAACCGCTTCAAGAGAAACGACAATGAGAATGTTCAGCTCACGTTTGATCGACTCACTGACATCACAAATGAGCTTCAAGCCCTCGGCGCTACTGAGATCACCAAGCATGAAGTCGTCAAGACACTCCTGAGATCACTTGACAGCTCGTTTGACACCCTAGCCCTGATGATACAAGAACGCCCTGACTTCAAGACACTCGATCCGTCTGACATACTTGAAAGGCTCAACACACATGAGTTTCAGCTTTCTGAGAAAAGAGACATCTACGGTCCCAACTATGGGCGAACTCGTGCTTTGAAGGCAAAAGCTGTTTCCTCATCTGAAGAAGAATCTGATTGCAGTTCTGATGATCCTGAAGACATTGGAAAGGAGCTTGCTATGCTTGTGAAGAAGTTCCAGAAATTCACCAAGAAGAAAGGCTTCAGAAAGTCCTCACGATCCAGCTCAAGGAATGATGAAGCTTCTGCTCATGACTACAAGAAGAGAACATGCCACAAGTGCAAGAAACCTGGTCACTACATCTCTGAGTGTCCGCAGTGGGACAATGAGAACAACAAGAAGAAGAAGAGCAAGGAATATGATTCTGACGACAAGAAGAAGAAGAAATACTCAAAGTCTTCTTCCAAGTCTTCATCAAAGTCTTCATCACACAAGAAGAGCTCATCTGGCAAGGCTCGTGCGTTTGTTGGCAAGGAAATGGATTCAGAGGAGGAGTCTGCTTCTGAGGAGGCGGAGGTGGAGTCTGAGGAGGAGTCCGATTCTGGCGTTGCAAGTCTGGCTACAGCCTACGTTGCCAAGTCCATCTTCAACATTGAAGACAATGACTTCATCACCGACGCCGATGCTAATGACCAGGACAACTCCGCTCCCACCTACTGCTTCATGGCACGCGGTGCCAAGGTAAACTCACGCACTACTCACTATCAAACATCCAGTGAAGATGACTCTGATTGTGGTTCCAAACCCAGCTACAAAACACTTGCTAAAATTGCAACTGAACAACAGAAAGCTATGGAACATATTCAAAAACTGTTAGACAAAAGCGATGACCTGTTAGACGCTGAAATGACTCGATCTCAGTCCTTAATTGAAGACATAAAAAATCTTCATGTTAAGTATGAGGAACTTGAAAGTCGTCATGAAACGCTCTCAACAACTCATGAAAAGCTTTCCTATGATTATCTTCAAAGGAAGCAAGATCTTGAGAAATTGAGAGCGGCTCATGAAGATCTTCAAAAGGAAAACGAGTCGCTTCACGCCAAACAGATCAGTTCCGCTCAAGAAGGATTTGAACCACCATGTCTTAAATGCATTGAGCGTGACAATGCTACTTCTGTTGCTGGATGTTCTACTGCTGCTACTGTTGCAATATCTTCAACTGTTGATGTGGTAACTAACCCCTCTGCTGAGGATGCCACTGCTATTGCTGATGAAAATGCTAGGTTGAAGACATTGCTTGAAACAGGGATGTACAAAAGTCTCAAAGGGCATCAGACACTATGTGATGTCCTCAAAAGGCAGATCCTGAACCGAAACCCTAGGAAAGAGGGTGTTGGGTTCGAAAGGAAAATGAATGCTGATGGCTCTTACTGGAAACCTGAGCAGTACCCCAAAACCACATGGGTTGCTGCAAAGGAACCTTCAGTGGATCCATCCACCCTATCTGGCTTCACTTGTGCTAATCCCATTGTTATTGATGAATCCTTTGATGCAAACTATAAACTGTTTAAGAATCAGAATGGTGAAGTGTTTGCCAGGTATATTGGTACTAACTGCAGGTATGGGCCACCTATGAAGAAGGTCTGGGTGCCGAAAAAGTGTCTGGAAAATCTTCCTGTGTATGTCGTCATGACACCACAAGTGAAGAAGACAAACCCCAGACCACGGGCTTCATATGGTCCAAAGGCTTCATACAGACAGAGGACTCACCTGAGTCGCACTAACGCAAATGTTTTGCAGGGAAACCATACTCAGGCCTATGAATATGAGCGCGTTTCATCAAACCGCCATGTTCATAAGACCAAGAACTACTCTGCTTATTCTTATGAGTACTATTGTCCACCTGCAAGACTATTTGCTAGGGCTCCAAAGCCAAAGTTCTCAGATGCTGCACTTAGACTCATTGCTTCGAAGCCACCCTTGAAGATGTGGGTGGCTAAGAAAGCTTAACTCTCTTTTGCAGGGAAGGGTCTCCAGCCGAAAATCAAATGCGTCTGAAGCTATTGCTGGGGACCTTAAACATCTTGTAGGGCGCAAGATCAAATGCCCAAATGGTCTTATTATGTATTTTGTTCCTGAGTCGCTTGCTACTTGCCCTATCAGTCCTAACCTCGATCTAAGCTTTCATAATCCACTTGCTCGTCAAATGTTTATGCTTCACAATTCTCTTCGTGAAGCCTATCCCCCTAACTGCACTGTAGGGTATGACACCAGCTGCTTCAGAATGGATTATTGATAGTGGATGTACTAATCACATGACTGGCAAGCGAAGTCTTCTCATGGACTCAACCTTACGTCCATCTGACAAGAGTCACATCACATTTGCTGATACTGGTAAAAGCAAGGTATTGGGTCTAGGTAGAGTTGCAATCTCAAGGGATCAGCACATGGATAAAGTGATGCTTGTTGAATCCCTTGGTTTCAACTTAATGTCTGTCTCAATGCTTTGCGATTTAAACATGATTGTGATGTTTGGAAAATATCGTTGCCTTGTTCTAATGGAATCTGACAAGTCTCTAGTCTTTGAAGGGTATCGGAAAGATGATTTGTACATGGTAGATTTCTCAGCAGGACCACAGCTTGCCGTATGTCTTCTTGCAAAAGCTTCAGAATGCTGGCTCTGGCATCGGAGGCTAGGGCATGCTGGCATGAGGAACTTGCACACTCTTGCAAAGAAGAAGCATATCATAGGCATCGAGGGCGTCAAGTTCAAGAAGGATCACTTATGCGGTGCCTGCGAAGCTGGAAAGATGACGAGGGCCAAGCATCCCTCGAAGACAATCATGACAACGACTCAACCCTTCGAACTGCTACACATGGACCTCTTCGGTCCCACTC
This sequence comes from Triticum aestivum, assembly GCF_018294505.1. NCBI lineage: Eukaryota > Viridiplantae > Streptophyta > Magnoliopsida > Poales > Poaceae > Triticum > Triticum aestivum. The sequence goes on from NC_057800.1 coordinate 619,973,897, forward strand.
ACTACTCAACTCTTACTACTACTGCTTGTCTCTATGGCTTCGTCATTGTTGATGATTATTCAAGATATACATGGGTGCATATAATCCTCTACAAGACTGAAGTGCAGGATGTCTTCAGACGCTTCGCCAATCGAGCCATGAACAACTATGGCGTCAAGATCAAGCACATCAGAAGTGACAATGGCACTGAATTCAAGAACACCGGCCTCGACACTTATCTTGATACTTTGGGCATCACTCATGAGTTCTCAGCTCCGTACACGCCGCAGCAGAATGGCATCGTGGAACGCAAGAACAGAACACTCATTGAGATGGCCCGGACGATGCTCGATGAATACAAGACTCCAAGAAAGTTCTGGCCTGAAGCCATTGATACTGCATGCCATATCATCAACCGTGTTTATCTTCACAAGCTTCTGAACAAAACATCCTATGAGCTCCTCACTGGTAAGAAGCCAAATGTCAGTTACTTCAGAGTATTTGGTGCCAGGTGCTGGATCAAGGATCCACATCACACTTCAAAATTTGCACCGAAAGCACATGAAGGTTTTATGCTTGGATACGGAAAGGATTCGCACTCCTACAGAGTCTTCAACCTCTTTCACTATAAAGTGGTTGAAACTGTGGATGTGCGGTTCGATGAGACTAACGGCTCGCAAAGAGAGCACCTGCCAAATGTGCTAGATGAAGTTCCATCCAGTGAATCCATCAAGCTTATGGGAACTGGAGAAATCATACCGTCTGAAGCACAGCCCGAAGAGGAACTCATCATCTCTGCACCTGATCAACCTGAAGACAATGCTCAGCCTGAAGACAATCCTTCTAACGATGACAATGATCAGCAAGAGCAAAATCTTCGTCCTGTTCATCCTCGTGTTGCAAATGAAGTACAGATTGAGAAATAATTGATAGCATCAATGCACCTGGTCCACTCACTCGTTCAAGGGCAACACAACTAGCAAATTTCTGTGGGCACTTCGCATTCGTCTCAATATCTGAACCCAAGAAAGTTGATGAAGCCTTCATGGAACCTGAATGGATTCAAGCTATGCAAGAAGAGCTTCAACAATTTGAGCTGAATAATGTATGGGAACTGGTCAAGCGTCCTGATCCTCGTAAGCACAATATCATAGGCACTAAATGGATATATCGCAACAAGCAAGATGAGCATGGTCAAGTTGTCAGAAACAAAGCTCGTCTCGTTGCTCAAGGATACACTCAAGTTGAAGGAATTGACTTCGATGAAACATTTGCTCCTGTGGCTAGGCTTGAAGCTATACGCATACTGCTGGCCTATGCAAATCATCATAACATTCCTTCTGTATCAAATGGATGTGAAGAGCGCTTTTCTCAATGGCAAGATTGAAGAAGAAGTGTATGTTGCACAACCGCCTGGCTTTGAAGATCCAAAACATCCTGACATGGTGTATAAGCTCAACAAGGCACTGTATGGCCTCAAACAAGCCCCTCGTGCTTGGTATGACACACTCAAAGACTTCCTGAAGAGCAAAGGCTTCAAACCTGGTTCCCTAGATCCCACACTCTTCACGAAGACATATGATGGTGAACTGTTTGTGTGCCAAATATATGTGGATGACATTATCTTCGGCTGCACTAATCAGAAATACAGTGATGAGTTTGGATACATGATGCAAGAGCAATATCAGATGTCCATGATGGGAGAGTTGAAGTTCTTCCTTGGTCTTCAAATACGACAGCAACGCAACGGCATCTTCATATCTCAAGAGAAATACCTCAAAGATTGCCTGAAGAAGTTTGGAATGCAAGACTGCAAAGGTTACACGACGCCAATGCCAGCTAAACACCATCTGGGTCCCGACGACAATGGTAAAGAGTTCGATCAAAAGGTATACCGCTCCATGATTGGTTCTTTGCTTTATTTATGTGCATCTAGGCCAGATATCATGCTTAGTGTTTGCATGTGTGCCCGATTCCAAGCGGCACCAAAGGAATCGCATCACTTAGCTGTGAAGCGAATTCTTCGATATTTGGCTCACACCCCAACACTAGGATTATGGTATCCAAAGGGCTCAGAGTTTGATCTAGTTGGATTCTCGGATGCTGATTATGCTGGTGACAAGGTGGATCGCAAGTCTACATCAGGCACATGTCACTTTCTGGGACGATCACTTGTATGTTGGTCTTCAAAGAAGCAGAACTGTGTATCTCTCTCCACTGCTGAATCTGAATACATTGCTGCTGGATCTTGCTGCGCTCAGCTTCTATGGATGAAGCAAACACTCAAAGACTATGGCATTCATCTGAAGCAAGTGCCACTCTACTGCGACAACGAAAGCGCCATCAAGATTGCTAACAACCCAGTTCAGCACTCGAAGACAAAGCACATTGAAATTCGTCATCACTTTCTCAGAGATCATGTCATGAAGGAAGATATTGATATCATACACGTCAACACTGAAGAGCAACTGGCAGATATCTTCACAAAGCCCTTGGATGAGAAAAGGTTTTGCAAGTTACGGTGTGAGCTAAATATCTTGGAATCCTTAAATGTCCTGTGATCAGGCACACATCCTAACACTTATGCATGTTATTGACTTAGATGTGCAACACATGAAGTAAAGTATATCTTCAAACAATGAAGACTTACATTCTGAGTGTGAATACATTAACGTGGAATTTGACTTCGGAGCGCCATGATAATTGTGCGCCGTGTTTGGGTCTCATACTTCCTATATGGCGGGTAACGCCACCACCAAATTCTTCCATTAGAAGTGTTTTTCTCATGGCGTTACATTTGCAAAGTCTTCGCATTTTGTTTATCTTCAATGTTAACATGGCCTCATGTTTATCTTCAATGTACTGATTTGGTTTCTGTCCTCTACAACATTCACTTATAGCTATGTCTTCACGTTGAATTTTTTTAACTAAGTGAATGTGATCGAACCCTAACCTTTCTATGCTCCCGTCTCAAGTCTATCTATCCAAATCACATGCATTCTATTGAAACTGTCGAATGTCTTTGATGTGTCCTTGTCAGTAGTAGATACAGAGACAAATATTAAATTCGTTTTAAATGCTCAATCCTTTTGCCTGAAACCCGGAGAAGTGGGAACGACCACCCGACAATCCAGGCGTGCGTGGGAACGTGGAACAACCTCCAATGTGTTGCATGATCACCACGTCTCCTTCAGATGTGAACCGCTAGGGGCACCTGCGTAATAACGCTGTGCCATCCCTGTCTCTATAAATACACGCCTCACCCCAGTCATTATCTCTTCTTCCACCCTCACACAAACCCTAGCGCCACCGCTAGCCCTCGACGACGCCGGCGACGAAGCGCTTAGCTGCCGCGACCTCACCGACGCCGTCCTCACGCCGGCCGCGGACATCGTCTTCTCCGCCGTCGCCGTAGGTGTCCTCCGTCGCCAAGTTAGGGCACGGAAGATCGAACTGCTCGACCTCCTCTCCCACTCCGTCTAGCAGTTCCTCGTGTGGTAAATAAAACCTCTTTTTACAGTCTTTTTGATCCCATAGAGTCATCCTTTTCAACCACAAGTGGTTTCTGTTCCCACAAGTTGGATCTATCTCATTCTGCATCTCATAGCATGCCTAGTATGTTCACTTATGCTTCACAAAGTAGTTAGATTCCTCACTTGTACTTATTCGTGGATTCGTACAAATCTGGAACCAACTCTCTACATATGAGTGAATGTCTTCGCACTATGAGGTCAATGTCTTCTAAACTGATTTATCTTCAAAATCTTCTGAGAATGCATATGACCTCTTCCCCTTCCCTCGCACCTTTAATGCTGTCACAGGTACATGTCCGTGGGAGAATCCCTTGGTTCTCATAGTCTGCATTCATTTGCAGAGTTCTTACAGCATCATATAAATTCTCCTGAAGCCAGTTCTTGTCTGACCAGTAGACGGAAGACTTTGACAGTGTTGAAGCCTTTCAGTCTAAACTTCATGGCAACAGAAAAATCAGTCAGGAAGGGCGGCAGACAGCGCCGTGGAAACACTGCAAAGGACCTGCCACCAAATCTCTATGAGCTATACAAGTCAGATCCAGAAGAGACCTATGGAGAACGCAAGAACCGAATCCAATGGATTCGAAGACATTGGGCAGAGGAATGGTTCAAGTACAGATTCGTCACCGACGAATATGCTGAGAAGAGTGCCATCAAGGGCCCCTGGGGAGATATAATATACAAAGGTCTTCAGCCCAAGTCGAAGTCCGAAGCTATTGCTCAAGGCTTCTACCCCTGCATGATTCGTGGACCTCAGCCTGCAAATGCCGACCCATCCTCTCTGTTATGGTGTCGAGAAGATAATCTCTTCAAGCGCAACTATCAGTTTGCAAAGAACTCGGCCAAGGAAAACAAGAAGTCTTTGGGATTAGACTTCAACCCAGGCCCCTCTGCGCCACGTGCCGACGGCACACGAGAAGCTGAACCCAATCTTGTTGGGCCCTTATACAACTTAGAAGGTCTCATCACTCACATAATGGTTCAAGGGACAGACGTGGATCAACCTGCAGACGGCACTGATTCTGACGAAGCGCCTGCACCACCGAAGCCTGTGAAGCAAATAAAACCCAAGGCTTCAAAGCCCTCTTCAGTACCAAAGGCTTCAAAGCCCTCATCTGCACCAAAGGTCTCACGGGCGAAGCCTCTGGCCACTGCACCTCCTGAAGCCAGTGTGCAGTCTGAAGATCTCTCACGCATCTCCAAGTCTGCCAAGTTGAAAAAGCCCATGCAACCCACTGGTCAAGCACTGACCACTGCTGCTGTTTTGAGAAACGAGTATGATGCCATTGATCTGTCCAGCGACGACGATCTTGGCGATGACGCTCTTGAGCAGTTGATCAAGAGCAAGCAAGAGGCGGAAATCTTCAATGATCTTCCTCTCTTTGATGTGGAAATCTTAAACAAGTTTATTGATGAGTGGTTTGACAGCCCAGATGTCAGCTTTGATGATCTTCAGCTTCCCATTGGCCTCAGCGTCGCCTTCCATGGAGCCATTGCTCCTGAGCTGGCTCTAGCTCAGAAAATTGTTGAGCTGAAGCATAAGATCGATTATGAAAAGGCTCAGTTCAAGAAGCACATGGCCAAGCTCAATGTTGAAGACATTCAAAACTTCAAGGTCATGATGCATGAGCTCAAGGAGGCATTCCACAAGAAACGAGAAGAAGCAAAAGGTTCTCGTGAGCGCATGAAGAATCTTGCTGCCAAATGTGTTCAAGGCTACAATGAAGCTGAAAAGCGCAAGGCCTTGGGGCGACCAGGCATCGACCCCTGAATGGCTGCCAAGAAGAAGAAGAAGCCAGCTGTGGCAGAACCAGAAGCATCAAGGCAGGAAGAACCTCGCATTGTCTTCCCAGCCAGTATGACAGGCTCGAAGCCTAAGGTCCCCACAGTGGCTTCAGAATTCAAGAAAACTAGAGCAGCTGAAGCCGAAGCCAGAAAGCGCAAGACCAAAGCCACCACTGATGATGCTCCCCCAACCAAGAAAAGGAAAACAAAGAAGAGAGACCGGGATGCTCCCACAGAGCCCCTTCTTGTCGAGCCAATTTTTGTTGCTCGTCCTGCGTCTGAACATCGAGAGCGCCAGTTGATAGTTCATGAGCCTGCTTCCACAGAGGCTCCGGAAGCTGAAGACAATCCAGCTGTTGACCCCACCGCAGCTGAAGACATTGGTCCTCACGACAATGTTGAAGATGATGAAGTCCTTCCTCAGATCGAGCACAATTTGGTATCATCGATGCCTGTGCTCACGCACAGCGAGCTCATCAGCATTGGTCGTCCTCTGACACCAACTGCTCAGGATGCATCGTGGGCTGATCACCCACAACAACAAGACACCCCAAGTACTCCCCAACCCCAAGTCACCTCACCAGTGCAAGATGACAATGACTTTGAGGCCCAGCCAACTCCATCTCCACAGGCGTCGCCAGCGTTACACAGGCTTCACAAAGGACCAAGGCCCCAAGTCACTCTTCCGAGCGTTCCAGAAGGAGAAGTGCATCACCAATCTATTGCACGTCAAGTGTTTCCAGAAGCCACTCCAACTGTGAACGCCTCTGAGTCTGAAGCCAAAACGGCTGAAGATATTCTGGCTGCATCAGCCGATGAAGAAGAAGCACCACGTGATGAAGAAAGAGTTGCTACACCACCAACCATTCCTGAAGCTGTTCTCGAGGAGAACGTGTCCGACCCTCCAGCTCCTGAAGTGGAGGTTACCAATACTGAGGCGACCACCACCATCAACACTGAAGCCAATGACGTTGTCATGGCTGAAGCTAATGTGGCGTCTGAAGCTAACGTCACCACCACCAACAACACTGCTGACGACACTGATGTCGTCATGCCCGAAGCCAATAATGCAGCACTTGAAGCCAATGTGGCCCCTGAAGCCAATGCAGCACCGGACGTAACCATTCCTCCTGAAGCTATTGTGCCACTTGCAGCCCATGTCAACGAAAATGCCAATGCTCCTGTACCCCCTCCAAGACCTCATACTGTTGAGCTGGCATTTGATCGTGGTCAGCCTGTTATGGTCCTATGGCCCATTCTGGTTCCTCCACCTGCTGCGGGTCCACAATTTGACTATCATGTCGAGCACATGCCTCAAGTCCAGAAGCCCAAGCCAAGACTTCCAAGATTCCCAGGCACTGCAACCTCACCTGGGGTCTTCAATGTGAATGGCTTCGTGGCACATAACACCTTCTTCAACAGCGCCAAGAACCCTTACTCCAAACCTCGCATTTCATCGGATCGGTTCTGGAGCTATCAGCAGCGCAGCTACTATTCATGCGTCTTATACAATCAAGGGCGCATATTTCCACATATGCGTCTCGACACTGAAGCTATAGCTGGCCTGCCCTGTCTAGAAGAAGCATTGGATTGCTTTAGAGATGCTGGACTCCTACAATTTGTCACAGACAAGGAACATTGGAATGAAGAGCTTCTATTACAGTTTTATGTAACTCTTCACATTCAAGGATACAACAGGGAGCCAAAGACTTGGGTCCTTGAGTGGATGACAGGCAATGTCCATCATGAAGCCAAAGCTCTTGATATCATTGAGCTCACAGCCCTGCCCACTCCTGGTGAATACTATGAACCAGGTTGTCAACAACACCAGAATGCTTTGGAGAGCATTTTTCAAAAGCCAGAACCCAACATGAGCCAAATGCTAAGCATGATGAAGCCTTTGCCTCATGACACCGACTACCCATCTGAATTCTTTGTTGAAGACCTAGAGTATCTGCCTCGCACCATTTACCATATCATCAGAAAAACTCTATGGCCTGTCAAAGGACATTCATCTGCAGCAAAGCTTGAAGGAGCAATGAAGACTTTGGTTTTCTATATCTTAAATGGCATCAGCTTCAATGCTCAAGACTTCTTCATCAGGCAATTGGCTGCATCTGGCTCCGACATTTTTGGTTTGAAGTTCTATGCTCCATGGGTAATGCGTCTTATCAAGCTACACTCTGCCTTCAACTATCAGCCGTCTGCGCGCAATCATCTTGTATTCTTGCCAGAGGTTGATCTGTCTGTTGAAGCTATTTACCCAGAGCCTGCTAAGGATCCGCTTTATCTTCACAATGCTGATCGTCAAAGCTTCACCCAGCCCATTGAAGGAACTCATGCAGTCTCTTGTGTTTATCCCTTGGCTGGTAACACACGTGCCCCTCGCGCTCAAACTGACGCCACTGGAAGCACCATTGCCCAAAGGCCTCAGAAGCGATCTCGTGTTCTCAATGACCGAGAGCTTCTCGTCGCGCTACATCAGAAACAGGATAAGCATCATAACTGGCTTAAGCATCAGATGCAAAGCCTCTTGGTGGATGTCAATCGTATTCTCAATCTTGCCACCAAGAATGCCTTTGTCACACATGAAACCTGTTGGAGTTCTTGGAAGAGTTTGACATTGCTTAGTGCTGAAGCTGATCTGCAAGATAATGGCTTCACAGAAAGATTCAAGTTTGACTCAACTCCTCCAAGGAATGCTCACTTGCGTCGGACTCCCTCACTTGAAGACTCTGACTATTCGTCCTCAACTGCGACGGTGAATGCCAGAGTCATCGATGACCAAGATGATGCCACTTCACCTCCTCCAACTTCAGCTCGTGTCGACACTGCACCAAGTTCTTCTGCACCACCGGACCTCAACGACGACCCTACTGCTTCGCCTGCACCTCATGGGAATGAGTAGAAGCTCTATGTCTTCAAACCTTTTTGGTCATTACTGACAAAAGGGGGAGAAGCATATGAGTTGATAGTCTTCAAGTGGGTCCATATGGGTGGTTGCTTTACTTTTTGCTACTTTTGCCAAGTGCTTACAACTCTCGCTTTTTGATACATTTGGTTCTTTGAGTTGTAACACTTAAACTCGATGGTCGTCTGCTACTTATTTGCTATTCTGTGATGCGATGATAAATTCCGCATGTGCGATGATAACTTCCGCACTTAGGTCATTTTGCAGACGTCCATTTTTCATTATGCATGTCATTATCTTCGTTATATCAAATCATGCATGATGAATTGTCATCATAAGTTGAAGAGGATCTCCACAAGTACAACCTGCCATGTGCATTTGCATTCCAAAAGCAAATTACTTATATGCACATCTTCAGGGGGAGCCTTTGCCACTTATGAAGACAATACCCTATCCTTTACAATTTCACATATTTTATTCCCCGTTGAAAACTTCAACCAGTTTGTCATCAATCACCAAAAAGGGGGAGATTGTAAGTGCATCTAGTGCCACCCCTAGTTGGTTTTGGAGTATTGACGACAAACCTGGTTGAGGGACTAATGTGTTTGTGAGAATTGCAGGATAACACAGGTAGAAGTCCCTCATTGATTCGGTTTACCTACCAGAGATGACCCCTAAAAATGTATGAAGACATTGAAGTCAAAGGTGGTATGTGAAGACATTCACATTGAAGACTATGACAAGAGAAGACATTGTGTGAAGACTATGGAGCGCGAAGACTTAGTTGTTTCGTTGTTCTTTTTCTTCTTTGTTGAGTCATAGGAACCACCGTACTGTTAAGTGGGGTCCAAGTGAACCAGTCAGAATGACTGAAGTGATGCTTAACCAAAATCCTATGTCTTCGAGCGAAGACAATGAGAGCAAATCTTATCCAGAGCTGGATAAGTCAGCTTTGCTTGTAGCTCAAGTAAAGTTGCCGTGTGTGTTTGAAATCTGACCGTTGGAACACGTGTCAGTTCCTTAGTGACCCAGGGTCATTTCGGACAAATCAGGTCGGGTTGCCTAGTGGCTATAAATAGCCCACCCCCTACACCATAAATTGGTTGGCTGCTCAGAGTTAGTGTACGGCTTTTGTCGTTTGAGAGCAACCCACCTCGAAGCCTTTGAGAGAGAATTCCTTGCGAGGACAAAGCCCTAAACACCCAGAGCCAAAGAGTGTTAGGCATCACTGAAGTCTTCCTGTCTGTGTGATCTGAAGACTTATTACACTTGAGGAGTGTGAATCCTCCAGCCGGTTAGGCGTCGCGTTCTGAGCATCCAAGAGTCATTGTGGATCGCCGATGAACGAAGTCTGTGAAGGTTAGGAAATCTACCTTGTAGACTTACCAGAGTGATTGGGCGAGGACTGGGTGTCCTTAGCTCAAGGGGAATAAGGTGAAGACGCGGTCTTCTGAGTTGAATCTCAGCCTCCCTAACCAAACGTACAGTTGTCACAGCATCTGGAACTGGTCCAACAAATCATTGTCTTCAACGAGCCACTGGTTCTATCCTACCCATCTCTTTATTTGCAGATTGGTTCCTGTGAAGTCATTGCCTGTTTGCATTATCTATTTGTCTTCACTGTGTGACTACTCATTCTGATTGGCTTCATACTATCTTCCGTCCTGATCTATACTGCCTAGCTGCTATTAGTCTTTGTGCTTTCATCTCATTGAATACTTGACTATGGCTTGCTTAGTGTAGTCTACCTTCCGCTGCATGGTAATAGGTTTATTTCTATTGTTTGTCTTCGAAACTTCCATGTTTTGAAGACTTTCATAAAAATCGCCTATTCACCCCCCTCTAGTCGATCACTAGCACTTTCATTAAGGATAACAAGATGGGGGCTATTCCTACATGAATAGATCTCGTCTACATCATGTCATCATTCTTATTGCATTACTCCATTTCTCCATGAACTTAATACACTAGATGCATGATGGATATCAGTCGATGTGTGGAGTAATAGTAGTAGATGCAGGCAGGAGTCGGTCTACTAATCTTGGACGTGATGCCTTGATACGTCTCCAATGTATCTATAATTTTTGATTGTTCCATGCTATTATATTATCTGTTTTGGATGTTTATGGGCTTTATTATGCACTTTTATATTATTTTTGGGACTAACCTATTAACCCAGAGCCCAGTGCCAGTTTCCGTTTTTTCCTTGTTTTAGAGTATCGCAGAAAAGGAAAATCAAACAGAGTCCAATTGACCTGAAACTTCACGAAACTTATATTTGGACGAAAGCTACCCGATAGACTTGGAGTGCACGACAGGAAAGAAACGAGGGAGCCACAAGGCAGGGGGGCGCGTCCTCCACCCTCGTGGGCCCCTCGTGGCTCCCTGACGTATTTCTTCTGCCTATATATATATCCATATACCCTAAAACTATCGGAGAGCACAATAGATCGGGAGTTCCGCCGCCAGAAACCTCCGTAGCCACTGAAAACCAATCTAGACCCGTTCCGGCACCCTGCCGGAGGGGGAAATCCCTCTCTGGTGGTCATCTTCATCATCCCGGTGCTCTCCATAACGAGGAGGGAGTAGTTCTCCCTCGGGGCTGAGGGTATGTACCAGTAGCAATGTGTTTGATCTCTCTCTCTCTCTCTCTCTCTCTCTCTCTCTCTCTCTCGTGTTCTTGAGGTGGCACGATCTTGATGTGTCGTGAGCTTTGCTATTATAGTTGGATCCTATGATGTTTTCTTCCCCCTCTACTCTCTTGTAATGGATTGAGTTTTCCCTTTGAAGTTATCTTATCGGATTGAGTCTTTAAAGATTTGAGAACACTTGATGTATGTCTTGCCATGCGTATCTGTGGTGACAATGGGATATCATGTGATTCACTTGATGTATGTTTTGGTGATCAACTTGCGGGTTCCACCCATGAACCTATGCATAGGGGTTGGCACACGTTTTTGTCGCGATTCTCCGGTAGAAACTTGGGGGCACTCTTTGAGGTTCTATGTGTTGGTTGAATAGATGAATCTGAGATTGTGTGATGCATATCGTGTAATCATACCCGCGGATACTTGAGGTGACATTGGAGTATCTAGGTGACATTAGGGTTTTGGTTGATTTGTGTCTTAAGGTGTTATTCTAGTATGAACTCTAGGGCTGTTTGTGACATTTATAGGAATAACCCAACGGATTGATTGGAAAGAATAACTTTGAGGTGGTTTCGTACCCTACCATTATCTCTTCGTTTGTTCTCTGCTATTAGTGACTTTGGAGTGACTCTTTGTTGCATGTTGAGGGATAGTTTATGTGATCCAATTATGTTATTATTGTTGAGAGAACTTGCACTAGTGAAAGTATGAACTCTAGGCCTTGTTTTAGCACATTGCAATACCGTTTGTGCTCACTTTTATCATTAGTTACCTTGCTGTTTTTATATTTTCAGATTACAAAAACCTTTATCTACCATCCATATACCACTTGTATCACCATCTCTTCGCCGAACTAGTGCACCTATACAATTTACCATTGTATTGGGTGTGTTGGGGACACAAGAGACTCTTTGTTATTTGGTTGCAGGGTTGCTTGAGAGAGACCATCTTCATCCCACACCTCCTACGGATTGATAAACCTTAGGTCATCCACTTGAGGGAAATTTGCTACTGTCCTACAAACCTCTGCACTTGGAGGCCCAACAACGTCTACAAGAAGAAGGTTGTGTAGTAGACATCAAGCTCTTTTCTGGCACCGTTGCCGGGGAGGTTAGCGCTTGAAGGTATATCTTTAGATCTTGCAATCGAATCTTTTTGTTTCTTGTTTTAGCACTAGTTTAGTTTAAAAGAAAACTACAAAAATATGGAATTGAGTTTGCCTCATACGCTTCATCTTTTTAATATCTTTCGTGAGTATGATGGAAAGGAAAATTGTGCCAAAGTGTTAGAAGAAGAATGCATTAAAATGTTTGGCACTAAATCTTTGAATGATGAGCATGATTGCAATGTTGTTAGTATGAATTCCTTGAATATCCATGATGCTAATGATATGCAAAGCCACAAGCTTGGGGAAGCTATGTTTGATGAAGATGATATTTTTGTCCCCCAAGTTTTGATGAGAAAATTTATTATGATGAAAGCATGCCTCCTATTTATGATGATTATATTGATGAAAGTGGATTTGGAGAGGTCATGACTTTATTTTGTGATGAATCCACTATTTCGGAAGAGGTTCCAATTGATTATGAGAACAAAGTTGCTATCTATGATGATTATTGTGATGACTTGTATGCTATAAAGAATAATGATATCCATGAAACTTGTCATCATGATTTTAGTTTTCAATTGGATTATGCCTCACATGATAATTATTTTGTTGAGTTTGCTCCCACTATTATTCATGAGAAGAATTTTGCTTATGTGGAGAGTAGTAAATTTTCTATGCTTGTAGATCATGAAAAGAATGCTTTAGGTGCTGGTTATATTGTTGAATTCATTCATGATGCTACTGAAAATTATTATGAGGGAGGAACATGTTCTTGTAGGAATTGCAATAATATTAAGTTTCCTCTCTATGTGCTTAAACTTTTGAAGTTATGCTTGTTTTACCTTCCTATGCAAGTTGATTCTTGTTTCCATAAGTTGTTTGCTCACAAAATCCCTATGCATAGGAAGTGTGTTAGACTTAAATGTGCTAGTCATATTCTTCATGATGCACTCTTTATGTTACAATTCTTATCTTTTATGTGAGCATCATTGAAATCATCATGCCTAGCTAGGGGCGTTAAACGATAGCGCTTGTTGGGAGGCAACCCAACTTTATTTTTATTCCTTGCTTTTTGATCCTGTTTAGTAATAAATAATTCATATAGCCTCTGTTTAGATGTGGTTTTATGCTTTTAATTAGTGTTTGTGCCAAGTAGAACCTTTGGTAAGACTTGGGGAAAGTCTTTGCGATCATGCTGTAAAAAACAGATACTTTAGCGCCCACGAGAATTGCTGCCATTTTTTTATTGGAGAGTGATATTTAGTTAATTATTTTTGAAGATGATTAATAGATAAATTCCTCAGGTCCAGAAATTTATTTTAGAATTTTTGGGGTTCCAGAAGTTTGTGTTAGTTCTAGATTACTACAGACTGTTCTGTTTTTGACAGATTCTGTTTTTCGTGTGTTGTTTGCTTATTTTAATGAATCTATGGCTAGTAAAATAGTTTATAAACCATAAAGTAGTTGGAATACAGTAGGTTTAACACCAATATAAATAAATAATGAGTTCATTACAGTACCTTGAAGTGGTGTTTTCTTTTCTTTCGCTAACGGAGCTCACGAGTTTTCTGTTAAGTTTTGTGTTGTGAAGTTTTCAAGTTTTGGGTAAAGATTTGATGGACTATGGAATAAGGAGTGGCAAGAGCCTAAGCTTGGGGATTCCCAAGGCACCCCAAGGTAATATTAAAGGACAACCAAGAACCTAAGCTTGGGGATGCCCCGGAAGGCATCCCCTCTTTCGTCTTCGTTCATCGGTAACTTTACTTGGAGCTATATTCTTATTCGCCACATTATATGTGTTTTGATTGGAGCGTCATTTTATTTACTTTTGTTTTGCTTGATGTTTGAATAGAATACCAAGATCTGAAATTCTTAAATGTTAGAGAGTCTTCACATAGTTGCATAATTATTCGACTACTCATTGCTCTTCACTTATATCTTTCAGAGTAGTTTGTTGTTGCTCTAGTGCTTTACTTATATCTTTTTAGAGCACGGTGGTGGTTTTATTTTGTAGAAATAATTGATCTCTCATGCTTCACTTATATTATTTTGAGAGTCTTTATAACAGCATGGTAGTTTGCTTTGGTTATGAAATTAGTCCTAATATGATGGGCATCCAAGAGGAATATAATAAAAACTTTCATATAGAGTGCATTGAATACTATGAGAAGTTTGATACTTGATGATTGTTTTGAGATATGAGGATGGTAATATTAGTCATGCTAGTGAGTAGTTGTGAATTTGAGAGATACTTGTGTTAAAGTTTGTGATTCCCGTAGCATGCACATATGGTGAATCGTTATGTGATGAAGTCGGAGCATGCTTTATTTATTGATTGTCTTCCTTATGAATGGCGGTCTGGGACGAGCGATGGTCTTTTACTACCAATCTATCCCCCTAGGAGCATGCACGTAGTACTTTGTTTCAATAACTAATAGATTTTTGCAATAAGTATGTGAGTTCTTTATGACTAATGTTGAGTCCATGGATTATACGCACTCTCACCCTTCCACCATTGCTAGCCTCTCTAATACCGCGCACCTTTCGTCGGTATCATACACCCACCATATACCTTCCTCAAAACAGCCACCATACCTACCTATCATGGCATTTGCATAGCCATTCCAAGATATATTGCCATGCAACTTTCCACCGTTCCGTTTATTATGACACGCTCCATCATTGTCATATTGCTTTGCATGATCATGTAGTTGACATCGTATTTGTGGCAAAGCCACCGTTCATAATTCTTTTATACATGTCACTCATGAGTCATTGCACATCCCGGTACACCGCGGGAGGCATTAATATAGAGTCATATCTTGTTCTAAGTATCGAGTTGTAATTCTTGAGTTGTAAGTAAATAAAAGTGTGATGATCATCATTATTAGAGCATTGTCCCAACGAGGAAAGGATGATGGAGACTATGATTCCCCCACAAGTCGGGATGAGACTCCGACCGAAAATAAATAAATAAAAGAGGCCAAAGAAGCCCAAATAAAAAAAGAAAAAAAGAGGCCATAAAAAAGAGAAAGGCCAAAATATAAAAAATGAGAGAAAAAGAGAGAAGGGGCAATGCTACTATCCTTTTACCACACTTGTGCTTCAAAGTAGCACCATGATCTTCATGATAGAGAGTCTCCTATGTTGTCACTTTCATATACTAGTGGGAATCTTTCATTATAGAACTTGGCTTGTATATTCCAATGATGGGCTTCCTCAAAATGCCCTAGGTCTTCGTGAGCAAGCGAGTTGGATGCACACCCACTAGTTTCTTTTGTTGAGCTTTCATACACTTATAGCTCCAGTGCATCCGTTGCATGGCAATCCCTACTCACTCACATTGATATCTATTAATGGGCATCTCCATAGCCCGTTGATACGCCTAGTTGATGTGAGACCATCTTCTCCCTTTTTGTCTTCTCCACAACCACCATTCTATTCCACCTATAGTGCTATGTCCATGGCTCACACTCATGTATTGCGTGAAGATTGAAAAAGTTTGAGAACATCAAAAGTATGAAACAATTGCTTGGCTTGTCATCAGGGTTGTGCATGATTTAAATACGTTGTGTGGTGAAGATGGAGCATAGCTAGACTATATGATTTTGTAGGGATATCTTTCTTTGGCCATGATATTTTGAGAAGACACGATTGCTTGGTTAGTATGCTTGAAGTATTATTATTTTTATGTCAATATTAAAACTTTTGTCTTGAATATTATGGATCTGAACATTCTTGCCACAATAAAGAAAATTACACGGATAAATATGTTAGGTAGCATTCCACATCAAAAATTCTGTTTTTATCATTTACCTACTCGAGGACGAGCAGTAATTAAACTTGGGGATGCTAATACATCTCCAACGTATCTATAATTTTTGATTGTTCCATGCTATTATATTATCTATTTAGGATGTTTATGGGCTTTATTATGCACTTTTATACTATTTTTGGGACTAACCTATTAACCCTGAGCCCAGTGCCAGTTTCTGTTTTTTCCTTGTTTTAGAGTATCGCAGAAAAGGAAAATCAAACGGAGTCCAATTGACCTGAAACTTCACGGAATTTATTTTTGGAACAAAAGCTACCCAATAGACTTGGAGTGCACATCAGGAAAGAAACGAGGGAGCCACAAGGCAGGGGGCGCGCCCACCCCCTTGGGCACGCCCTCCACCCTCATGGGCCCCTCGTGGCTCCCCTGACGTATTTCTTCTGCCTATATATATCCATATACCCTAAAACTATCGGAGAGCACAATAGATCAGGAGTTCCGCTGCCAGAAGCCTCCGTAGCCACCGAAAACCAATCTAGACCCATTCCGGCACCCTGCCGGAGGGGGAAATCCCTCTCCGGTGGTCATCTTCATCATCCCGGTGCTCTCCATGACGAGGAGGGAGTAGTTATCCCTCAGGGCGGAGGGTATGTACCAGTAGCTATGTGTTTGATCTCTCTCTCTCTCTCTCTCTCGTGTTCTTGAGGTGGCATGATCTTGATGTATCGCGAGCTTTGCTATTATAGTTGGATCCTATGATGTTTTCTTCCCCGTCTACTCTCTTGTAATGGATTGAGTTTTCCCTTTGAAGTTATCTTATCGGATTGAGTCTTTAAAGATTTGAGAACACTTGATGTATGTCTTGCCGTGCATATCTGTGGTGACAATGGGATATCACGTGATTCACTTGATGTATGTTTTGGTGATCAACTTGCGGGTTCCGCCCATGAACCTATGCATAGGGGTTGGCACACGTTTTCGTCGTGATTCTCCGGTAGAAACTTTGGGGCACTCTTTGAGGTTCTATGTATTGGTTGAATAGATGAATCTGAGATTGTGTGATGCATATCGTATAATCATACCCGTGGATACTTGAGGTGACATTGGAGTATCTAGGTGACATTAGGGTTTTGGTTGATTTGTGTCTTAAGGTGTTATTTTAGTATGAACTCTAGGGCCGTTTGTGACATTTATAGGAATAGCCCAACGGATTGATTGGAAAGAATAACTTTGAGGTGGTTTCGTACCCTACCATTATCTCTTCGTTTGTTCTCCGCTATTAGTGACTTTGGAGTGACTCTTTGTTGCATGTTGAGGGATAGTTATGTGATCCAATTATGTTATTATTATTGAGAGAACTTGCACTAGTGAAAGTATGAACCTTAGGCCTTGTTTCCTAGCATTGCAATACCATTTGTGCTCACTTTTATCATTAGTTACCTTACTGTTTTTATTATTTCAGATTACAAAAACCTTTATCTATCATCCATATACCACTTGTATCACTATCTCTTCGCCGAACTAGTGCACCTATACAATTTACCATTGTATTGGGTGTGTTGGGGACACAAGAGACTCTTTGTTATTTGGTTGCAGGGTTGCTTGAGAGAGACCATCTTCATCCTACACCTCCTATGGATTGATAAACCTTAGGTCATCCACTTGAGGGAAATTTGCTACTGTCCTACAAACCTATGCACTTGGAGGCCCAACAACGTCTACAAGAAGAAGGTTGTGTAGTAGACATCATGCCTATTTATTGATCATTGCCTTGGATATCATCATAATTATTCGATCTTCTATCAATTGCCCAACAGTAATTTGTTTACCCACCGTGTGCTATTTCTTGAGAGAAGCCACTAGTGAAATCTACGCCCATCCGGGTCTATTCTTCATCATATTTGCTTTCCAATCTATTATTTGCTTTGGGATCTATTTTTATTCGCTTTTATTTTCAGATCTATATTTCCAAAAAACCAAAAATACCTTGTTGCACTTTTTATTTGAATATTTTATTTCACGTTTTACCGAGAGCTATTTATCCAATATATCACAAATATTCATACCGTCAAGTTGACAATTTCTGGCGCCGCTACCCAGTAGGGATTGACAACCCCTCATACGCGTCGGGTTGCAAGTATTTGTTCTCTGTGTGCAGGTACCGTTTTGTAGCATTGCTTGGTTCTCCTACTGGATTGATACCTTGGTTTCATAACTAAGGGAAATACCTACTGTAGCTGTACTGCATCATCCCTTCCTCTTTGGGGAAATACCGACGCAGTTTCAAGTGACATCAAAAGGAATTTCTGGCGCTGTTGCTGGGGAGATATCATCGACATCTATCAGGTTCCTAATCACAAATCTCATCTCCTTGCAATGTACATTGTTTGCCATTTGCCTCTCGTTTTCATCTCCCCCACTTCACAAAAAATTGCCATTTTATTCACCTCTTTTTCGTTCCCCCTTTTATCACCAGATCTCTTATTTGTTTGAACTTGTTACTATGAGTGATTTTGGTATGGCAGAAACAGATGATGGCCTAACTCCTAAAATTGGATGATCTAGCAATCTGGATGCTAAAACTTTTTTTGGGGCAAGGGAATGTTATTGGAAAAGAACATATCCATGAATTTTTCATTTGTGTTGGAAATTTGACTCTTGATGATGCTCCTATACTTAAAAGAACTAAATCTTATGCGAAAGCTATTTCAGTGCTAGTTCTGAAACTTGAAAGTAGATTTATTCATACCCACCCTATCTTGCAGAGATTGTTTTATGAGCTGCCCATTATAAAGGACCCCAAAGCTAAAAAGTTAGCTACCCTTATTCTTATGAATGAGTTTGACTACATAGTACGGGAAGCTAGGGATTTTTTTTATTTTTATGGTATGAGCTGTGAAAAACTGGTGATAAATGAGATAGTGATTATATGTTGAGACGTTTGCTTGGAAATAATCAAATTTTTTATGAGAACCTTAAAAAATAAACCCCCGTTTTAGATATAATCCAACAAGTTTTTAATTATGTTAATCAACAATATTCTTGGATTATGGTCGGAAATCAAAGGAGATACATAGATGGGCAACTTGATAATGATAAAATTTCTATGGATAACGTGTTTCAAGTTATTTTGCAAAACTTCCTGATAAGAACACATCTATGGAAAATAAGAAGAAAGATGACAATACTTGAATCTATGCATTATGCCTAGCTTGTGGCATAAAACGATAGCGCTTGTTGGGAGGCAACCCAATGAATAAATTTTATTTTTGCATTTTTCTTTCTATTCTTGAGTGTTTGCACAATTATGCTACTGTTATGATTGATTTTTATGTTTTAATTAGTGTTTGTGCCAAGCAAAGCCTTTGGGATCATGTTTGGTGATAGTTGATTTGATCTTGTTGAAAAACAGAAACTTCTGCGCCCAGTAAAATAATTTTCATAAATCGTAGAAGCGTGATAAAATTCTGAATTTATTACACAAGATTTATATACAAATTGCCTACGTTGTCCTAATTTTTCAGAATTTTGGAGTTACATAAGTATAAGAAGTTTCCAGATTACTACAAACTGTTCTATTTTTGACA
The DNA here is from genome assembly GCF_018294505.1 of Triticum aestivum. Classification (NCBI taxonomy): domain Eukaryota; kingdom Viridiplantae; phylum Streptophyta; class Magnoliopsida; order Poales; family Poaceae; genus Triticum; species Triticum aestivum. The sequence continues at coordinate 619,993,223 of NC_057800.1, forward strand.
AATTCTGTTTTCTTTGCATTGTGTGCTTATTTTGATGAATCTATCGATTGTATCGGGGGGGGGGGGGGCATAAGCCATGTTAAAGTTAGAATACATTAGGTATAAGGCAAAAATAAAATATGAGTGGGTTTGCAACAATACTTAGAGTGGTCATTTGCTTTGTTATACTAACGGATCTCACGAAGGTTTTGTTAAGTTTTGTGTGATTGAATTTTTCAAGTTTTGGATGAGATCAAAATGGATGAAGGAATAAGGAGTGAAAAGACCCTAATCTTGGGGATGCCCCATGGCACCCCAAGTTATTATTCAAGGAGAACGAAGCAACTAAGCTTGGGGATACCCTGAAAGGCATCCCCTCTTTCTTCTAACAACCATTGGTATTTTACTTGGAGCTATATTTTTATTTGTCACATATCATGAGTTTTGCTTGAAGCGTCTTGAATTATATGAGTCTTTGCTGGTTTTGCTTTTTTATTTGTGTCATCTATCCTTGCTGGACACACCTATTTGAGAGCCAAAATTATGCTATGATTTGCTAGAATTGCTCTATGTGCTTCAATTAATTTTTTTGAGCTATGGAATTGCTCTAGTGCTTCACTTATATATTTTTGAGCATGGTGTGCATTAATATTTCTGAAGAAATTCTCTCATGCTTCACTTAGATTTATTTGAGAGTTAGTAATTTTTTGAAGAAATTTTCTCATGCTTCACTTATATTATTTTGAGAGAAGAACATTTTTATGCTCATGTTCTTCACTTAAATTTGTTTGAGCTTATCAAAAAGCAATTGCAACATATGAACTAAGTCCAAAAGTGATAGATATTCAAGAGGGATATAATAAAAAAATTCATGAAGATCATTTGACAAAATAAACTTCATTCTTTGTAACAGTTTTGAGATATGATGATAGTGATATGTGTGTTGGGGAACGCAGTATTTCAAAAAAATTCCTACGATCACGCAAGATCTATCTAGGAGATTCATAACAACGAGAAGGGGAGACTGTGTCTACGTACCCTGGTAGACCGAAAGCGGAAGCGTTTGACAACGCGGTTGATGTAGTCGAACTTCTTCTGGTTCCGATCGATCAAGCACCGAACGTACGACACCACCGAGTTCTGCACACGTTCAGCACGATGATGTCCCTCGAGCTCTTGATCCAGTTGAGGACGAGGGAGAGTTCCGTCAGCACGACGGTGTGGCGACGGTGATGATGAAGTTACCGGCGCAGGGATTCACCTAAGCACTACAACGATATGACAGAGGTGGTAAACTGTGGAGGGGGCACCGCACACGGCTAAGAGATTATGTGTTGTGCTATTGGGGTGCCCCCTAGCCACGTATATAAAGGAGGGAGGGAGAGAGGAGGCCGGCCAGGTTGGGGTGCCCCCTGGTCCAAGTAGGATTCGCCCCCCTTTCCTTTCTTCCACCGGAGGGAAAGGGAAGGGAGAGAGAGGGGGAAGGAAAGAGGGGGCCCGGCCCCCTCCCCTAGTCCAATTCGGTTTGGGCCGGGGGCGCCCCTCTCACGTGGCCCTTTCTCCTCTCCTCCAATAAGGCCCATTAGGCCCAATACTTCTCCCAGGGGGTTCCGGTAACCTCCTCGTACTCCAGAAAAATGCCCGAACCACTCGGAACCATTGCGATGTCCAAATGCAACCTTCCAATATATGAATCTTTACCTCTTGACCATTTCGAGACTCCTCGTCATGTCCATGATCTCATCCGAGACTCCGAACAAACTTCGGTCATCAAATCACATAACTCATAATACAAATCATCATCAAATGTTAAGCGTGCGGACCCTACGGGTTCGAGAACTGTGTAGACATTACCGAGACACATGTCCAGTCAATAAATAATAGCAGAACCTGGATGCTCATATTGGTTCCTACATATTCTATGAAGATCTTTATCAGACAAACCGCATAATAACATACATCATTCCCTTTGTCATCGGTATGTTACTTGCCCGAGATTCGGTCGTCAGTATCTTCATACCTAGTTCAATCTCGTTACCGACAAGTCTCTTTACTCATTCAGTAATGTATCATACTGCAACTAACTCATTAGTCACATTGCTTGCAAGGCTTATAGTGATGAGCATCACCGAGAGGGCCCAAAGATACCTCTCCGATACACGGAGTGACAAATCCTAATATTGATCTATGCCAACTCAACAAACACCTTCGAAGACACATTAGAGCATCTTTATAATCACTCAGTTATGTTGTGACGTTTGATAGCACACTAAGTGTTCCTCCGGTATTCGGGAGTTGCATAATCTCATAGTCAGAGGAATATGTATAAGTCATGAAGAAAGCAATAGCAATAAAACTAAATGATCATAATGCTAAGCTAACGGATGAGTCTTGTCTATCACATCATTCTCTAATGATGTGATCCCGTTCATCAAATGACAACACATGTCTATGGTCAGGAAACTTAACCATCTTTGATTAACGAGCTAGTCTAGTAGAGGCATACTAGGGACACTCTGTTTGTCTACGTATTCACACATGTACTAAGTTTCCGGTTTAATACAATTCTAGCATGAATAATAAACATTTATCATGATATAAGGAAATATAAATAACAACTTTATTATTGCCTCTAGGGCATATTTCCTTCAGTCTCCCACTTGCACTAGAGTCAATAATCTAGATTACATAGTAATGATTCTAACCCCCATGGAGTCTTGGTGCCGATCATGTTTTGCTCGTGAGAGAGGCTTAGTCAACGGGTCTGCAACATTTAGATCTATATGTATTTTGCAAATCTCTATGTTGGATGGAATTGAAGCATCTCTTGTGAAATCTGCATTCCTTCGCCAAGGCAATTGCTACAGTATTGTCACAAAAGATTTTCATTGGACCCGATGCACTAGGTATTACACCTAGATCATATATGAACTCCTTCATTTGCTGCTTCCGAAGCAGCTATGTACTCTGCTTCACACGTAGATCCCAACATGACTCTTTGGTTGGAATTGCACCAACTGACAGCTCCACCATTCAATATAAATATGTATCTGGTTTGTGACTTAGAGTCATCCGGATCAGTGTCAAAGCTTGCATCGACGTAACCATTTAAGACCAGCTCTTTGTCACCTCCATAAATAAGAAACATATCCTTAGTCCTTTTCAGGTATTTCAGGATGTTCTTGACCGCTGTCCAGTGATCCACTCCTAGATTACTTTGGTACCTCTCTGCTAAACTAATAGCAAGGCACACATCAGGTCTGGTACACAACATTGCATACATGATAGAACCTATGGCTGAGGCATAGGGAATGACTTTCATTTTCTCTCTATCTTCTGAAGTGGTCGGGCAATGAGTCTGACTCAACTTCACACCTTGTAACACAGGCAAGAACCCTTTCTTTGACTGATCCATTTTGAACTTCTTCAAAATTTTGTCAAGGTATGTGGTTCAAGTATCCTTTTATGCTATCCAGAAATTCTGTATTATTTCCAATCAACAATATGTCATCCACATATAATATTAGAAATGCTACAGAGCTCCCACTCACTTTCTTGTAAATACAGGCTTCTCCAAAAGTCTGTATAAAACCATATGCTTTGATCACACTATCAAAGCGTACATTCCAACTCAGAGAGGCTTGCACCAGTCCATGAATGGATCGCTGGAGCTTGCACACTTTTTTAGCACGTTTAGGATCGACAAAACCTTCTGGTTGCATCATATACAACTCTTCTTTAAGATACATTAAGGAATGCAGTTTTGACATCCATTTGCCAAATTTCGTAATCATAAAATGCGGCAATTGCTAACATGATTCAGACAAACTTAAGCATCGCTATGGGTGAGAAGGTATCATCGTAGTAAACTCCTTGAACTTGTCGAAAACCTTTCGCAACAAGTCGAGCTTTGTAGATAATAGCATTACCGTCATCGTCAGTCTTCTGCTTGAAGATTCATTTATTCTCTATGGCTTGCCGATCATCGGGAAAGTCAACCAAAGTCCACACTTTGTTCTCATACATGGATCCCATCTCAGATTTCATGGCTTCAAGCCATTTCGTGGAATCTGGGCTCATCATCGCTTCCTCATAGTTCGTAGGTTCGTCATGGTCAAGCAACATGACCTCCAGAACAGGATTACCGTACCACTCTGGTGCAGATCTTAATCTGGTTGACCTAGGAGGTTCAGTAGTAACTTGATCTGAAGTTTCATGATCATCATCACTAGCTTCCTCACTAATTGGTGTAGGAATCACTGGAAATGATTTTTGTGATGAACTACTTTCCAATAAGGGAGAAGGTACAATTACCTCATCAAGTTCTACTTTCCTCCCACTCACTTCTTTCGAGAGAAACTCCTTCTCTAGAAAGGATCCATTCTTAGCAATGAATATCTTGCCTTTGGATCTGTGATAGAAGGTGTACCCAATAGTCTCCTTCGGGTATCATATGAAGACACATTTCTTCGATTTGGGTTCGAGCTTATCAGGTTGAAGCTTTTTCACATAAGCATTGCAGCCCCAAACTTTATGAAGGTTTCTTGCCAAACCACAGTTCATATGGTGTCGTCTCAACGGATTTAGATGGTGCCCTATTTAACGTGAATGCAGCCATCTCTAAAGCATAACTCCAAAATGATAGCAGTAAATCAGTAATAGACATCATAGATCGCAGCATATCTAATAAAGTGCGGTTGCAACGTTCGGACACACCATTACGCTGTGGTGTTCCAGGTGGCGTGAGCTGGGAAACTATTCCACATTGTTTCAAATGAAGACCAAACTTATAACTCAAATATTCACCTCCACGATCAGATCATAGAAACTTTATTTTCTTGTTACGATGATTTTCCACTTCACTTTAAAATTATTTGAACTTTTCAAATGTTTCAGACTTATGTTTCATCAAGTAGATATACCCATATATATGCTCAAATCATGTGTGAAGGTCAGAAATAACAATACCCGCCGCAAGCCTCAACACTCATTGGACCGCATACATCCGTATGTATTATTTCCAATAAGTCAGTTGCTTGCTCCATTGTTCCGGAGAACGGAGTCTTAGTCATCTTGCCCATGAGGCATGGTTCGCAAGCATCGAGTGATTCATAATCAAGTGATTCCAAAAGCCCATTAGCATGGAGTTTCTTCATGCGCTTTACACCAATATGACCTAAACGACAGTGCCACAAATAAGTTGCACTATCATTATTAACCTTGCATCTTTAGGCTTCAATATTATGAATATGTGTATCACTACAATCGAGATTCAACAAATATAGACCACTCATCAAGGGTGCATGACCATAAAAGATATTACTCATATAAATAGAACAACCATTATTCTCTGATTTAAATGAATAACCATCTCGCATCAAACAAGATCCATATATAATGTTCATGCTTAACACTGGCACCAAATGACAATCATTTAGGTCTAAAACTAACCCCGACGATAGATGTAGAGGTAGCGTGCCGACGGCGATCACATCGACTGTGGAACCATTTCCCACGTGCATCGTCACCTCGTCCTTAGCCAATCTTTGTTTAATCTGTAGCCCCTGTTTCGAGTTGCAAATATGAGAAACAGAACCCGTATCAAATACCCAGGTGCTACTACGAGCATTAGTATGGTACACATCAATAACATGTATATCAAATATACCTTTCACTTTGCCATCCTTCTTATCCGCCAAATACTTGGGGCAGTTCTGCTTCCAGTGACCAGTCCCTTTGCAGTAGAAGCACTCAGTCTCAGGCTTAGCTCTAGACTTGGGCTTCTTCACTTGAGCAGTAACTTGCTTGTCGTTCTTCTTGAAGTTCCCCTTCTTCCCTTTGCCCTTTTTCTTGAAACTAGTGGTCTTGTTAACCATGAACACTTGATGCTCCTTCTCGTTTTCTACCTCCACAGCCTTTAGCATCGGGAAGAGCTCAGGAATTGTCTTATCCATCCCTTGCATATTATAGTTCATCATGAAGCTTTTATAGCTTGGTGGCAGTGATTGAAGAACTCTGTCAATGACACTATCATCCAGAAGATTAACTCCCAGTTGAGTCAAGTGATTGTGGTACCAAGACATTCTGAGTATATGTTCACTGACAGAACTATTCTCCTCCATTTTGCAGCTATAGAACTTATTAGAGACTTCATATCTCTCAATTCGGGCATTTGCTTGAAATATTAACTTCAACTCCTGGAACATCTCATATGCTCCATGATGTTTAAAACGTCTTTGAAGTCCCGACTCTAAGCCGTAAAGCATGGCACACTGTACTATTGAGTAGTCATCAGCTTTGCTCTGCCAGACGTTCACAACGTCTGGAGTTGCTCCTGCAGCGGGTCTTGCACCTAGTGGTGCTTCCAGGACGTAATTCTTTTGTGCAACAATGAGGATAATCCTCAAGTTACGGACCCAATCCGTGTAGTTGCTACCCTCATCTTTCAACTTAGCTTTCTCTAGGAATGCATTAAAATTCAAGGGAACGGTAGCACGGGCCATTGATCTACAACAACATAGACATGCAAAAAACTATCAGGGACTAAGTTCATGATAAATTAAAGTTCAATTAATCATATTACTTAAGAACTCCCACTTAGATAGACATCCCTCTAGTCATCTAAATGATCGCGTGATCCAAATCAACCAAACCATGTCCGATCATCATGTGAGATGGAGTAGTTTTCAATGGTGAACATCACTATGTTGATCATATCTACTATATGATTCACGTTCGACCTTTCGGTCTCAGTGTTCCGAGGCCATATCTGCATATGCTAGACTCGTCAAGTTTAACCCGAGTATTCTGCACATGCAAAACTAGCATGCACCCATTGTATGTGAACGTAGAGCTTATCACACCCGATACTCACGTGGTGTCTCAGCACGACGAACTGTAGCAACGGTGCATACCCAGGGAGAACACTTATACCTTGAAATTTAGTGAGGGATCATTGTTGGTGTCGAAACCGGCGGATCTCGGGTAGGGGGTCCCGAACTGTGCGTCTAGGCCGGATGGTAACAGGAGGCAAGGAACACGATGTTTTACCCAGGTTCGGGCCCTCTTGATGGAGGTAAAACCTTATGTCCTACTTGATTAATACTGATGATATGGGTAGTACAAGAGTAGATCTACCACGAGATCAAGGAGGCTAAACCCTAAAAGCTAGCCTATGGTATGATTGTTGTATGATGAAGTTGTCCTACGGACTAAAACCCTCCGGTTTATATAGACACCGGAGAGGGTTAGGGTTACACAAAGTCGGTTACAATGGTAGGAGATCTTGAATATCCGCATCGCCAAGCTTGCCTTCCACGCCAAAGAAAGTCCCATCCGGACACAGGACGAAGTCTTCAATCTTGTATCTTCATAGTCCTGGAGTCCGGCTGAAGGTATAGTCCGGCTACCCGAACACCCCCTAATCCAGGACTCCCTCAGTAGCCCCTGAACCAGGCTTCAATGACGACGAGTCCGGCGCGTAGATTGTCTTCGACATTGCAAGGTGGGTTCCTCCTCCAAATTCTTCATAAAAGTTTGTAAACACCAAGAGTAGTGTCCGGCTCTGCAAAATAAGTTTCCATGTATTGCCACAGAGAGAATAATATTAACACAAATCTAATCTGCTGACGTATTCCGCAGCGTGACATCACACTACAGCCAAGCCTTTATTCGAATCGTTTTCACTTTTCCACCTCAGCGTGTTTTGCGAGGTGGTTTCCTTGGCATGTCTTGTCAAAGCAGAGATCGTGTCCCCATTTACGGGATTCTCATCAATACGGACGTGGGTAACCCAACCGCGCCATTTATCACGACGCTTGGGAGGCAAGCGAGTTTTACTAGGCTGGTGGGGATGCATAGTTGCATCCGCTCATATAAGGGGATAAGGATCCACCTTTTTACCTACGCCTTCTTCCTCCTTTGCCTATCCATCTTCTGCGCACCCGAGCTCCAGCGCCCAAGCCCGCACTTCCTACCTCAACCTTCTCCAACAATGTCCGGAGCGGGAGGCAAGTGGATGGTCTCCTCCGTCACGGAGGGCCATGTTAAAAGGCTAAGGAAGGCCAGATACCTGTCCAAAGACATCGCGCACTGGCTTCCCGAGGAGGGGCAGCTTCTCCCCACCCCAAGGCCCCATGAGAGGGTAGTATTTCTTCCCCACTTCCTCCGCGGACTGGGTTTTCCTCTCCACCCATTTGTCCGCGGGCTCATGTTCTACTATGGCCTAGATTTCCACGATCTGGCCCCGAACTTCATCCTCAATATCTCGGCGTTTATCATCGTGTGCGAGGCTTTTCTCTGCATCCGCCCCCATTTCGGCCTCTGGCTCTAGACCTTCAACGTCAAGCCAAAGGTGGTGCGCGGCAACCAGACAGAGTGCGGAGGTGCCATGGCGGGCAAAATAGCCAACATCCTATGGCTCGAGGGCTCCTTTGTGGAGACCTTGAAGGGGTGGCAGTCAGGGTGGTTTTACATCACCGAGCCACGCGATCCGAAGTGGATCGCAGCTCCCGAATTCCGATCCGAACCCCCTACGCGGCTCACGTCCTGGAAGGAGATGGGCTTGTCATGGGGCGACGAAGAAGAGGTGACCGGACTGCAAAAATGCATCCAGTCCCTGGTGAACAAGCAGCTCAAGCTTGTCAACATAGTTCAGGTCATGCTCGTCCGCCGGATCCTTCCGTGTCAAGAACGGGACTTCAATTTGTGGGAGTTCAACCCGGCGCAGCACCGAACTCTGAGTAGGCTCTTCGACACGACGTACGAAGATGCCTGGAAGGGGCTAACCAAAGGCACTGAGGCTCCCACATCCGCCTCCGAAGACCACGAATTCAGCTCGCAGCGTCCTGCTGGCGAGGTAAGATATTTTCATCTTTTATAGGTTGTTAAGTGTTTTTATAGTTTGACTCTATGTGGGATCTAAACTCCCTCACCTTTGACAGGATTGGCAGGCGAAGTCTGGACTGATTAACTGTCCGGCTCCCTTGCCCGAAGACCCAGCCCCTACTCTCCTAGTGAAGCTACTGGTTCCGGCACCTTATGTGGTGCCGGAGAAGAAGGCCAAGAAGAAGAAGGCCACGGGGACTCGAAAGAGTTCCCGACATATGGTGGTGTCGGAATCGTCGTCTGATGAGTCCGAGACGCACTCCTCCGTGAAGACGAGGAGGAGGAAGAAGAGACCTCTCCCCCTCCAGCGGGGGGAGGAAAGAAGAGGAAGGCCGCCCTAGTAGGGGAGGCCGAAGGGTCCAAGAAGAGGAAAACCCCTCCGCCGGACTATGCCCCCGACGCCGACAAGGACGAAGTGGAGTGGCCGGACAGGGCCAAGTGTCCGGCGAAATCGTAAGTGTTCGGATACCAGAGTAACTCATGATATTCCTTTTGTTGCGCAGCTTTCCCTAATGTCGAATATAATCATGCAGCCCGCCCAAGGACGGGCTCGACGAGTCATCGAGCGGCTCCCTGGATTCATCGGACGTGAATTCAGTTCCGCCCGCTGCCTCCCCCTGTGCTGCGGATGACGCTGAAGTGGCGTCGCGACAAACTCCGAGACAAGAGGAGGTGGTCCAGGAGGAGCCGCGAGGCGACCTCCCGGACTCCAGGAGTAAAGGGGACAAGACCCCCCAGGGCTCCAAGTCCGGCTTTAGGCCGGACACCGCGCTAGAATCATCAACGGTTCTGGACCGCGGCAGGCAAACTCCTGCCAAGAGGAGCAGGCCTATTGAGCCGGCGTCCTCCGTCCAACTGGAGGCGCCGGACAATCTGCTGGAGGTGCTTAAGGGCGCCTCCATCGACGAGGAGCACCATACCATCATGAGTACGGTGGTCCAGAAGGTTCGGTCCGCCAAAAGCGGACTGACTGAAGCTTGTGCTAGCCTTCTAACAGGCTTCGAGGTAAGTAAAAATATGTAAAAATATTACCGCATAGATAGTATCCCCTGATGCTCTGTTTGGCGTTCGGAAAGTAAAGCTGAATAGAGGATCTATTAAATATCGCAGGAGTCTAACTAAAAAGGAGTCAATATACGTATGCAGCTTCACTGCTAGCCACCGCCGCACTGACTGCGGAGGTGGGTGCCCTGAAGCAGGGCCTCGAGCGGACCAAGCAAGAGCTCGGCCTTGCCAAACGGCAGCTCGAGGAGAAAGAAGGTAAGAGATACCTTATAGAAAAAATGCCTATAAGAAGACGCAATTGCAAAAAATGATAGGAGTATACTGCTTATTGTAGGGGCCACAACTAAGGTGGCGACCCTCAAGCAGGCGCTGTCCGAGGCCAAGAAGAGAGCGGCCATGGAGCGCACTAAGCGGGAGAAATTTGAGGCACAGGTCGGCGAGGTGCAGCAAGAGCTTCAGGCTCTCATGAAAAAACATGAGAGTTTGGAGCTCGACTCGAAGACGCGAGCGTCCGAGCTTGCTGCGGCCCTTAAAACTGCCAAATCTGCCAAGGCCGAAGCCCAGAAGGCCCTCTAGGAATTGGATGTGGTGAAAAAGATAGCGGCGGGTAAGGCATTCTCTATGCAAAGTAGACATATAAAAGTAAACTACTTGTTACTTACCCGAAGCCGGAGCTCTCCAGGGGCATTCGCAGATCTTCCCCGCAGCGTATCTGATGCCGCCGCATTCTACCGAGCCGAGGAAGATAGCTCGACAGAGAAGGTGTTCTGGTCTCAGTATGCTGAGGCTGGACACCCTGTGCCCTTGAGCGACCAGCTGAAGCAGCTGGTCAAGCTCCACAAGGCGGCCGAACAGGCCCTGAAGGGCTTCATAGTTCGGCTGTGGCCTGGAGAGGCCCTGCCTGGGAGCTACTTCGGACTGGTGCGGTGGCTGGTGGAGGCTTGTCCAAGGCTCGAGGTCATCAAGCGCTCCGTCTGCATCGAAGGTGCCCGTAGGGCCCTTGCCCGTGCAAAGGTGCACTGGGGTAAGCTGGACGGTGAGAAGCTTGTGAGGGACGGGCCGCCGCCGGGGAAGGAGCATCGCAAGCCCGAGAACTATTACAAGGATGTACTGGCCGGTGCCCGCCTTATGGCGGATGAATGCACCAAGGATGTAATTTTTGAATGAACTCGCTCGTGTTATCCTGTGCACTGAAAACTTGTTCATATGCGCTAAGCAATGCTTGAATTTAAAATATTACTTTCTGTGCGGCCGTTTATCAAAAAATTGAGAGATGGCCAGTCGTCGGCTTCTGCCCCCATGCCACTAGTGCTGGGGTGTTCGGGATAAACCTAAGCACTCTTTTCCCCATGATTGGGTCCGTCGAGGGAGGCACTCAGCACAACGAACAAGGCAATCGGACTATAATGCTTGAACACTCTCACTTAGCCATAGAACTCTATAATTTTAAATTTCGGCAAAGCCCCTAGTATTCGGAAGACCGAGTTCGGGGCGCTATCCACGCCTTGGCCGGACAAAGCCGGTTCCTCGCTCGAAGCGGCATAAGTCTTTAAGGACTTGAAAAACCTCTCGAACAGCGACCGGTCTCTCGCCTCATCATGACAGTCAGTTTTAGCTTTCTCTACTGAGGTGCTCAGCCCAGCTCAACTGGGGCACAATCGCAGTAGTTCTCCTAGTGCCACCTTAGCCGATATAGCGGAACGTAAGGCACCAAAACATAGGAGCCGGGCAAACCCAACTATTGACCCAAATCATGATTCGGAGCCGATGCATATAGTGCTATAAGTTTGGGGTGCCGCACTTGTGAAAGTGTACGGACTTCTCACGCCATATTGATGGGTACTGAAGCCCCTGGCGTATTTTTGCCGTACCACAGTGTACGGATGCAACATGTTATTGATAAACATATATATAAAAAGAGGATAATGCAGAAAGTAGACAAAAAGCTATGCATTGTTTATAGAAAGGCTTCTATGAAAGCGGAACGATACAAATAGTGCGATAAGCAAAAGAAATTGGACTATTTAACATGTCCTGGCTAGGGGCAGGCCGCGGAACTGTATTAAAAACAGGTATACTGCTCGCAATAGAGACCACCTGGGAGTTCCATAATGCGGCGTGGCTTGTCTGCTTTCCTGGATCTTGCATCGTTTGTGTGGTAGTTGAATTGCCGAACGGGTCATCCGAAGTATGGAGTCCTGAGAGTAAGAGAAAAAAGAAAAAAAGGAATCTAGCAGTCCCTGGTGCGATTTAAGCCGTATTTCGGGCATGCCGTGATAGTGCCCCTTCCCCTCTGCCCATGGTATTTCAAGAGCGTAGTTATGTACGCGAAGCACTGATTTCGCTATATCGCGAGGGCTAGGGTTGGGGCCGCATTGCTACGCTAGCTCAGAATGTGCTAGGCGGTCTTGTTGTAGGGTACTCCGGGCGCTCTTGACAGTGTCCGGCTTTTTGAAGGCCGAACTGGAGAACTGCCTAGAGAGGCTGCTTTGTACTTCTACTGTGAGCGCTGCCGTGTGCTCCTCCGTTTGGAGGGAGCGTTCAGTGTTCCCATTGACCGTGATTACTCCTCTAGGGCCTGGCATCTTGAGCTTGAGGTATGCATAGTGCGGTACCGCGTTGAATTTTGCGAATGCGGTTCGCCCGAGCAGTGCGTGATAACCACTACGGAACGAGACTATGTCGAAGATTAACTCCTCGCTTCGGAAGTTATCCGGAGATCCGAAGACCACTTCCAGTGTGACTGAGCCTGTACAGTTGGCTTCTACACCTGGTATGATGCCTTTAAAGGTCGTTTTGGTGGGCTTGATCCTCGAGGGATCTATGCCCATTTTTTGCACTGTATCCTGGTAAAGTAGGTTCAGGCTGCTGCCGCCATCCATGAGGACTCTTGTGAGATGAAATCCATCAATGATTGGGTCTAGAACCAATGTGGCGAAGCCGCCGTGACGGATGCTAGTGGGGTGGTCCCTTCGATCAAAGGTGATCGGGCAGGAGGACCATGGGTTGAACTTTGGGGCGACTGGCTCCATCGCATATACGTCCCATAACGCACGCTTCCGCTCCCTCTTGGGGATGTGGGTTGCGTATATCATGTTCACCGTCCGCACTTGCGGGGGAAATCCCTTCTGTCCATCGTTGTTCGGTGGCCTGGGATCCTCCTTGTTGTCTCTATACAGCCCCTTGTCTTTGTTTTTGGCTCTTAACTTGCCTGCCTGCTTGAACACCCAGCAATCTCTGTTGGTGTGATTGGCTGGCTTTTCGGGGGTGCCATGTATCTGGCACAAGAGGTCGAGTATTCGGTCCAAACTGGACGGGCCCTGAGTATTTCTTTTGAATGGCTTTTTCCGTTGACCGGATTTGTAGGCTCGGAATCCGGCATTAACTGCCGTATCCTCGTTGCTGTAACTGTTAACGCGGCGCTTTTGTTTGTTCCGACGCGACCTGTCGCTTTTGTCCTTGGTATTCAAATTACCAGGGTTCTTGGTTAAATTGTTGCTGCGAGCTAGCCAGCTGTCTTCTCCCGCGCAAAAGCGGGTCATGAGTGTCGTGAGGGCTGCCATAGATTTCGGCTTTTCCTGTCCCAGGTGCCGGGCAAGCCAGTCATCACAGACATTATGCTTGAAGGCCGCTAAGGCCTCGGCGTCCGGACATTCGACTATCTAGTTTTTCTTTGTTAGGAACCGTGTCCAGAATTGCCTAGCCGATTCCTCTGGCTGCTGAATTATGTGGCTTAGGTCATCGGCGTCCGGTGGTCGCACATAAGTGCCCTGGAAGTTGTCAAGGAATGCGGCTTCCAGGTCCTCCCAAGAACCGATTGAGTCTGCTGGCAAGCTGTTAAGCCAATGCCGGGCCGGTCCCTTAAGTTTGAGTGGGAGGTATTTGATGGCGTGTAGATCATCACCGCGAGCCATGTGGATATGAAGGAGATAATCCTCGATCCATACCGCAGGATCTGTTGTGCCATCGTACGATTCGATGTTTACGGGTTTGAAGCCCTCAGGGATTTTATGATCCATTACTTCATCTGTGAAGCATAGTGGGTGTGCGGCGCCTTTGTATTGGGCTATATCACGACGCAGCTCGAAGGAGCTTTGTCTGTTGAGTTCAGCCCGGCCGGATTTATTGCATCCGGAGTGAGGATCACCGTCATGTGCCGTGGGGCACCTGCGTGATCCGTAGATCGATCTTGTTTGCCTTGCCTTGTCCTCCAGTATGTCGCGCAGGTCGGGCGCATTTTCCCGTGCCTTAGTATGCTTGACGCGGCGTCGGGGCATGGCTTGAGTGGAGGGCCAAGAGGCCTCTCTGTCGCGGCCACGAGGTGGCCGGTCAGCCATGTCATGCGCTGGTGATGTAGGTGCTTCCTCCTCTAGTCGGGGTAGCAGCCTGCACTTTGGGTAACTCTTGGAGGGGCGTTCGAGTTCATACTCTTCGACCGCAAGGACTTCAGTCCATCTGTCAGCTAGCAAATCCTGATCAGCTCTAAGCTATTGCTGCTTTTTCTTGAGGCTGCTTGCCGTGGCCATAAGCCTGCGTTTAAAACGCTCTTGTTCAGTGAGATCCTCTGGCATGACGAACTCGTCGTCGTCGAGGCTTGCCTCGTCTTCGGAGGGAGGCGTATAATTATCGTCCTCAACCTCTTGGTCCGCCGCCCTCTCGTGAGGGCTGGCTTCTCTGTCCTCCTGTGCTGAATCTTGCTGGAGGGGGTGTTCTTCGGCGCTATCCGGAGTAGTATTATCTCCCGTGCCGGAATCATCGTTTTTGCTTTGGCGGGATTTAGAGCAGCGCCGCTGACGCTGGCGCTTGGGCTGTTTCTTAGAGGTATCGTCCCCCGTTGTTCCATCGCCATCTCCATCCTTTGGAGTGTCCACCATATATATGTCATATGACGAGGTGGCCTTCCAGCGCCCTACAGGTGCTGGTTCTTGTTCGTCTCCTGCATCGTCGTCCATGCCGTCGATGTCTTCGGAGTCGAAGTCAAGCATGTCGGTTAAGTCGTCGACAGTGGCTACGAAGTGGGTGGCGGGTGGGTTTTGAATTTCTTCATCGTCCGTATCCCAACCTTGCCGACCGTAGTCCGGCCAGGGCTCTCCTGATAAAGAGAGAGACTTTAGAGAATTCAGGATGTCGCCGAAGGGCAAGTGCTGAAAGATGTCCGCGGCAGTGAACTCCATTATCGGCGCCCAATCGGATTCGATCGGCAGGGGCGTGGGGGGCTCGTAGTTCGGAGAGGAATCCAGCTCCTCGGAGTCATGGGCCATGCGGAGTGCGGTGCTGGAGTTTGTCTCGATCGCCTCTGAGATCGCAGCCCCTGAGGCAGCGTCCAACTGCTGATCCTCGATCGGTGCAGTAGGCTCCGAACCAATGGTCGGAACCGATGCGTGTGCGGCCTCCAAGGCGCTGTTCGGCGGCAGAGCTATATCATGCCCATCAAGACAGTGCGGCGCGCTTGGCTGTGGCTCGAATCCGTCGAAGATCAAGTCCCCTTGGATGTCAGCCGTGTAGTTTAGGCTTCCAAACCTGACCTGATGGCCAGGGGCGTAGCTTTCGATCTGCTCAAGGTGGCCAAGCGAATTGGCCCGCAGTGCGAAGCCGCCGAAGACAAAGATCTGTCCGGGAAGAAAAGTCTCACCCTGGACCGCATCGTTGTTGATGATCGAAGGAGCCATCGGGCCTAAAAGCGACGACACAGAGGAACTCTCAATGAAAGCACCAATGTCGGTGTCAAAACCGGCAGATCTCGGGTAGGGGGTCCCGAACTGTGCGTCTAGGCCGGATGGTAACAGGAGGCAAGGAACATGATGTTTTACCCAGGTTCGGGCCCTCTTGATGGAGGTAAAACCCTACGTCCTACTTGATTAATATTGATGATATGGGTAGTACAAGAGTAGATCTACCACGAGATCAAGGAGGCTAAACCCTAAAAGCTAGCCTATGGTATGATTGTTGTATGATGAAGTTGTCCTACGGACTAAAACCCTCCGGTTTATATAGACACCGGAGAGGGTTAGGGTTACACAAAGTCGGTTACAATGGTAGGAGATCTTGAATATCCGCATCGTCAAGCTTGCCTTCCACGCCAAGGAAAGTCCCATCCGGACACGGGACGAAGTCTTCAATCTTGTATCTTCATAGTCCTGGAGTCCGGCTAAAGGTATAGTCCGGCTACCCAAACACCCCCTAATCCAGGACTCCCTCAATCATCTTATAATGCTACCGCCGTACTAAGCAAAATAAGATGCATAAAGGATAAACATCACATGCAATCAAAATATGTGATATGATATGGCCATCATCATCTTGTGCCTTTGATCTCCATCTCCAAAGCATCGTCATGATTTCCATCGT
Organism: Triticum aestivum; assembly: GCF_018294505.1. Lineage (NCBI taxonomy): Eukaryota > Viridiplantae > Streptophyta > Magnoliopsida > Poales > Poaceae > Triticum > Triticum aestivum. The sequence continues at coordinate 620,009,441 of NC_057800.1, forward strand.
CACCGGCTTGGCACGTTGATCTCCATCATAGAATCGTTGCCGTCTCGCCAACTATTGCTTCCATGACTATCGCTACTGCTTAGTGATAAAGTAAAGCAATTACATGGCGATTGCATTTCATACAATAAAGCGACAACCATAAGGCTCCTGCCAGTTGCCGATAACATTTACAAAACATGATCATCTCATACAAAAATTTATATCTCATCACGTCTTGACCATATCACATCACAACATGCCCTGCAAAAACAAGTTAGACGTCCTCTACTTTGTTGTTGCAAGTTTTACGTGGATGCAACGGGCTTCTAGCAAGAACCATTCTTACCTACGCATCAAAACCACAACGATTTTTCATCAATGTGTTGTTTTAACCTTCAACAAGGACCGGGCATAGTCAAACTCGATTCAACTAAAGTTGGAGAAACAGACACCCGCTAGCCACCTGTGTGCGAAGCATGTCGGTAGAACCAATCTCATGAACGCGGTCATATAATGTCGGTCCGGGCTGCTTCATCCAACAATACCGCCGAATCAAAGTAAGACGTTGGTGGTAAGCAGTATGACTGTTATCGCCCACAACTCTTTGTGTTCTACTCGTGCATATAACATCTACGCATAGACCTGGCTCAGATGCCACTATTGGCGAACGCATTATTTCAAATTTTTCCTACGAGCACGCAAGATCTATCTAGGAGATGCATAGCAATGAGAGAGGGAGAGTGTGTCTATGTACCCTCGTAGACCGAAGGCGGAAGCGTTTGACAACACGGTTGATGTAGTCGAACTTCTTCTGGTTCCGATCGATCAAGCACCGAACGTACGACACCTCCGAGTTCTGCACACATTCAGCACGATGATGTCCCTCGAGCTCTTGACCCAGTTGAGGACGAGGGAGAGTTCCATCAGCAGGACGGTGTGGCGACGGTGATGATGAAGTTACCAACGCATGGCTTCACCTAAGCACTACGACGATATGACCGAGGTGGTAAACTGTGGAGGGGGCACCGCACACGGCAAGAGATTATCTGTTGTGCTATTGGGGTGCCCCCTGGCCACGTATATAAAGGAGGGAGGGAGAGAGGAGGCTGGCCAGGTTCGGTGCGCTAGGGGGGGGTCCTACTTGGACTCCTAGTCCAAGTAGGATTTGCCCCCCCCCTTTTCCTTTCTTCCACCGGAGGGAAAGGGAAGGGAGATAGAGGGGAAAGGAAAGAGGGGGGTCAGCCCCCTCCCCTAGTCCAATTCGGTTTGGGCAAGGGGGGGATCCCCTCTCACGTGGCCCTTTCTCCTCTCCTCCAATAAGGACCAATAGGCCCAATACTTCTCCCGGGGGGTCCCGGTAACCTCCCGGTACTCCGGAAAAATGCCCGAACCACTCGGAACCATTCCGATGTCCTAATTCAACCTTCAATATATGAATCTTTACCTCTCGACCATTTTGAGACTCCTCGTCATGTCCGTGATCTCATCAAGGACTCCGAACAAACTTCGGTCATCAAATCACATAACTCATAATACAAATCATCATCGAGCATTAAGCGCGCGGACCCTACGAGTTCGAGAACTATGTAGACATGACCGAGACACATCTCCGGTCAATAACCAATAGCGGAACATGGATGCTCATATTGGTTCCTACATATTCTACGAAGATCTTTATCGATCAAACCCCATAACAACATACGTCATTCCCTTTGTCATCGGTATGTTACTTGCCCGAGATTCGATCATCGGTATCTTCATACCTAGTTCAATCTCGTTACCGGCAAGTCTCTTTACTCATTTCATAATGTATCATCCTGCAACTAACTCATTAGTCACATTGCTTGCAAGGCTTATATTGATGAGCATTACTAAGAGGGCCCAGAGATACCTCTCCGATACACGGAGTGACAAATCCTAATCTCGATCTATGCCAACTCAACAAACACCTTTGGAGACACCTATAGAGCATCTTTATAATCACTTAGTTATGTTGTGGCATTTGATAGCACACTAAGTGTTCCTCCGGTATTCGGGAGTTGCATAATCTCATAGTCAGAGGAATATGTATAAGTCATGAAGAAAGCAATCGCAATAAAACTAAACGATCATAATGCTAAGCTAACGGATGGGTCTTGTCCATCACATCATTCTCTAATGATGTGATCCTGTTCATCAAATGACAACACATGTCTATGGTCAGGAAAGTTAACCATCTTTGATTAACGAGCTAGTCAAGTAGAGGCATACTAGGGACACTCTATTTGTCTATGTATTCACACATGTACTAAGTTTCCGGTTTAATACAATTCTAGCATGAATAATAAACATTTATCATGATATAAGGAAATATAAATAACAACTTTATTATTGCCTCTAGGGCATATTTCCTTCAATGTGAGTCATGTTGGTGAGTAATTATGCTTTAGTAAGAATATTGGCGTTAAGGTTTGTGATTCCCTATGCAAGCATGAAAGTCAATAGTTATGCAATGAAATTACATCCTACTTATGTTGCATTATTCGGTGTTAGTTATGCTTAATGCTCGCTTATGAGATTTTTCGTTTCTTGGTTGGTTGCTTCTCAATCTATTTGCTAGCCTCCACTTGTACTAAGTAGAAATACTACTTGTGCATCCAAAATCTTTAAACCCGGTTTTGCCATATGAGTTCACCATACCTAACTATATGCGGTATTTCAGTGTCGTTCTAAGTAAATTTGTATGTGCCACCTCTAATTTTCAAAATGAATTTTCTTTTTGTGTGCTCGTACTGCTCATGAAGCGGCAGGGGGTGGCCAATATTTTCCATGCTAGATGCGTTATTCCCAAGATGAGTGTTTACTCACTTGTCATTGCACGAGAGTACGGCGGTAATAGGGATGCCTAGTCCCTAAATGAAAAAGAAATTTACTTTATGGTGTCAAATAGTAAATTCCTTGGAAAGTGTTGTTATGGAAGGCACCTGTGGATACGGCTAGCCATGTATTGTGAAAAATGGAGGAAAAAGGAATAAACTTTATTTTCGGTTTGGGAACCGCCTATGATATATCTAGCATGGAAAGTGTCAGAAATTACTTGGTCGTTTTCATTCACGGGAAAAGTATGTCTCTCAATTTTTTATCTCTCAATTTAAGCTTTGAGCTCTGGCATCTCTACAAATCCCTACTTCCCTCTATGAAGGGCCTTTCTATTTACTTTATGCAATTTTATTTTTATTTGAGTCTCCATCTTCTCTTATAAAGCAACAACTAGGGAGCACTACAATCATACTTGAGCATTGGATGTAACTAATATGCGAGTGTGTTTCATGAATGGATCAATAATTGAGCATGGTGGGCTAGGGATAACTTTCTTTAGTATTGATATTTTGAAAGACATGGTTGCTTATTGATATGCTTGAGTATTGAAATCTTTATGTCAAAACTAGACTATTGCTTTGAAACATATAAAAGTCAAAATGTCCATGCTACAAAAGAAAAGAATATGTGATGAACATCTTAGGCATCATTCCACACCAAAATTCCGTTTTTATCATTTACCTACTCGAGGACGAGTAGGAATTAAGCTTGAGGATGCTGATACGTCTCCAACATATCTATAATTTTTTATTGTTCCATGCTGTTATATTATCATTCTTGGATGTTTTATAATCATTTTATAGCAACTTTATATCATTTTTTGGGACTAACCTCTTGACATAGTGCCCAATGCCAGTTGCTGTTTTTTCCTTGTTTTTTGCTTTGCAGAATATCTGTACCAAACGGAGTCCAAAGACAATGAAACTTGTTGGAGATTTTTTGTGGACCAGAAGACACCCGGTGGGCCAAAGAAGTACCAGAGGGGAGGCCCGTGGGGAGCACAACCCACCAGGGCACGCCCAGGGGGGTTGTGCCCCCCATGGAGCCCCCTACACCGCCTATTCTCCCTATAAATTTCGAAATATTCCAGAAACCCCGGGGAGTCAACGAAACACAATTCCAGCCGCCGCAAGTTCCAGAACGACGAGATCCAAGCTAACAACATCATAGAGGGGTGTTCATCATCCTCATTGGTGCCTCTCCGATGAAGCCTGAATAGTCCATGAAAGTGCTAGTTATCGACTAGAGGGGGGGGGGGGTGAATAGGCGATTTTATGGAAGTCTTCAAAACACGACGTCTTTGAAGACAAACAGATGAAATGAACCTATTGATATGCAGCGGAAGATAGACTACACTAGACAAGCCATAGTCAAGTAAGCAATGTAGTGAAAGCACGAAGACTATCAGCAACTAGGTAGTATGGATCAGGATGGAAGACAGTATGAAGCCAAATAGATAATAGTCTTCACACAGTGAAGTCAAACAAATCATACAAGCAAGCAATGACTTCACGAAGACAAACAGTAAAGTAAAGGGAAGTGAGGGGTAGAACTAGTTGCTTGGTGAAGACAAGGATTTGATAGACTAGTCCCAGTTGCTGTGACAACTGTACGTCTGGTTAGGGAGGCTGAGATTGAACTCAGAATACCGCGTCTTCACCTTATTCCCCTTGAGCTAAGGACACCCAGTCCTCGCCCAATCAGGGTGTTGCCTTCAAGGTATACTTCCAAACTGATAACTCACAAGTATAGGGGATCAGTTGTAGCCTCTTTCGATAAGTAAGAGTGTCGTACCCAACGAGGAGCTAAAGGTAGAACAAATGTTCCCTCAAGTTCTATCGACCACCGATACAACTGTACGCACGCTTAACATTCGCTTTACCTAGAACAAGTATGAAACTAGAAGTACTTTGTAGGTGTGATAAGATATGTTTGCAAGATAATAAAGAGCACATAAATAGAAACTAGGGGCTGTTTTAGATAAAGACACGACTAAGTTAGTTTTAGTAGAGAGCTTTTTGTCACAAAAAAGTTATTTGTCCCTAGGCAATCGATAACTAGACCGGTAATCATTATTGCAATTTTATATGAGGGAGATGCATAAGCTAACATACTTTCTCTTCTTGGATCATTTGCACTTATGATTGGAACTCTAGCAAACACCCGTAACTACTAAAGATCATTAAAGTAAAACCCAACCATAGCATTAAAGTATCAAGTCCTCTTTATTCCCATACGCAAACAACCTACTTACTCGGGTATGTGATTCTGTCACTCACTCCACCCACCATAAGCAAATCATGAACATATTGCAAACCCTACAGCGGGGATCCCTCACGCTTGCGCGACACAGAGAGCACCATAGGACATCACCAATAATAAAACATGCAACTCAAACCAATCACGATCATCAATGAACCCATGCATTGAAAATAGAATCTGTAAAAAACAGAACAATCTGTAATGATCTGAACAATGATCATACTTATGTTACCCCCAAAATTATAAAAAAATTAGGACATGCAATTTGTATATCAACCATGTGTAAAAAATATCATATTTTATCACGTTCCAGTGAATCACATTAATTCCAGAACCAGGCACAAAAGTTTCTGTTTTTGCACAGAATCAAGTCAACTATCATTCACACTATCCCAAAGGGTTTACTTGGCACTTTATTGAAACAAAAGCTGCAAAACATGATTACTACATCAGCTTAATCATGTGAACACACAAAAGTAGTAGGTAGAAATATTGGGTTGTCTCCCAACAAGCACTTTTCTTTAATGCCTTTTTAGCTAGGCATGATGAGTTCAATGATGCTCACATAAAAGCAAAGAATTGAAATATAATAGGATCATCATAAAGCATATGACTAGCACATTTAAGCCTAACCCACTTCCTATGCATAGGGATTTTTTGAGCAAATAATTTATGGGAGCAAGAATCAACTAGCATAGGAAGGCAAAACAAGCACAACTTCAAAACTTTCAACATAAAGAGAAGAAACTTGATAGTATTGAGATATGTAGAAGCATATGTTCCTTTCTCATAAGGATTTTCAGTAGCATCATGAATGACTTCAACAATATAACTTTCACATAAAGCATTATTTTCATGATGCACAAGCATAGAAATTTTATTACTCCCTAGATAAGCAAATTCATTCTTATTCAAGATAGTGGGAGCAAACTCAATAAAATAACCATCATGTGATACTTGATTGGCATAATCATGTTGAGAATTAAAGGTATGATGACAATTTCCATGGTTATCATTATTCTTTATAGCATACATGTCATCACAATAATCATCATAGATAGCAACTTTTTTTATCATAGTCAATTGAAACCTCTTCCAAAATAGTGGATTCATCATTAAATAGAGTCATGGCCTCTCCAAATCCACTTTTATCACTATAATAAGATTAAACACACTCCAAAAGAGTGGGATCGTTACTAAGAGTTGACACTCTTCCAAACCCACTTTCATCATTGTATTCGTCATAAATAGGAGGCAGGATATCATCATAATAAATTTGCACATCAAAACTTGGGGGACTAAAATATCATCTTCATCAAACGTAGCATACCCAAGTTTATGGCTTTTCATATCATTAGCATCATGGATATTCAGAGAATTCATATTAACAACATTGCAACCATGCTCATCATTCAAATATTTTATGCCAAACATTTTATTGAATCCTTTTTCTAAAAGTTGAGCACAATTTTCCGATCTATCATTTTCAAGAAAGACATGATAAAGACGAATAACATGAGGCAACATCAATTCCATTTTTAGTTTTATTTTATAAACAAAACTAGTGATAAACCAAGAAAGTGAAAGATTCAATTGCAAGATCTAAAGATATACCTTCAAGCACTCACCTCCCCGGCAACGACACCATAAAAGAGCTTGATGTCTACTACACAACTTTATTTTTGTAGACTCGTGTTGGGCCTCCAAGGGCAGACTTTTGTAAGAGAGTAGCAATTTTTCCTCAAGTGGATGACCTAAGGTTTATAAATCTGTGGGAGGTGTAGGATGAAGATGGTCTCTCTCAAACAACCCTGCAACCAAATACAAGAAATCTCTTGTGTCCCCAACACACCCAATACAATGGTAAATTGTATAGGTGTTGGGGAACACACTATTTCAAAATTTTACCTACGATCATGCAAGATCTATCTAGGAGATGCATAGCAACGAGCAGGGAGAGTGTGTCCACATACCCTCGTAGACCGAAAGCGGAAGCGTTTAGTAACACGGTTGATGTAGTCGAACGTCTTCGCGATCCAACTGATCCAAGCACCGAACACACGACACCTCCGCGTTCAGCACACGTTCAGCTCGATGACGTCCCTCGATCTCTTGATCCATTTGAGGACGAGGGAGAGTTTCGTCAGCACGACAGCATGGCGACGGTGAGGATGAAGTTACCAGCGCAGGGCTTCACCTAAGCACTACGACGATATGACCGAGGTGTGTAACTGTGGAGGGGGCACCGCACACGGCTAAGAGAAGGCTTGGTGTGTCTTTGGGGTGCCCCCTCCCATGTATATAAAGGGGGGAGGAGAGGTGGTCGGCCTAAGGGGGGCACGCCATGGGGGGGAGTCCTACTTGAACTCCCGGTCCAAGTAGGATTCACCCCCCTTTCCTATTCCCACTAGGAGAAGGAGGGAAGGAGGAGGAGGAGGAGAGAAGGAAAGGGGGGCCGCCCCCAACCCTAGTCCAATTCGATTTGGGCTTGGGTGGGCGCGTGCCTCCACCTGCCCGCCGCCTCCTCTCTCCACTAGGTCCCATGAAGGCCCATTAACTCCCTGGGAGGGGGGGGGTCCGGTAACCCCCGGTACTCCGGAAAATGTGCAAACCTTTCCGAAACCATTCCAATGTCCAAACACAACCTTCCACTATATCAATCTTTATGTCTCGACCATTTTGAGACTCCTCTTCATGTCCGTAATCTCATCCAGGACTCCGAACAAACTTCAGTACTGATGGAGCACCGACTAGCGAGATGCTGAATCGTGCGAGTTGTGGCCCGATCTTTCACAGTACTGTTGTCGTAAACGATCAAGGTAGAAAGAGATTCGGCCCTTGCTATTATTTAACAAGAACAGAAAGTAATCTGCGGCAAGATTGACAAATATCAAACTCAACGCAGCAACATACGATCCATCATAAAGGGTCGCAGAAAACACAACAACTTGATGTCCCAGACCTGGGACCTTTTTCTTTGTCTATTAACTCTTGATAACAAAAATCAATCTCAAAAACCACTACTTCCGTACACGGATGTAACCGGCCTTTTATATAGGCGACGTGTACATAGTAAACCGACTTGCATACAAGACCTAACTAATTTGGACTCTCTCTCTTTCCTATCCCAACAAATCAAGGAATTAAACCATAAATTATCCGGCACGCTGATCACCTATAGTAACTAACTTTGGACCCCTAAGAAAACTAGTACGTAACTAGTATTATATCAAACAACTTGACCCTCTCGTATCAATTGACCGACATAGGATCTGCAATAATTTATGTAGCACATGGAGTTCTAAAGATGGGCTTAACTTCATCCTTCTTCGGTTCAGTTGGTGGAACTTCAAAGCTAAAAGAACCAACTTGTAAAACATTCCGAAGATTATCTCTTGCACTAGCAGCCACATCATCCCCTCCTCCTTGAAATGAAGCCATCCATGGTTTTGTGGTATCTTTGGAGACCCTCTTTTGAACTGAAAAAATATCAACTTTGATAGCATTGGCCGCAATATACATCGCCTTCCAGCGTCCCAAAAAGAATAAGTATTGGACCTCCCATCATGTGTGGCACGATGATCATATTGCCATGACCTCCCCAATAAAAAGTGGCATGCATCCATTGGCAAGACATCACAAATTACCGTGTCTTTGTAGTCACCAACTGAAAAGTTCACACGCACCTTGTGAGCAACTTTGAGTTTGCGAGACTGATATAACCACTCAATGCAATGTGGTTGTGGGTGTTTCCACATAGGTAACGTTAAAGCATGCACCAATTCCTTACTGATAGCATTAGTGTAGCTTCCACCATCTATGATCAACTTACAATTGGTGTTGTTGACCTTACACTGAGTCTGAAAAATATTCAAACGTTGCCCCTTATCCTCAATGCGATCCTCTTGCACATGTTGCACCATTAAGGACGGATATGATTCAGCAGCTTCAAAACTAGCAGTCACCTTCTCAGCATCTTCAAAATTTTCACTAGAAGTGTCAGAAACTGCCTCTTCATCACTCGCGGATGCATAGCCATCTTTTGTGAGCAATACTCTCTTCTCATTAGGACATTCACGCTTCATATGTCCCCTTCCTCCACACTTGAAACACTCTATGTCACTAGAACGATTGGTCGACTGTGCACTAGAATCAACCCTCGACGATCTTGATTCTGAACCATTCTTTTGCACGGAACCATGAGGATGACTTGATGTTGCCGTCCTAGAGCTAGGACCGGTATCCTCACTCTGATGCTGCGAGCGTCGCCATGTGTTCAAAGTGGTACCGGGAACTGTGTTGACTTGGCGTCGCTTAATCTGTTGTTCCGCACGCACAGCTTGGTGCACAAGATCTTGTATGTTGTAGTAGACCACCATCTCAACATGATCCTGCACCTCGACATTGAGCCCGTTAAAGAAACGTGCCATGGTCGCCTCCGGATCCTCCGTTGTCCCTGTACGTATCATGAGCAATTCCATCTCCTTGTAATATTCATCAACACTCATATTACCTTGAGAGAGCCGCTGCAACTTGTTGTACATATCTCTTTTATAGTGCTCAGGAACAAAACGTCGCCTCATGAATTCTTTCATCCCTTGCCAAGTCGTCTGGCGATGTCTTGAGTGACAAATTTGATTCCACCACTACAAAAAAATACACTTCTGTGATGATACATGTTTGTCACAGTAGGTCGCATTTTTTGTCATGCATGTACATCCATGACGATTTTATGACAGAATCAAGATAGTCATACCTGTGCTGTCATAGAAGTGTTCCATGACATTACCAAAATTATCATCACGGAAGTGACCACTTCCATGAAGATAAATCGCGCGTCACAGAAGTGCTTTCGTCAAGGGTGACCGACATGTGGCATCCACCGTAACGGAACGCTGTTAAGCTATCGGGTCCGGTTTTGGATCCGATAACCTGCTAATAACCCCAACCAATGGGGATTTTCCACATGTAAAATCATCATTGGCTGGAGGAAACACGTGTCGGCTCACTGTTGGCACAGATGTCATCCACTCATTGGACCAAAGGCGCCTATGATACGTCGATACGTGGCACTGCTGAACAGAGGCCCATTCCTATGAAAAGGACGGCCCATTTGACTTGGTCAAAAGGTGGCGGGCCGGCCCATGGAAAGCCTGTTAACGTCCTGTTCGCATATAGCCCATTTATAGCCCGCTAACCCAGGGCCCGTTACGACCTATCCGAATTAGGCCCAGTAGCGTCATCTGGGCCGTCCAATATGATTCCAGCCCATTTTAAGTTCCGGCCCATGTATGGCCCATGATGTATTTCGGCCCATATGAGGCCCTTCGTAACTCTTGGCCCATTAATGGCCCGTGGTGAAACTGGCCCGTAATGAACAGTGTATCACTTTATACCCATTAACGGCCCATTAATCCATTGGGCCGTTTGCAGCCCATGTTATCTTTCGGCCTTCTCAGGGCCCATTTATTCTTGGGCTCATTTCCCGCATTCGGTTACTTACGACCCGTTACTGCCATTTTCTGCTTGTGGGCCAAATTCAGCCCGTGGTTATAGTCGGCCCGTTTGTGGCCCGTTAATACATTGGGCCGTTTTCATAGCGTTATCAAATACAACCTATTAATGACGGCCCGTTATGGTTGGCCCATGAATGGACGACTCCAACTCGAGCCCGTTTACGTCCATAATGCGGTCTGTTTTTGCCCCATGTTTGGCCAATCGATCATACGGCCCGTATAAGGCCCATTGATGATACGGCCCGTAGAAGGCCCATTGTTTCTATGGCCCGTAGAAGGCCAATTGTTTCCACGGACCGTAGAAGGCCCATTGTTTCTATGGACCGTAGAAGGCCATTGTTTCTACGGACCATAGAAGGCCCATTATTTCTATGGCCCGTAGGAGGCCCAGTGTCACTACAGTAAATATGTAGCCCATGGCCTGTTAAAGGCGGGAAACGACTATAGGTTTAGACCTGCTAATGGCCCAAGATGATTATAGGCCCACGTTTTGGCCCATATGAGTAACCGGCCGGCCTGAAGATCGACAACACTGAGACCCATTGAACCTTCCGGCCTAAATTACAATATACCGACCAAAGAATAAACCTAGACTATACAATAAAGAAATTACGGCATATTGCATCCATTGGGAATCAAAGTTCGCTACCGGTGATAATAAAGCGCAACATGACCGCGAATTACATACACTAGGCATCAAAGGTCGCCACTAGTGCATATAAACGCGCCGACAAAAGAATATACAAAACTGAGAGCACTTCAGAAGGCACTAGACCTGGCAAGGTTGGCCCCCGCAAGCAGCCGAACAAGCTGATGAGACCTTAGTTGTGTCAACTATAGATGCTTCATCCCTAGCTGTATGGCACCATAGTGCGCAAGGCAGTCCCCTGACATCTTCATTACATCTTTGACCTCAAGTCAGAGCTGAGCTGAAGCAAGCCTTTCCGCTTTAAGTTGAGACTGAAGAAGTCGAACTGATTGAGGCAACGACTGCACAGAGGTTGTCTCACACCTGCTGGTGAGTAGCTTCAACTCATTGTATTCATCAAGACAGGACCTTGGGGTCATCTTGCTGTCCTCAAGATGGTTTGGCTCACTATCTTTCCTAAAGTTCTGCCTAGCATAAGAGATACGACTCTGAAAGAGAAATAAGGAGACACGTAACATGTTTCACAATTATATAACCGAATAAATGGATCTGTTCTGCATAAGGAACATGTTTTTACAACTACAATTTAAAACTGGTAGTTGTTGCAAACATCCAATCAGATGTAAACAGCAGTGGAGGAAATGATGCCTATCCAAATCTATACTAGAACAAAGTTTGAAGGCTTGAGAAGGATGAACTTACATTACATGTTAACACGGGCTGGACGAAGCCCTTCTCCATGTTGATGGAAGGACAATTCAATAAATTCCCCAAAGAAAATTCTTTATAAGCGTTGCCATTATTCTACATTTTGCAAAGAGTAAATATAGATCAAATAATATTGGAAGAAATAGAGGATAATGAAGCTCAGGTGCAGACTAATGATACATAATCAAATAGCAATTAATTAAGTACAACGTTACAAGGCAAAATGTACTGACAAGAGGAATGCAGACATCAACTTGTGCAGTGGCATTGGCTTTATTCAACATTTTGGTAAGAGTAAATGTAGATATGATAATTTGGAGAAAGTGGAGGGCAGGGCAGGTAAGATGCAGAGTAATGCTAGACAATCAACTATCTCACGATGCATGTAATACCACCACCATCCGTTATTACTTGTCGCTCAAATGGATGTATCTAGCACTATTAAGTTCTAAATACATTCAATTGATCAACAATTAATTTGATACAGAGGGAGTACATGACAACAGGTACTTACATGAGCAATCCAAAACTTCATAACCATTGTGTTAATTCTACATTTATCTAAGAGTAAATATAGATCTTATAATTTCAAGCAAAGGGAGGATAAAGAAGCGAACATTTACAGTGATGCTACATAATCAAACAGCAATGAGTGTAAGTATGCTGACAAAGGGCAAGAGGTACAGACAAGAGCAATGCAGAGGCCAGTATTGTCGTGAGATCCTATGATCCTTTGCGCAAGGAGATTCATCTGAAATTAGTTTTCATACAAGAGAGAAGGTAAAGCACATGCAGAAATTTAGGAGTTCAAATTTTGAATTGATATCATAGACAATACTTGACGCTGGGCTCTCAACAGTTCTAATAGGGGTTTGGCCACTGGAGTAGGGGTAAAGTCTGGTACAGTTGGGCCTGTGTTTTCTGTGGCTGCTGATCTATCTGATTTAACAGGTATCTCTACCTTTTCCAAATACCTAGTTTGTACTCCTTGAGGATCTGCACTCACCCTCTTCCTTTTGGACATCTATTACAAAAGAACAACATTTGACTGAAAAAACATAGTATGACGACACATGGAATAGGTATAGAAAATGGATAGGTATGGCATATACTCATATATGATGCTTAAACTAAGCAGATGGTGTAACAAAGTACAAGTAATGCAAGAGGTCAGATGCAAAATATGTGCGACCAATACAACCTTGCCAAGTTAGAGCATGCACCTTGATGGGTGAATAAGATAGGCCATCCTCCACCATGCCAAGTTTGTTAGCCAGTGTATTGTTCCACAATATTCCTCTCGTGCGCCCATTCTCATATTCATTTTGATAATGTTCAATATCGGACATGCATGAAAACATAAAAACAAGTGAGGTTATCTTTGTAATGCAGAAGTGATTCTAATCCAATACTTCCTCCTTGTAAACCCCTTTGAGCTATCTCTGCAATTCTTCTAAGAGGTGCCATGCATGCTGTAATTTGGTGTGTGCATTAATATAATGTGGCCTACTACTCAAAATATGAGAGCTCCAGAAGTGATGATACTTCGCAGATGACAGCTTCGACATATAGTAAAGAAGAACAAGTCGACCTGACCTGACAGATTCAAAATATACTAAGGGAGAATAACTCGACCTGACCAGTCGACCGCAAGAGAAGAGGATCATCTTAAAGAAGAGCAGAAGAGCAGAAGAGCAAGCAAATTGAAGATATTACAAGTCTTTCTATACAATGTCAGTTGGCCACCCATGATGAACCAGAGCGCACAGAGAAATACTATTCCTTCCGGTCTCTCCATATGTGGCTCACATGCATTTCGAAACTAAAGTAGGAATATTTAGCTAACCAATTAAACATCTCTCAGTTTTACTAATATCAGCATAATATCATATTTGAATTTGTACAACTAAGCTTGTTTAGCTTGATGGGTGGAGCAGTGCTATTACGACACGAACCATGTAGGCTGATCATGGTCATCATAAAATGGGGAAACCGTAAGCATGATGAGTATAGTGTTGACCGTGGTAGTGGGATGGCAGATCTGAAGCTGCAAACCGCGCAAAGGGTAGTTAGCAACCAATGTTTGCTTTGAAATAACAACTAAGATTTGGTATGGACAAGAAAGCATAGTCAACAAGTGACAAAGAAATGCAATTCTGCTGTCTCTCTATATGTCGCGACATGCATTTGGAAACTCAAGTGGGACCTTTAGCTAACCAATTAAATGTGTCTATTAACTAATAACAATATCATATCACAATCATATTTGAACAACTAAGCTCTAGAATTTTGAGTGTTCTGTTGTTTAGCTTGAAGGGTGGAGTAATGCTAGTACGACAGAAAGCACCTACGCAGATCATAGTAGAGTAGATAAAAGGGGAAAACCCTAAGCATCAAGAGTAAAATCAGGAAAGTGGAACTAGCTGGACCAGTGGGTGGCACACATGCTTTTTGAAACAAATATAGGAACATTAGGTGACCAATTAAACATTCTCTGTTTTAGTAATATGAGCATCATATCAAATTCGTATTTCAACACGTAAGCTTTGGAATTATGAGTGGCATGTTGTTTCGCTTGATGGGTTGAGGTCTTGAGGAGCAGTGCTAGCACGACACGAAGCAGTGAAGCACCTACGATCATGGTAGTGAATATAAAGGGGGGAAACCATAAGCTTTATGAGTATAGTGATCGTGACATGGCGGATCTGAAGGTGCAAACCGTACAAAGCTACTTCGCAACCAATGTTTGCATTCAACTAGCCACTACGATTTGGTACATACAAGAAAAGTACAGTAAAAAATTAAGATCTATTTTTCGGGTGAGATCAATAACTTAAGCACATATGGAAGAGTACCACCTCTCTTGCGATGCCGTGTAGGCCCCTGCTGATACGTTGAGGGTGCTGCAGGTCCGATGGCTGTCGGCGGCGGGGAAGAAGACTTTAGATGGCAGACGGCCGGGTCGGGGGATAAATCCTGTTGCCGTGGACGAGGCGGTCGTAGGAGCGGCAACGGCAAGGTGGACGACGACGCCGATGAAGCGAGACGACACGATGAAAGGATCCTGGTCCGGCGCCGTGGATGAGAGACATCCATCTCTTGCAGTGGACGACGGGGTAGGGTAGCGGCTCCGGCAAGGTGGATGATGGGGTGGCGGATGGAGGAGGCTGGTCGCAGTGGGGAGGTTGTCGTGGCGCTAACGGTGTATGAATGGGGAAATGGAGGGGGAGGGGGGATCTCAAACTTTGGGACGCACTTGTCTAAAATGTGGGGAAGTTAAGAACTTATCCCCTGTTTAAAATTTCGGACATCATGTCGGTTGGGGATAGGACGGTAATCTGGCATCTCCCAAATATTTGCCAGTAACGATTTCGGGCGAGGAGGGGGTGTTTTGCCGCCCATGGTTGGCACCCATGGTGTATGAACGGGGCTGACAGGTAGGGCGGTTGTGTCACGTATGAGGGAAGTTACACATCTGCCCCTATTTAAAATATTAGCCTACATCGATTTCGGACGAGGAGAGTTTGTTTTGCTGCCCACCATGGATGAATGGGGAAATGGAGGGAGAGACACATGTCTTTTAGACGAGCTTGAATCAAATGTGTTTTGCCGCCCACGTTTGGCGCCCACCGTGTCTGAATGGGCTCAGAGGCCGTCGTGTCACATCTGATTGAAGTTACTAGTCGACCCCTATCGACAGCAGTGTAAATCCGGTCGATAAGGATGTCAAGTGTTAGGGGTAGACAGTAATTTCCATCTCGCAAACACTTGCTTCGAGTAGCCCACAAATGATAGTGGGTGTTTAGCCGCTTCATTTAAAACTTGGGAGAATTAGCATTCACTTTTGCCCTGGGCCCTGGCAACTAAATCCAAAACCAATTTTTATTCAATTACGAATATCCACAGATAATGCTACGTTTTGTTATTTATTTCTTCAAAACCACAACAAAGATTTATTCCACCTTTATATATGATTATGATTTAGAAATGCCGTGATCTTCAAATTCAGTAGGTTGGATACAATTTGAGTCAAACAATTATTTCATCCAATACAATATGCTCACACGAAAAACAGTTCAGCTTATGTCAATCATACAAGTACTGAGGATTACCTCGCCTAAAAAATTTGGATCATTACAACACATGGACAACATAGGGGGTCTTACAACATAATCCATTCAGAGACATGACACAACATGCAAGTACAATAATCTAATGACAATTTCAACTGCTATCTAAAGAAGAACTGGGATTACCCTGGGCTTTAGATAGCAGAAGCAGCATGACCTCCTCCATCCTCAAATGCAACATTGTTACTTCCTCCAATTCTTGGGTTGCTTGCATAATGCGTGCAGGTAATTGCATAATTTCCAGCTTCAAGATCGAGATTACCTCATTCATGGCAGCCACACCATCTCTTTCTGCCTCTAGTAGAGCCTCAAGAACTATAATATCTGTGCTCAGATTGCTCTCCGGCGGTGCTGCCTCTGAACTGCTACCATCTGGTAACATGGATGGTCCACTGCTTCCACAAATAGATTCTGGGGTTGTACATTCTGTCCTAGTGTGAACGGCATCCTGAAAGGTTTCCGCTGGACATAAGTAAGAGATAGTTATCGCATGATCCAGGTAGTAAGCTTACATGGTAAACGACATACGAATTATTGCCGAGCATGGAAAGCTATATTTAAATGGTTCGAAGCAGCATCAGCCGAAAAGAAATTAAAATGGTAAGATGAAACTAGGGATGTAAGTGGCAAATAAACGACATCCGCCAGTCCCATCTAGTTAGTTTTTGCTAGCTCCCTGGTTCATTTTCCTCAAAAAACAAAAACTCTTTTGAACTATCATACCACTAGTGGACTTTAATCGGGATTAAACAGGGCCTAGTTGACATCCCTAGTTGAAAGGGAGTGTACCACCGCTATATTTAAGTTGCCAAGGCATCTAAGCAGTTGAAACAATCTGAGAAAGCACTAGTATGGCCTCATATAAACTACGACGATAGTCTTGTGATGAAGTTCAGAGGAAAAGTTAAGGACTCAAATGAACTAGGTATGCATTTCTTTATGATAGTACATCAGGCACTGCTGACATATTGGCAAACTCAGGTATAGCGTAACAAGTAACAAACAAGCATTCAAATCAAGCAATACAACAAAGCAGACAACTGAACTATTTGTTATTCTGTAGGATTACATGTTGAGGGCACAAGCCAAGAAAGCAGCCCACACGCATTACATTTCACATGTACTAAAACACACTGCCTTACCATATGTTGATGTGAAGCCTCGCTACTGTTGCAATGTTCTTTGAAGATATCGTCAGCATCTCGTGGTTGCAAATCTACTTGTTGTAGTTTATTCTGCACCCTCTATTTAGGTAAAATTAATTTTAATCGCATGCACTGGTTCGAATTGATCATCAATGGTTCATCTAAACTAATGAAAGAAGGGTGTGTGCCTACACGACAATATATCCGCTTCCCTCTATTTTTATGCTTGTTCGAGGTGCCAGCCCCAAAAGAACAAACATTTTGCTTGATGGGGTTGGCAGCTCCATAATTAATAGAAGCATCAAATTAGTCATGCAACTTGGGAAGATCAAGAACACACAAAAAAGTAATGAATAGAGGCTCAGAGCAGTGATGTAATAGCTAGCATAAGAAAATGTAGGGTAAAACAAACAAAAACCAGCGGAACCACATGCTAGTTTGCTGATGTGTAATTAAGCATAGAGAACACAAAGCAGTCTGATGGAACCAACAGGTGGCATCAGAACAACACCATTATCATAAATATAGCATGCAAGAAGTAAAATAGTAGGCACTGATATCTAGGAAGTACAGTAATACTTAGGACAAAACTAAAGCATATTAACTATATGTGCACTGGTATGTAATTTAGCACATGTAACATGTTCACTGCCAGAAGTATGGCCGTACAGGTGCAACCAAAATAACGCGTCTCATGAAAAATTGAGTGATGCCCTAGAGAAATTCAAAGGTGCGGTGCTTATGCTAAGAAAGTGAACGTAGGCGCCGGCCGTTGGATAATAGTACCTGATTCTCGGTGGCGTATGGGTATCGTTGGCATACTTGATAGCTAAGGATCGTCGATGGTGCTCGTGTTGCGGCTGAGTTTGGGCGGCTGGCACCATCGCTGAAGCGGCTCCGGTGCTACGGTTGCGGCGCCTGTCGACATACAACAAAGCTCATCTGTGGTAAGTGAACAGTTGCACAATAAAGAGAAAAACCGAAGGAGTACAAATCGAAATAACCTGATGAGGCTACGGCGTCGGTAAAGCAGGGCCGGTGGAGTTGAATATGGCGTCCGTGGAGCGGGTCCGATGCAGTGGACGAAGGCTTCGACGGGCGCGTTGTACAGTGCTTTCGGTGAGGCGGATCTGTTGCGGCGAACGAGGGCTTGTATGAAGGGCCAGCGAAGGGACGGACGAGGGAGTCAGTGAAGGGCCTACACTATGGTGGACGAGGGCACCGGTTAAGCAGATCCGGTGCGGTGGACCATGATGGCGGTCAAGGAGATCTGGAGCGGTGGACATGCCAGTCGCTGAAGCGGCTCCGGTGAAGTGATGTGTTGGTAGTTGGGGGTTCCAAGGTGTGGAAGGTAGATCCGTCGGGGTGTGAGGTCCACCGCTGCGGCGGAGGGCTAGATTCGGCGGCTTGCCGTGGTTGGGGGGGGGGGTTCGGGGAGGGGAAGGGGAAGGGGAGGGGCTCTGGGAATAATGTTGGGGGCAAAGAGGGGAAAACAATGGAGTTACCAAAGCAGCCCTTTTCCGTTCATGTGGCAGGGGTAAAACAGGAATATCGCAGGGCTAAACTTTAGGGCGCGAGATATTTCGATGTAAGCGGGAAGTTTGAAATCTTTTGGCGCCTGAAATTATATTTTGCTCTTGTACGGCCGACTATGATATCATGTCCGAGAATTTGTTTGTTTTGCATGCAAAAAAGTGCAAGTTTTGAAAATCAATGTCTCCAACTCGAAACTTAGATTGTCCATTCAACTCAAATATGGATCATTGAGCTATTACAAGCAAATACCATCATATGATCCAATTCAAATGAAATTGCAAATGTGTTTATCCTAAATATGATGACAAAAGCAAAAATGTGTATGTGTATGTATAAAGTGGATGATTATAAAGTTTGAACATGCCCGTATGTGTATATCTCTAGGTTTGATATATGAATTTGAAATCACGAAATCCCGGCTTAAAAAATGTACCTCCATTTAAATGAATTACAAAAGCTAATGATGGAGTCGAATTCCAAAATTCCAATCTTAGGTTTGTAATTCTGGTACATCAAGGTATATCACACAAGTTCAAAAGTATCATTATCTCATAGTCCAAACCGTGAAACAAATTGATCAGCCATGAGTGCACACACTATTGACCATGTATATCTCAATTACGCTAAAGTCCCTCAAATATAGACACCTCACTCTTTATCTGAAGCCAACCCCCCCTCGTCGCCCCCCACACACAGAGAAATCATTCTCTCCCCCAAACACCAACACATGAGCACATTAACACCCCTCTCTGATCAACCATGAGTGCACACACTATTGACCATGTATATCTCAATTACGCTAAAGTCCCTCAAATATAAACACCTCACTCTTTATCTGAAGCCACCCCCCTCGTCGCCCCCCACACACAGAGAAGTCGTTCTCTCCCCCAAACACCAACACACGAGCACATTAACACCCCTCTCTCTTCTAAAGTCCGGACCCCAATACAGGTCTCTATCACTTTGTCTCTTGGGCATGCACACATCTCTTCCCCCACTCTCTAGCTAGGTCTCCCGGCATCTCTCTTTCCCAAGCACACACACTATGTAGAGTGTATCTTTCCCATACACACAAAACGTCGCCCCAAACGTCTATCTCCCTAGTTATGTGGTCCTCGCACACTCACCTCACACACCACCCCCACTGCAAACAAGCACACTTTGTCTCCTTGTGCACCACTCTCCTCTTTCTATCTCTCCCACATGCGGACCCGCCCCAGCTCCTCCCTGTATACATATATGTCGTGACTCTTTCCATAGCTCCCTAATGTATCATCATTCTTGATCTCGCACATTGTTCTGTACCATCTATTCTAGATCTCTCATGAAGTCCCTATCACACACACGATGACTTGCTTCCCTTGCGTCTCCGTACATAGGCCAATTTCAAACAACATCAACATTGTCTCCCTATCTATACGCCATTTATGGACACAAACACCCCTCTCTCGCCCCCCTCTCTCTCCCCCTCTCCCTCTCTCGCTCTCACACCCCTCTCCCACACACACTCGATGTCTCTTCCAAATAGTCTGCTCCCCCCGCCTACACCCATGCTATCCCGCTACTACACATGTCACACCATTCCCCCTTCCCTTATACTAGGCTTACATCATTAGTGGTCTCTCTACTCCACATACACACACAAACGCGCGCAAAAACACACACAGACACGCACAAATACCCATTAATCTGGATCCTCATCTCTCCCCATGTTCGCATGTGTATCTCACACACTCACTCTCTAATTATGTATATGTGTCTCCACGTTACACAACACAAAGCCCCATGTACATGTCTCTCTATATCCTCCACACACATAGACACAAAGAATCTGTTATCATTGCCTCAGTCTCTAGACATATCACACACGCACTCTCTCTCTCTCTCTCTCTCTCTCTCTCTCGCAAACACGCTCAACAAGGGTTTCCCCATGAATAACTTACCATCTATTCATCAACAGTCGTGGCAGTACGGCGAACACGAGACGTGAAAAAGAATAAATCTACACGTGCTTAGACCACCTAGTATGACTACTAGGACTAGAGCAAGCCAAAAAGCGCGCCACCGTCACCCCCTCCTTATCGGCGACGGGAAAACCTTTGTTTTACACAGTTGAGAAGTCATTATGCTAAGGCCTCACATGCTGAGGCGTTGAATAGAATGTAGATGCTAGTTTACGGAAACAAGTATCGATAATACGTTTGTATCTCCATACTTATATTTCTTCTCTTTAAAAAACCGAGTTGGTGATGATGGTACGCGTGCCATCTTGCAATATAGACCGTCCGATCTATATCTGACGGATGGAAATTAAACTAAACGATACCCGCACCCCTCTCCACATTTGTAGAGAAGGCCTTCCCTCATTCATCCTTATCTCCAACAACCTCATTGTTGAGAAATTAAGAAAGGAAGCCTCTGGAACAAACTGGCCTGGTGGCCGCTGCCGGCGTCATCAATCCCCATGCCTCCGCTCAGTCCGACCACCGATCACCACCACGCCCCACTCCTTTTCACCTTATCTCCTATTTATCGAGATATCATTAGTTTTTACACATGGGATTACTCCCGCATGGGTCAATCACAACAAGTGTTTTATAAAAAAATGCATCTTGATGTTCCGTGCAATGCACAGATCTTGCCAGTACTCCTACTGTTGGGGATATTACTACTGGATGTAAACCGGCCAGGAGTAGCCGGGTTAACTCTATGAATATTATAAGCCCATGAAGACGTAAGGATGGTGGCGCTTTACGAAGGCCCAAGGCCCAAAGGTGGGTTAAGTCCTATAGATATAAACCAACTTTCTCATGTAACTTGTATTGTAAGATAGGAAGGATAGAGACCGGGCCGGACATGTTTATGATCCGGCCTCGGGACTCTGTAAACCGGCGGGCGTCAACCTGTGTATATAAAGGGACGACCCGACAACAATTTAGGAAGGAGAGACAACAACTCGAGAGCCAGGCAAAGCGGATTTGCTCCCTGATCATCGAAACCCTAGCAATACCAACACAACTAGACGTAGGCTTTTACATTCATCAAAGGGGCCGAACTAGTATAAAACTCTCGTGTCCCTTGTCCGGTTTAACCCCTTTAAGCTAACCCGTAGCGATGGCTCCACGACTAAGTCCTTTCACGAGGACATCTGCCGTGACAAAACCACGACAATTGGCGCCCACTTTGGGGCTATCGCATGATGGTTTCGAGTTCTTGAAGGGCAGCTTCAAAGGACTCAAGGGATACACTATGGGCCGGATGACTAAGAGTCGTCACGGCAAGCTCTACATCGATGACATAGGATGGGGTCCCGAGGCCAGTTCAATTGAATACGGGTACTGGGTCCCCTTTGGCGGGATTCACGTCTTCATCGGCAAGATCGGCGAACCGGGCCCTGAGTCGGACACCTCCACCGACATCATCGAGATGACTCAGCGTGCAAGCCCTGCCCAGGTTCAGCCCGCAGCAAGGCATGTTTTCGTAGGTGTCATCCATGGAACGGAATATGAGGATGGACCGGCATCTAATGGGGAAACGGTTGTCTGTTCTGATAACGAGTCTTCAACTGGAGAGACCGAGTCGCTGTATCAGCTGCAGGACGGCCAGATTAGTGGAGATTCCGATGGCAACAATATTTTTGAACCCCTCGATCTGCCAAGCCGGGTCACAGTCTTCATGGCCGGTACACAGCCAGCACAACACTCTTCTACTGCCGCGGCAATGCTCTCCGGTTCAGCAACAACAACGCCAGCAGGAGCAGGAGGCTCTGTGCCGCCTCTGGCTCAGGTTTTGTCTGATTTGTTCGATGCCTTGGCAACATTGCTGGCAGCAGAAGTGGATGCAGCAACCCGCGATCATCACAATGCGGAGATTGCAAAGGTGAAAGATCAGATAACTCAGGCTAAAGCGGACCTGGCATCAAAGAACGCCAGGATGGCTACAGAACGGGCCGAGTTGGAAGCTCAGGCCTACTGGCTTAGGCTGGACCATTGTGCCTCAGACGATGTCATGAGGAGGAGATACCGGTCACACCTCCCACCGGGCTATGAACCAAGAAATCTCTTCAACACGCCAGGAGCAGGAACCAGTAACCAGCCGATGGTAAACTGGACCGAGGCACCGGTAACAGGAGCGCCAGTTCAGCCGCACACGATGAACCCGCCTCGTCAGAACAACATTGTGCCACAGTACGTTCCGAGGCCCCTGGGGCATTACTCCAACCCGTTGGATAATATTGTGGCTGCCGCTTCATGATTGGCAGCCCTCCCAACTGACGACGAGTCACCAGTGGCAATTGAGACATGACGGGCTAGAGAGCTCCTTCAAACAGCTTTAAACCAGCAGCAGGCTTATTCACATAGTCACGAGAGGATTCATTCTACCTCCCGTCCGAGTTGGAGCTACAACAGGCACGTTGAGGATGAACCGGCCATGTCAAGCAGTGCACGCCACCGTAACTCGCCGCGAGGGCATAACCCGACAGGTGGTGGTGCCAATGCGCAGGATGTGGTGGATCATGGTCGTGCATGTCGAGAAGCCGAGTTAGCAGCACAGCATGCGGCTCGTCATCTTACTCCGGTTCGTCCTACCGCTCCAGTGGAGCCAGGCGTGGTCTTCGGTTCTTTAGGGGTGCCGTGTCTCATCCCCGCTTTGCGCAATGTACGACTACCCAAGGATTTTAAAGGCCCTCGTAAGGTGCCCAATTACACTGCCGATTTACCCCCTGAGTCATGGGTTGAGAGTTGAGATGGCGATGGAGATGCTGGATGTGGATGAAGCGATGTGTGCTAAGTACTTCACCATGATGTTGGAGGGGACAACTCGTACTTGGTTAAAGAGCTTACTGGCTAACTCCGTCGGGTCATGGGCTGAGTTAAAACACCGGTTTATCTAGAATTTTAAAGATACTTGTAAGCAGCCTATGTCGATTGTGGGCCTGGCCGCTTGTGTTCAAGAGGATGCGAAGTCTACAACCCATTGGGTGAAGCGAGTCTCAGCTATTCTGCATTCATCGAACCGTATCAACACGGATACATCAGTCTTGGCGTTGAAGGGCAATTACCGGTTTATGCCATTAAAACTGAAGTTAGGGAGGCTCAAGCGTCACTGCAATGACATGTCAACCCTTAGGGCTGCTTTGGTGAAATATGCCGATTCAGATAGTACCAAAGACCCTGAGTCTAAGGATGACAAACCGAGGAAGGGGAAAAAGAACGGCAATACCAAGGGGCAGCAGCACAATCCGGCAGGTCATGGGAATAATGGTAAGCACAAGGCAGACAATAGTTTGGACTTTGTGGCTAACACCAATGCTAAGGATAACGGTCAGCGTCATAAGGGCAAGCCGCCCCAGAGGGGCAGAAGGTCAGGCCCCAATCTGGAGCGCCTGTTAAATCAACCTTGTCCAAAACACCGATCGAAGGAGAAGCCTACTTCACATCTTTGGAAGGATTGTTTCATCATGCGAGAGTTCAAAAATTCCAATATGTTTCAGTACGACAATGGCCTGCCCGGCGGTTCAGGAGGCGGTTTTGATGGGCCGGGTTATGGAGGCGGCAGCTCCGGTTCAGGATTCCAAGGCCATTAAACCAGACATGGTAATCAAGGTAATCAGGGCAATCAGGGAGGTTATAACCATCAGGGGAATCAGTAGCAGCAGCAGTCGGGTTATCAGAGCAATCCGAAGCAGTTGAATGGTGGGCAGTATCATGTCTTCACCACTAGCTTGTGTAAGCGTGATCAGAAGCTTCACAAGAGGGTCGTGAACTCTGTTGAACCGGCAGTGCCTCAGTATTTGTGCTGGTCTGAACAACCAATTTTATGGAGTCGAGAGGATCACCCACCCTGGGTTGATAATCCGGGTCATCTGGCCTTAGTAGTGGCACCTCAAGTTGGGGGTTATAAGTTCACCAAGGTGCTTATGGATGGAGGAAGTAGTATCAATATCCTTTACTATGATACCTTCCACCGTATGGGATTGACAGATAAGAATCTTAAACCGTCGAACACCGTTTTTCATGGTGTGGTGCCTGGTAAGTCTGCGTATCCAGTGGGAAAGATAGCCCTAGAGGTGGCTTTTGGAGATGATCATGACTCAAGGTCAGAAACGTTGACTTTTGAGGTGGTGAAAATCAAGAGTCCGTATCACGCCCTGTTCGGACGACCGGCTTATGCCAAGTTCATGGAGAGACCATGTTATGTTTATCTACAGCTTAAGATGCCGGGTCATAAGGGGACCATCACAGTACATGGGAGCAGGAAGATTGCTTTGGAATGTGAAGAGGGTGATGCGGCTTATGCTGAGTCGGTTTGTGCCACAGAGGAGCTGATGTTTTATAAAGACAAGGTTGATCCGGCAGACATGACTTGTTTGAAAAAACCAACTACGGAGCATGATCCGGCGTTGAAGTTTAAATCGGCTATAGACACTAAAATGGTTGATTTTGTTCCTCTGATTCATCCAAGCAGTTCAGCATCAGCGCTAACCTGGATCCCAAATAGGAAAGCACGCTCATCGAGTTCATCTGTGAGAACCGGGACATCTTTGCATGGAAGCCTTCTGACATGCCAGGTGTACTGAGGGAACTCGCTGAGCACACACTTAATATAGATCCTAAGTTTAAACCGGTCAGGCAGTTTCTCCGCCGCTTCAACGAAGAAAGGCGTAAGGCTATTGGTGAGGAGGTAGCTCGGCTGTTGGCTGCAGGCTTTATTGTGGAGGTCTTTCACCCGGAGTGGCTGGCTAATCCGGTGCTG
Source organism: Triticum aestivum (assembly GCF_018294505.1). Lineage (NCBI taxonomy): Eukaryota > Viridiplantae > Streptophyta > Magnoliopsida > Poales > Poaceae > Triticum > Triticum aestivum. Next base: position 620,034,981 of record NC_057800.1, read on the forward strand.
GTTCTTAAGAAAAACAACATTTGGCGTATGTGTGTGGACTACACAGACTTGAACAAGGCTTGTCCAGCTGATCCCTTTGCCCTCCCTCGTATTGATCAGATTATTGATGCTATGGCAGGTTGTGACCGTTTGTGTTTTCTGGATGCTTATTCTGGTTATCATCAGATCAAAATGGTAGTTAAGGACCAGGAGAAGACAACTTCTATAACTCCCTTTGGAGCCTTCTGCTATGTCTCTATGCCCTTTGGGCTCAAGAGTGCCCAGGTGACTTATCAGCGTTGTGTTCAGAATTGTCTTCATAAGCAGATTGGGCGCAATGTTCATGCGTATGTGGATGATATTGTGGTAAAGTCCAGGAAGGAGGAAACATTGATAGATGACTTGAGAGAGACTTTTGACAACCTCTGGGTTTATAAGATGATGCTTAATCTGGACAAATGTGTCTTTGGTGTTTCGGTAGGCAAGCTCTTGGGTTTTCTGGTGTCTAACAGGGGCATTGAGGCTAATCCGGAGAAGATCATAGCCATCACCTCTCTGGCTAAACCGGCATGTATCAATGACGTTCAGTGTCTGGCGGGCCGGATTGCGGCTTTGAGCTAGTTTATCAGTCGTCTTGGGGAGAAGGCTATCCCTTTATATCAGATTCTAAAGAAAACAGATGAATTTGTCTGGAGCGATGCGGCTGATAAAGCGTTTGAGGATTTGAAGAGACAGTTAGCTGAACCGCCAGTCCTTGTGGCTCCGGTCGATAAAGAGCCCTTATTGCTATATGTGGCTGCTAATGCCCGGGCTGTTAGTGTGGCTATTGTTGTGGAGCACAAGGAGGCTGGAAAGGAGTATCCGGTTCAACGGCCGGTTTGTTATATTAGTGAGGTGCTTATCGAATCAAAGCAGAGGTATCCGCATTGGTAGAAGTTGGTGTATGGGGTGTTTATGGCAAGCCGGAAGCTCAAACATTATTTTCAAGGTCATCCTATCGCAGTGGTTAGTTCAGCCCCTTTGGGAGATATCATCCAAAACAGAGAGGCGACTGGCCAGATTGCCAAGTGGGCTATTGAGCTTGGACCTCACGGGCTCAAATATACACCTCGCACAGCGATCAAATCTCAAGCACTCTGGACTTCATCAATGATTGGACAGAGTTGCAGGCACCAGAGGAAAAGCCAGACAACACTTATTGCACTATTCACTTTGATGGGTCCAGGCAATTGGAGGGCTCGGGGGCTGGAATCATATTAACTTCCCCATGAGGTGACAAGTTTTGTTATGTTCTCCGCTTAATGTTCCCTTGTACTAACAATGCAGCTGAGTATGAGGCCTTACTCCATGGTCTGCAGATGTCTAAGGAGATGAACTTAAGCCGGGTTAAGTGCTTCGGTGACTCGGACCTGGTGACTCAGCAGGTATCTAGCACTTGGGATTCTAAGATTCCACTCATGGCTGCATATCGACGGGAGGTGGACATAGTGGCTGGTCATTTCAAAGGTTATCAAGTCGACCATATACACCGGCGAATTTCGGTGTGGAACGACACCTATGGGATCACAAGAATCCCTACTACGGTTGCCGGGGCGCAGGGTTGCAAGGAGAGCAGGGCTAGTAGACAACACAAGGATCGTTTACCTAGGTTTGGGCCGCAAGGATGCGTAAAACCCTAGTCCTGCTTTGGTGGGTGTATTTCTGAGAGTTCTTGAGCTCTTGAACTAGCTGCGGTCAGCGTGTGGTTCCAAAGAGCCGAATCCCCCTCCTCGTCGCCTCAGGCCTCCTTTTATAGGAAAAAGGGGGTTGCCACAGTGGCACACAGGAGGTGGAAAGGTCTATAGTGGCACGAGGTTATCCCTCGTATTACACGACAATGTGCATTTAATGCATCGCTTAGGTGTCCTCTTGCTTTATCGGGGACGGGGGCGAGGCCCGTCCCATCCGTCACCGCTCCTCCTCGCTTTGACACGCGCCTCGGCTAGGGATGCGTGCGGTGCCATGTAGGCAGGCAGGCGGCTGAGTTGGCGCGGAGGTGGAGCCTTCACGAAGATCTGCATGCCGCCACGCAGGCGCTTGACGAGTTGGCCTGGGAGCTGCATGTTGCCACGCAGGTGCCTGCCCAGCTGGTTGGGCTGGCAGCTGCATGCGAACGACGGTGGAAGCTTGGTTGACGTGGGCTTGGCGGTGGCCTTGCCGGTGTCTTTGGCGAGGGCCTTGCCGGGTGGCCCGGCAAGGGTCTCGCCGTGGCGTGTTGTCGTCCCCGGCAAGGATCTTGCCGAGAATCGTCATCTTCTAATATGATCTTGAATATGTGTTCACAAAGATCCGCATGCCACCATAGGGGTGCCTTTCCGAGCCTTGGCCCCACGCTGATGATGGCACTGGGGGCCGTGGGCTCAAGGGTGGCTAGCTCTGTTGGTGTGGGGCGAGCTGTCCCGGCAAGAGTCTTGCCGGGGCCGCTGAGGCCTCCCGGCAAGGGTCTTGCCGGGGGAACTTGCCTCGTCCCTCTGCTCTTTGTGGACTTGGCCTTGGCGTTTCTTTTATTGTCTTGGGCTTCGATCTTACCTTGGCTCAGCTCCCTCGTTCTGCTTGGTGTGGCCGTGGGCGCGGCTCTGACTACCCGTGCACAGGAAAAGGGGTACAAAGATGCACCCCTATTTTTCTACACCGACAGGAGCCCCCGGGCCTGGGCCACACATAAGCGCAACATGTTGTTGGGCCAGGCCCAAAACGGTGCACGGGCAGGTGGGGCGCTTTTTACCGTGGTAAAATTCTTCGCGCGCTCTGCCTCCCACGACCCGCGCGCGCGGCGCGGCGTGCAGGGGCGTGCGTGACGTAGGCGGCATGCATGGGGTGGTTTCCACACGCATGCGTCATGTCACAGTAAATGGGCAGCGCGCCCCGTGGCTTCCCCATAAAAAGGGATAACCGTGGGCGCACTGTTCCTTTTACCCTCCGCGCAACCCCAATCTCGGAAACCTCCGTCCACCTTCCTCTTCTTCCTTATGCTTCGTCCTCGCTTGCCGTCGTTGCACTTCCGCCGCCCTCTGTCCTGCCCTCCTCCCCCAGTCGCCATGGCACCAAAATACACCAAGGGCAAGGGAGTGGCCAAGGACGCCGGAGCCGCGGAGCCACCGGAGAGTGAGCTGGCAGTGCAGCGGACGCAGTCCGCCTTCTTCCCCTTGACGGTTGACGTGTTCGAGCTTCAGGACTCCTTCAGGCCCCTGTGGGGAGTGAAGACGGGGGAGAGAATTCGGGGCATCCGGTCACGCGCGTCATCCCCGCCAACTGCACCGAGGCTGCCCCAAATCGGTACCCCTTATTTGTTGATTATTTTTCTTGCGGGCTCTGTCCTCCCTTCTCTGATTTCTTCAGCGATATCATGCACACCTTCGGCTTCCGCCTCCTAGATTTTACTCCAAATGCGGTGGCGTGCATGACCCTTTTCGCGCACCTCTACGAAGGCTTTGCCGGGGTGCACCCCAGCACGGCGCTCTTCCGCCATTACTTCTTCCCTCGGATCCAAATGGGAGGTGCCATCTCGGGGTGCATCGCCTGGATCCCAAAATCCAAGGGAGCATACCCGGACGGCGGCATGAAGAAGAGGTGGGAAGAATGGCGGGCCCGGTGGTGCTGGATCAAAGAGAAGGACCTGCCGGCATTCTGCAGAGTTCGTCGGGTGCTGCCGGTTCGCGGAAGCGATTGGAGCGACGTCGATGCCGACGACGGAAAGCTCACGGTCGCCACCACCAGGATTCTCCGGCTTACCCAGGCCGGGCTCACCCTTGATATGATCAGGGCGGACTTCATCCGTCGCTGGATCGCTCCTCTGCATAACAAGGGGAGGCCAGCCTGGCTCTTCACGAACCCCGCCGACATCATGCGGCCCCGCCCTGGCCTCAACCACAACTTCACGGTGATGGCGCATGCCCATTTCTGCCAGCGGATCTTCCAGCTTGACGTGGGCTGCGACGGCGAGGTCGAGCGGACTGGCAAGGTTGCGAGGGCCGCCGCGAAGGCCGGCAAGGCCCTCAAGGGGCCTTTGTTCAAGCTTCCGACGGGGGTGGTCCCGTGGTGCAACAACTCGCGTCGGTCTGAGATCATCGCCATGATGCCGGACTGCAACGCGCACGGCCCCGTCCCGAGCTGGAAGGAGCTAGAGGACGCTGAAGTGCAGCAGTTCTTCGACACCCTGCACGAGGTGTACATCAACGCCGACGCCGAGCGGCTGCTTGTCCAGGACACCTCCCAGGCGGAGCTGAACTACATTGTCACCAGGGCGAGGGAGGCGCAACTTGCCAGGGAGGCCGGCAACACCGGCGGAGTGGAGGACAAGGCCGTGACGGCCGCGGAGGAGGAGGAGCTCGCCCGTTGGGCGATGGCCGCTGGGGGAGTCAGCAGCGCCGGCACCGAGGCTCCTTTGGTCGAAGACGTGACGGGCGGGTCATCGTCGGAGGAGGCCGAGACCGCATATCCGATACCACCTATGGGGAGGGGGCGAGTCCTGCGGCGGGCCAGTTCCGGCGAGCCGGTCTGGCCTGGCGGGGCTGCGCGGTCACAGCTGACCTTGGAGGAGCCCTGGCGCCATACGAGGGCCGCGGCGGCAAAGAAGCCGACGAAGGCCGTGGTGAAGAAGAAGACAGCCGCCCCTTCTTCGTCCGCGCATGCCCAGACACCACCCCTTCCCCTCCTCTGGTGAATGTTGATATGGAGGTTACTTTTGATTACGGATCCCTCAGCCCGAGGAGGAAGAGGAAGACAACAAAGGAGGAGGCGGACGACGAGTAAGTATCTGGTTCCTTTTCGTTATCTCTGCCTCCTCAATCTGCGTTGCTTGTCTTGACTTGTTTTCATCTTTGCAGGGACGGGGAGACGCTAGCCCAGAGAGCAAAGAGGGCCAAGGTCTCGGCGGGTGGCCAGCCCCCAGCTGGTACTTCGGGGGCGCCATTGGTGGTGTTGAGCAGCCCGGACAGCAGCCCTCGGCAGAGCCCCTAGTGTAAGTTCATCACTCTTCTCCTGTCGACATGTGTCAGGGGCACGACACCTTGGTGATGACCTTGTCAGGTACGCAGGAGGAGAGCAGTAGCAGGAGGAGCCACAAAGGGCTACTCCCAACGCGCCGCCCCCATCGACCACGCCGCCCCGGGGGGCGTCCCCGGCAAGGGCGCCAGGCACCAGACCCACACACATGGAGGAGGAGGAGAACTTGGGCGCCGGCGGCTTTGCCTTGACGCCAAATGTTGGCAGGGAGGGGGCTTCCATTACCCAGCCGGGTACTCGCACAGGTAAGCCGTTTGCCGTTCGTCCCTGCTTCCCCCTTTCTTTTTTTGGCTCCTCGTCCTGGCCTTGCCTCACCCCCTTCTTCGTCACCTTCGCCCGGTTTTCCTCTTCAAGAAGCCGGTAACGGTCAGTAGCATATTTTAACTCCACGACCATCTTGGCAATTTTTCTTTGCTCTCGCAATGTGCGGCCTGTTCGGCCCTTAAACCCTCAGCCGCCTTTAAAGCGGCCGCATTGCTGCTCCTTGAGTGCTCCTTGGCTTGGGAAAGTTCCGCCCGAAGGGTCTCCACGGCGGTAGCTCCATCTGCAGTCACAACATATTAAAGATACTGGCATCATGCTGCTCTTACTATGTGACGATCACCAGAAAAATCACTGACCCTGTGCCTCGTCAAGCCGCTTGTTGACAAGCACGATGTCGGCATCTGCCGCATCCAGATGCCGCCTTAGTTTGGCAAACCCATCAGTACGGCTAGCCACCGGAGCTTCAACCACCTGCACATAAAGGCGGTCTGGTTATTACCTGGGACTATGATCCTCTGTTTGCCGCTGTTTTCGACGACAACCAGAGTCTCAGGGGCTACTATCTACACAGGGCACATCTAAAAATGTGCGGCACTGTCAAAAATGTACATCATCTCACGTACCTCAAAACCCGTTAGTAGACTCACAAAGGCTTCATGCAACCCGCTTTCGGCGGACGAAATCCTTTCAATCACCGTACCCATCAATGTGCGGTGCTCTTCTGAGATAGCCGCTTGCTCTAGAAAATCCCTCAGTACGTCCGACCGCACACCAGACGGTGCTGGACTCTTTTGATTGCTCTCTTCAAGAGCCGGATACTGAGGACTTCTGGTGGCCATAGGATTACCTTCTGGCCTTGCCGGATCAGGAGAAACCCTCCGCGATGACACCTCGGGGTCGCCCGCCTCGTGAGGCGGTGTGGCAGGGGGAGGCGTTTCACTCTCCATCATCTCTAGAAGAAGATCCCCTGAAGACGAGCTCTACTGACAAGGGCTAAGATCTGAACTGTAAGATAAATGCTTCGGCTGTTTTCCTCAGAAGTAAAGCGAGATATTTTCATTTTTAAGTACCCTTTTACTCACAGCTCGGTGGAGGGCTGATCCCCTTGAGGGCATAGTGCGGCCAGAGTAGCCCCCGAGGCAGGACCCTCCGGCGAAGATTTCTTCCCCCGTTTGGAGACCATTGTCTCCGGGTCCTCGGAAGCGGTCCTCTTCCTTCCCTGGGGAGAGGAAGTTTCAGTCCCTCCTCCCCGGCTAACCTCCTTCGCGGAGGCGCTAACCTCCTTCTTCCCCCCTTTATCTTCTCCCAAGGGCTCTTGATAAGGCACGATCTCCAGCATCCTGTTTAGCACGGGATTTGGTGAGGTCTCATGGAGGGGGGCCGGACACCTGATCAACTTTGCCTTCGCTATCCAATCCTGGACCAAGAGCGGTTTTTCTTTTTCTAGGGCAATGTTGCTATGAATAAAATGGACAGTGTGTTTGGATGTGGGGATACTTACTTGGGTATCCGGGTGATTGCAGCTCAGACCTGCATCCTCAGTGATGTCCGGGCACATTATTTGTGGTCCGAAGAACAATTTGTACATCTCTTCATGAGTCATGCCGAGGAAATGTTGGATAGCTCGCGGTCCTTCCGGGTTGAATTCCCACATGCGAAGTGGCCGGCGTTTGCAAGGCTGGACTTGACGGACTAACATAACTTGCACTACCATAACCAGACTGGTATCTCTCTCGAAGAGATCTCGGATACGACTTTGCAGTATTGGCACATCCTTGACTGGACTCCAGCTCAGCCCCCTGCTGATCCATGACATCAGTTGTGGTGGGGGGCCTGAGCAGAAGGCGGGGGCAGCTACCCACTTGGCACTTCGGGGAGCTGTGATGTAGAACCACTCCCGCTGCCACAATCCGGACACCTCTGGGAAGTAACCCTCCGGCCAGGGAGCGTCAGCAATTTTGCTTATTGAAGCGCCTCCGCACGCTGCATGCTGCCCCTCGATCATCTTTGGCTTCACACCGAAGGTCTTGAGCCACAGGCCGAAGTGAGGGGTAATGCGGAGGAAGGCCTCGCATACGACAATAAATGTCGAGATGTGAAGAAGGGAATCCGGGGCCAGATCGTGAAAATCTAGCCCGTAATAGAACATAAGACCCCTAACAAAGGGATCCAGAGCGAGGCCTAGTCCTTGGAGGAAGTGGGAGACGAACACGACGCTCTCGTTGGGTTCGGGAGTAGGGACGACCTGCCCTTGGGCAGGCAGCCGATGCGAAATTTCAGCGGTCAGATATCTAGCCTCTCTCAACTTCTTGATGTCCTCCTCTGTGACGGAGGAAGGCATCCACCAACCTTGAAGGTTGGATCTGGACATAGTTGAAGGTCCGAAGGGCCTAAACCTGAGCTTTGGGTGTTGGAACTCGATGCGAGAGGCGGATTCAATTAAGATCGAGAGGAAAAGGCCTTGTCCCCTTTATAAAGAGGGTGAGTATCAAGCGTCCTCCTCGTGGCCGTTTGGGACGTGCCTAAGATTTAGGAGTCCTACTAATAGGCGTGGTTGAGTTACCCACGTCCGTATTAATGGGAATCTCGTAATAAGGGGACACGATCTCTGCTTCGACAAGACGTGCCAAGGAAACCGCCTCGCGAAACACGCTGAGATAGGTTATGAAAAACGATTCGAATAAAGACCTGGTTGTGGTGTGATGTCACACTATGGGGTACGTCAGCAGATTAGATTTGTGTAAACATTATTCCCTCTACGGTGGTATGTGGAACTTGTTTTGCAGAGCCGGACACGATCCTTGTGTTCAAAATGTTCTATGAAGTATTCAGGGGAGGAACCCGCCTTACAATGCCGAAGACAATCTGCGCGCTGGACTCATCGTCATTGAAGCCTGGTTCAGGGGCTACCGAGGGAGTCCTGGATTAGGGGGTATCCGGACAGCCGAATTATATCCTTTGGTCGGACTGTTGGACTATGAAGATACAAGATTGAAGACTTCGTCCCGTGTCCGGATGGGATTCTCCTTGGCGTGGAAGGCAAGCTTGGCAATACGGATATGTAGATCTCCTTCCTTGTAACCGACTCTGTGTAACCCTAGCCCCCTCTGGTGTCTATATAAACCAGAGGGTTTTAGTCCGTAGGACAACATACAATCATACCATAGGCTAGCTTCTAGGGTTTAGCCTCTCTGATCTCGTGGTAGATCAACTCTTGTACTACTCATATTATCAAGAATAATCAAGCAGGACGTAGGGTTTTACCTCCACCAAGAGGGCCCGAACCTGGGTAAAACATCGTGTCCCCTGCCTCCTATTACCATCCGCCTTAGACGCACAGTTCGGGACCCCCTACTCGAGATCCGTCGGATTTTACACCGACATACGTCGTTATTGAGGGCGTCACCAAGGCCGCTGATGCGAACGCCAAGAGGATCGCCACCGAGGAGGCCACCAAAGAAGCTGCCGAGGGGCCCATCAGGGAGGCCGACAAGGCTGCTGCTGAGGAGGCCGACAAGGGGCCTGCCGGGGAAGGCGGCGTGACCGTTGCCGAGGAGGAGGAGGAGGCTGGTGACCAGCCTTCCTTCTCTGCTGCTTCTGGCTCCGACAAGTACCTGAGGGTGAGTGACGATTTGTTCGTCCACCTTCCAGGCGTGTCAAGCACTAGGACACCCGTTGAGGGAGCGGTGTTCGACGATGAGGTGCTTGCCACTGTCGGGTTTGAAGTCGTCGACGAGCCGATCGTTGGCGGCGACGGCTCATAGGAAGAGCGGCTCCTCCACGCCATGGGCGCCAGCTTTCGGAAGCTCCAGGCACTCCATCGCGCTCGCCTGGACAAGGCTAAGTACAGGACGGCGGTGGTGGAGAAGGCGGAGGCGGACCTCCAGAAGCGCGTTGCCGAGGCACAGGACTGGTTCCGCGAGGCCCACAAGGAGCTCAAGGCGGCCCAGGGTGAGCAGGCCAGGCGCGACATGGAGCTCACCATGAAGCTCGCCGACGTCGAGAAAGCTCAGGAGGTGGCGAAGAACTTGGCTGAGGCCGCTCGGACCAAGCGCGAGGCCGTGCTGAACTCCCAGGAGGAGGACCTCACTGCGCGCGAGGAGGAGCTTGCCGCCATGCTTTGCGGCAAGGATGCAGAGGTGGAGAAGCTTGTCCTTCAGCGGACCAGCGAGCTGGAGCAGAGGCACAAGGTGGCACTCAATGCCTAGGCCGAGGTTCATGTTGACAAGGTGGAGGAGCTGGAGGCAGAGCGCGACAGGCTGAAGGAGCAGGCCCTGAAGCTGTCCCAGGAGCAGGACACGCTCAACAGTGCCCTGACAAAGGCTCAGGGCGCGGTCGTCCACAAGGCTGGGGAGCTCTCCAAGGCCAACAACTCCATCAAAGACCTCAAGCTGAAGCTGCAGGGTCTTGAGAAGGTGCTGTCGGAGGCCACAACCCAAGAGGGGACCCTGGCCAAGGAGCTGGAGGCCGAGAAGCTGTTGCGGAAGAACGAGGGCCTCAACTTTGTGGACCACGTGGAGGGCGAGAACCACTAGCTCGATCGCCTTGCCACCATCGCCAACCAGGCCGCCGCGCAGCTGGCCCTCATGGGGATGCTGGATGTGAGGTATGTCCCGGAGTGGGGCGTGAGCGCCAATTGCAGCCTGACCATGTTCTTCGAGAAGGTCGTCGGTGCTCTGGAGCGGCTCCATGCCAACCGGGCGGCCTCACTGGCCGACGAGTCCCGGAGGTTTTGCCAGGGTGCCATGACCAAGATTCTCACCAAGGTGGCGCACTGGTACCCCGACCTCAACTTTGATGCCGCACTGGAGAGCTTGCCGGAGGGAACCGACCTTGCGCCGCTTAGGGAGCGCATCGAGCCCATCAACAGCTGAGTCGGCGGAATTCCGAGGTTGGAGGGCCTGCGCCGGGATTAGGTATCCCGTTTTCTTTTTATCGCCGCTGCAGGTTCACAACCAAGACAATTTCTATCTCTAGTTAGAACCGCAGCAACAATTTGATGTAACATAACTCTGCAACACTTTTTAGTACCATGCATGTTATTTTCCTGTTCGATTTTTCCTTGTATGTCCACCCTACACAACTAGGTAGGCTTGCCGGCGTGTAAACCCAGGGCAGTGTCGTGGGGACGGATCCCCATTGGCCTGCCGTGTGTGCTTGCTGCCGGGCAAACCACCTGACCGCCCTTAGCGCGGCCGCCCGAACTGTCGAGTTTGACTCGAGTCAAAGTCAGGAGCATTGCCAGGTGCGGAAGGCTACCCGCCACTCTCGACGCAGCAGCTTTGAGCTGTTGAGCGGACTCGAAACAGAACAAAGGCGTTGCCAATCGCGGGAGCCGCCTTGCGTGCAGGTTTCCCATACACAGGCCAGATCTCCGAGGACGATAACCTTAAGTGTAAGAGGAAATAATCCAAGGCTCTGAATGACTTAGTTTTTCTGTCACCGAGACGGTGTCGTTCCTCCAGCCGCCTTCTTCTCAGAAACCGGAAGTGATGAAGAACCGCTGGGCTAACTACCAGACCAGATTCTCACAATTGCGCCCCCCTACCTGGCGCGCTAAGGATGTCGGTGTGGAACGACACCTATGGGATCACAAGAATCCCTACTACGGTTGCCGAGGCGCAGGGTTGCGAGGAGAGCAGGGCTAGTAGACAGCACAAGGATCTTTTACCCAGGTTTGGGCCGCAAGGATGCGTAAAACCCTAGTCCTGCTTTGGTGGGTGTATTTCTGAGAGTTCTTGAGCTCTCGAACTAGATGTGATCAGCGTGTGGTTCCAAAGAGCCGAATCCCCCTCCTCGTCGCCTCGGGCCTCCTTTTATAGGAAAAAGGGGTTGCCACAGTGGCACACAGGAGGTGGAAAGGTCTACAGTGGCACGAGGTTATTCCTCGTATTACAGGACAAGGTGCATTTAGTGCATCGCTTAGGTGTCCTCTTGCTTTATCGGGGACGGGGGCGAGGCCCGTCCCATCCGTCGCCGCTCCTCCTCGCTTTGACACGCGCCTCGGCCATGGATGCGTGTGGCATGTAGGCAGGCATGCAGCTGAGTTGGCGTGGTGGTGGCGCCTTCACGAAGATCTGCATGCCGCCATGCAGGCGCTTGACGAGTTGGCCTGGGAGCTGCATGTTGCCACGCAGGTGCCTGCCCAGCTGGTTGGGCTGGCAGCTTCATGCGAACGGTGGTGGAAGCTTGGTTGACGTGGGCTTGGCGGTGGCCTTGCTGGTGTCTTTGGCGAGGGCCTTGTCGGGTGGCCCGGCAAGGGTCTCGCCGTGGCATGTTGTCATCCCCGGCAAGGATCTTGCCGAGAATCGCCGTCTTCTAATCTGATCTTGAATATGTCTTCACAAAGATCCGCATGCCACCACAAGGGTTCCTTTCTGAGCCTTGGCCCCACGCTGATGATGGCACTGGGGGCCGTGGGCTCAAGGGTGGCTCGCTCTGTTGGTGTGGGGCGAGCTGTCCCGGCAAGAGTCTTGCCGGGGCCGCCGAGGCCACCCGGCAAGGGTCTTGCCGGGGGAACTTGCCTCGTCCCTCTGCTCTTTGTGGTCTTGGCCTTGGCGTTGCTTTGATTGTCTTGGGCTTCGATCTTACCTTGGCTCACCTCCCTCGTTCTGCTTGGTGTGGCCGTGGGCGCGGCTCTGACTGCCCGTGCACAGGAAAAGGGGTACAAAGATGCATCCCTATTTTTGTACACCGACAGCGAAAGAATGAAGCGGCAGCCGCCTTAAGTCGTTTAGGCTCTCAGCATAAACCAGTGCCACCTAATGTCTTCCTCGACGTACTTCACAATCCATTGGTCAAGCTACCCACAGAGGAGGAGTTGGCTATTCCTGACCCGGAGGCCTAGTTGGTGGCGGCTTTGCATGTTATACCGGATTGGATAGTCCCGTACCTGGCTTACATGAACCGGGGCGAGTTACCGGAGGATGAAACCTTGGCCCGGCAGATAATCCGGCGATCCAAGTCAATGCCCATTATCAATGGGGAGTTACATCATTACAGCATGACAGGGGTGATTCAGCGTTGTGTGTCTCCTCAAGAAGGTTGTGAGATTTTGCGTGAGATCCACGAGGGAGATTGTGGTCACCATGCCGGTTCAAAATCCTTGGTGGCTAAGGCTTTTCATCATAGTTTTTACTGGTTGACGGCTCATGCTGATGCTGAGAATTTAGTAAAAAGGTGTGACGGTTGTCAGAAATTTGCACGCCGCGCTCATGTTCCGGCTCAGGAGTTGAGAATGATTCCAATCACTTGGCCATTTGCAAGTTGGGGGCTCGATATGGTTGGACCCTTTAAAAGATCCAAAGACAAAAAGACCCACCTGTTGGTGGCGGTTGACAAGTTTACCAAGTGGGTAGAGGCAGAGCCAGCCAGTAAGTGTGATGCAGCCACGGCGGTTCAATTCATCAAAAAAGTGATATTCCGGTTTGGTTTTCCACACAGCATTATAACTGATAATGGTACTAATCTGTCCAAAGGTGCTATGGAGGAATTTTGTCAACGTGAGCACATCCGGCTTGATGTAGCGTCAGTGGATCACCCCCAGTCTAATGGTCAAGCAGAGAGGGCAAATCAAGAAATTTTGAGAGGTATCAAACCCTGGCTTATGGTCCCTTTAAAACGGATGCAGGGTTGTTGGGTGGAGAAGTTACCTTCTGTGTTCTGGAGTATCAACACCACACCAAACAGATCGATGGGTTACACACCTTTCTTCATGGTTTATGGAGCAGAGGCGGTTCTTCCTAGTGACATCCGTCATGACTCGCCCCGGGTGGCGGCTTACGTTGAAGCTAAGAATGAGAAAGCACGTCAGGACTCACTGGACCTGTTAGATCAGGAGCGTGATTTAGCAGCAGCACGTTCGGCGATTTATCAACAAGATCTCCGACGTTATCACAGCCGCCGGGTTAAGGCCAGAACTTTTCAAGAGGGCGATCTGGTGCTCCGGCTCATCAAGGATCAGACTGATATGCACAAGTTATCCCCACCTTGGGAAGGACCTTTTGTGGTTAGCAAAAATTTGCACAATGGGTCATACTACCTTATCGCTGTTCGTGAGCATAAAGACTCACGCAAATCGGAGGAGGAGACCGAGCGGCCATGGAATATAGCTCTTCTTCGGCCTTATTATACTTGAGCCACAGGCTCTTCTTATGTACATACTTATGACAATGTATATATTGTATAATAAACCAGAGCCTCAGCTAAAGCGGGGTCTCTATTCTTTTTTACATCATGTGTGGTTCCGTGGGGGCTTCTACTTACAAAGCGGAGTTCTATTAACCCGGCCTATAAAGCCACACAGATATAAAGGAAATCACTAGGGGGCTTGGTCGTATCCAAACCATATCTACACCTCTTGATCGGCTTAAGACCATAAAGGGAAATCACTAGGGGGCTTGGTTGTATTTACACCATAGCTACACCTTTTCATAGGCTTAAAGCCAAAAGGAAATTATGTGGAACCAAAGAGAGTCTGTTGCATAAAGCGCAACTCAAACATAGGTAACCACTAAGCATAGCTGAAATATTACTTGGGGGATCCTTGCTTCTCAAAGAATAACGAGCTTGCACCCTTGTAATAGGCTATCAAGCTAGGCTTGGAAGCCAGGTGTATTCACCTAAAACCCCGGGTTATCCTGCCTCTTTAAGTAAGCCACTCCGTCCAGGTAAACCTGGTATGACCCATCAAACGTTTGACAAGTCAATCTCACAGACCCTGAACTTGTCAAAGTTAAAATGGTGATTGGTTAAAGATTGAGGTCCATCTTAAAAGGCTTTGGAAAATGGTTTAACTCAGCGGCCTGGCAACCCATGAAAAGCCTCGATCTAGGGCCTGGCAGCCCATGAAAAGCCTTGCATATTTCTTTTGGATTTGCTGTTTTTGAACATCTTTTGATAATGGATTTATAAATACTTTCTGATAAACCGGTGTTTGTTACAACCTGGCATGGCTTTCAACGCTCAGTTGTCAGTACATGATCATTTCTAAACCGGCAGTAAGTTGCTCCGGTCTGGTTTTGGCTAGAGGTCACTAGCATTATATGAACAAACCGGTGGTTATCATACCCCGGTATGGTTTTTATATGAACCGACAAGAGGGAAAGGAGTCATCAATACTCCAGATTGGTGTTTTCACCCTTACTATACCAACAGTTGGTAATCCAACGAGATATATCACAGGTATCATCTATTTTAATTTGGTTATTATAATCTTGGTTCTCTAGCCAAGTTATGTATATATTTTTTGGGCATCATGACCCGTCCAGTGGTAAACCACTAGGACACTTTCAAGTTTTTATGAAGGAACAAAAGCCATAATGGACTATGCATATAATAGCTCCCAAAGGCATGGCAAGTTCTCAGTAACAAGCAAAACAAACATGCTCGATGGCATGACAGATAAAGTGTTCATGCTATCCTATTACAAGGCGCTTTAAACAAGCCCAAATTGAATAATTGTTTTCATAGGAGAGACAAACCGCAACTGATAAACCGGCTTCCGGTTTATGATTCCTCATCCGGACGGCTTGAAGATTGAGGGTCATCTTGAGCGGTCGCATTCTCCTCATCCCTACCCACTCGCTGGAAATCAGTCGTTGACCAATCGATTCCAGTTAAGGCTTGAAAAATGGCTTCTTCATGAATAAGGTTGGAAGGGTCAATGTTAGGAGCGTAAGTATGCTTACGGATTGGCGGAACAAGATCTTCTACATTATGAATCAGTGCAGGCTGTCTTTTCCCCTTAACATCGTTAACTGGTTGAAAATGAGATAGATCTGTGTCATCCACCAATTTGCTTGCTATAGGCCGCATCTCCTTTGTCAGCCTTCGGAGATCGCCATTATTGAAATCTGAATCGTCTTCCTTCACACCAGGATAGCCTTTGATGATATCTGCTGGTTCCAGATCTGGAATCCACGCCTTGGCCCGGATTAGCACGGTCAGTGTAGCGACCAGACCTCAAACGGTCCAATCTCTGTGCTCAGGTGTCATCCCTGGATCAGTAATGCTGACACCACACAGTACTTGAAGGATTTATAACAGAGTAGCAATCACACACTTATTACATCGAGTGTCTCAAAAGAGAACTTATTACAATAAATATGGCTTAAGGCCATCTAATAACGATAACAATGGAAGGCTTGGAAGATAAGTGAGTCCATCAACTCCAACGGCAGCACTGAGTATAGAAGCACGACCTAAAAACTCCTTAATCGTCGTCTGAAAAGTCTGCAACATTAACGTTGCAGCCCGAAACGGGTCAGCACATGGAATATGCTGGCAAGGTAACACATAGAGAGTAATGGAATGAAACAACTATTCTATATGCATATTTGGCTAGTGGAAAGCTCTATGGTTACAGTTTTGCGTAAAGCCAATTTTTCCCTACTGCAAAGGAATAAATTTTAATTAACTATCATGGTAGTTGTTAAACATTGAGAATGGTTGACAGCATTCTCAATCCCAATTAAGCGTCATCATTAAACAAAACCCAACAAAATTTAATTTTAGAGTAACATGTTGAGATTCACATGATAATCCAAGTACTAGATACTCAAGCTGTCCATAACCGGGGACACGGCTAACCATGATTAGTTTATACACTCTGCAGAGGTTTGCGCACTTTTCCCACAAGACTCGATCACCTCCGTTTGGTTTCTCGCACTACATGGTGTTTGAGAAGACGGATGACCGAGACACAGTCTTTCAGAAGCGCAAGCACTTTACGATGGATAGACCGTTACACCTACTTTCCCCTACATCTGCTAGTCTACCCTGTAAGAGTTCACACGACTTAATCAACTATGCTAGAGCCCATAATAGCTTGTGGCTGCACACAGAAGTTTCTAGTATGAAAAATCTCATGATCCCTTTGGGCCTGGGTGGCGGTCCATAAAGAAAAACAGGCAATCCTGGAATACCCAGGTACCTCAATCCACCCAGATGTGTGTTTAAGTTGCCACCTTAGATAAACCATTAATTAACAAACTCACATCTGTCATGGATATCACTCACCCAATCCACGTCTACTAGCATAGCATGGCGTAATAGGCAAACGTAGAAGTAACTCCCAAAGGTTTGATAATATAACAGGTAATAGGTACTACCTCAACTACTTCCCATCCCACAATTTAATTAGATCCTAATCATGCAATGTTTGAGGATTGATCTAATGCAATAAAACTGGGTAGTAGGAGGTATGATCAAAGTGTTACTTGCCTTGCTGATGATCCGCGAAACCTAGAGATTCGAAGTAACAGGCGGCGCACTCCGGGTATTCTATCGCAGACAAACAAACAAGCATACAATAAGTATTTATCTAATGCACAGGTAAAACTCAAATAAGAGATCTAACTAGAAAGTTCAATTAAGAACTCCGGTTTGCAAAAAGAATCAAATCAAACGAAGCAACGAAAGTCAAACGGAAAAAGAAACATGCTTCATTTACTATTCTGGATATAGGGCAATTTTTACTATGGCAAAAACTTGTTTAAGTTGGTTAAACGGATAGAGGGTTTCGAGACAAAACTCCAGGCGCTTGAATCGCCTGATTTCGATAAATGAGCGAAAAGTTATACTAAAATGAAAATCGGATCAAAAATCGCGATCAGAAAAATCGTGGATTTAATTTGAAAACAAGAAAAACGACGAACGTCCGCTAGAACGAACGAACGAAAGAACGAACGTTCGCTATTTAAATAAATCAGAAAACCGATCTATTTAAAAAACCGAAACTAAAAAAACGAACAAAACCGTCGGAAAAACCGAACGCTTTTTCGGAAAAAAACAGCGTCTAAAAAAAACTACCCGGCAACTCCGGCGAGATTCCGGCGGCGGCGGCGGGGCTCCGGCGACGGGGTGGTCGGGCGGCGGGGCGGCACGACGCTGGCGGGCAACGGCGGTGGCGGGATCCGGCGGCGAGGCGGCGGGGTGGCGCGGCGCGGGCGGCGGCGGCGGGCGTCATTAGGGTTCGGGGCGGCGGGGCGGCTCGGTGGGCTGCGGGATCGGGCGCCCCGGCTTTTAAAGGCTGGCCCCGGAGGAGTCCGGGCCTAACACGGCCCGTAGGTCGGTTTCGTTTTTTAATTATTCCGCGTAGAAAAACAAATAAAAAAAATCAGAAAACCGATCTATTTAAAAAAACCGAAACTAAAAAAACGAACAAAACCGTCGGAAAAACCGAACGCTTTTTCGGAAAAAAAAGCGTCTAAAAAAAACTACCCGGCAACGCCGGCGAGATTCCGGCGGCGGTGGCGGGGCTCCGGCGACGGGGTGGTCGGGCGGCGGGGCGGCGCGACGCTGGCGGGCGGCGGCGGTGGCGGGATCCGGCGGCGAGGCGGCGGGATGGCGCGGCGCGGGCGGCGGCGGCGGGCGTCATTAGGGTTCGGGGCGGCGGGGCGGCTCGGTGGGCTGCGGGATCGGGCGCCCCGGCTTTTAAAGGCCGGCCCCGGAGGAGTCCGGGCCTAACACGGCCCGTAGGTCGGTTTCGTTTTTTTAATTATTCCGCGTAGAAAAACAAATAAAAAAAATACTAAACGGATTCCAAAAATCCCGAAATAAATTTTCCCGGGCTTCTAAAATCAAGCCGCACAAGATGAACATTTATTTGGGGCCTAAATGCAATTTTGAAAAACACACATTTTTCCTAAATTCAAATAAAATAACGAAAAACTCCGAAATAAAAACTTATTTGATTTTATTATTAAACCCTCAATATTTCTTTATTTTGGGAAAGTCATTTTATTCCCTCTCTCATATTTTTGTAATAGAAATAATTGATGATAAAATAATTAAAATCAAATGATCCTATTCTCAAAATTTGAGAAAACTCAAATATGAAAATAACAAAATCCCCAACTCTCTCTCCGTGGGTCCTTGAGTTGCGTAGAATTTCTAGGATCAAAACCAAAAGCAAATAATATATGATATGCAATGATGATCTAATGTATAACATTCCAAATTGAAAATTTGGGATGTTACAAACCTACCCCCCTTAAGATGAATCTCGCCCTCGAGATTCGGGTTGGCTAGAAAATAGATGAGGGTGGTCCTTGAGCAGATCTTCCTCTCGCTCCTAGGTGGCTTCATCCTCCGTGTGGTGGCTCCACTGAACCTTACGAAACTTGATAACCTTGCTGCGGGTGACTCGGCTGGCATATTCTAGGATCTTAACCGGTTTCTCCTCATAGGTTAAACCACTGTCCAACTGAATTGCTTCCAGTGGTACTGTGTCTCTCAAGGGTATGTCAGCCATCTCCGCGTGGCACTTCTTCAACTGAGAAACGTGGAACACATCATGAACTCCTGACAATCCTTCGGGCAAATCCAACTTGTAGGCCACTTCTCCCATACGTTCCAATACTCGGTATGGTCCTACAAATCGTGGCGCTAATTTTCCCATAACACCAAAGCGCTTTATTCCCCGAAGTGGGGATACTCAAAGATAAACTCTGTCTCCGACTTCGTAAACTGTCTCCTTGTGTTTAGAATCTACATAACTCTTCTGCCTGGACTGGGCTACCTTGATCCTATCGCGAATCAATTTCACCTTCTGTTCAGACTCCTTAATCAGATCCGGTCCAAACAACTGGCGGTCTCCAACTTCATCCCACGACAACGGTGTCCTGCACCTCCTTCCGTAGAAGGCTTCGAAAGGGGCCATCTTTAAACTGGATTGATAGCTGTTGTTGTAAGAGAACTCTGCATATGGTAAATTGTCGTCCCAAATAGATCCATAATCTAGCGCACAAGCTCTCAGCATGTCCTCCGGTTTGCAAAAAGAATCAAATCAAATGAAGCAACGAAAGTCAAACGGAAAAAGAAATAGGCTTCGTTTACTATTCTGGATCTAGGGCAATTTTTACTGTGGCAAAAACTTGTTTAAGTTGGTTAAACGGATAGAGGGTTTCGAGACGAAACTCCAGGCGCTTGAATCGCCTGATTCCGATAAACGAGCGAAAAGTTATACTAAAACGAAAATTGGATCAGAAATCACGATCAGAAAAATCACGGATTTAATCCGAAAAAAGAAAAACGACGAACGTTCGCTAGAACGAACAAACGAACGCTCGCTATTTAAATAAATCGAAAAACCGATCTATTAAAAAAAACTGAAACTAAAAAACGAACAAAACCGTCGGAAAACCCGAACGTTTTTTCGGAAAAAAACGGCGTCTAGAAAAAACTACCCAGCAACTCCGGCGAGATTCCGGCGGCGGCGGCGGGGCTCCGGCGACGGGGTGGTCGGGTGGCGGGATCCGGCGGCGAGGCGGCGGCGGCGGGCAGCGCTGGCGGGCGGCGGCGCGATCCGGCGGCGAGGCGGTGGGGCGGCGCGGCGCGGGCGGCGGCTGTGGCGGGCGGCGCTAGGGTTCGGGGCGGCGGGGCGGCTCGGTGGGCTGCGGGATCGGGCGCCCCGGCTTTTAAAGGCCGGCCCCGGAGGAGTCCGGGCCTAACACGGCCCATAGGTCGGTTTCGTTTTTTCTAAATTATTCCGCGCAGAAAAACAAATAAAAGAAATACTAAACGGACTCCAAAAACCCCGAAATAAATTTTTCCGGGCTTCTAAAATCAAGACGCAGAAGGTGGACATTTATTTGGGGCCTAAATGCAATTTTAAAAGACGCAAATTTTTCCTAAATTCAAATAAAATAACGAAAAACTCCGAAATAAAAACTTATTTGATTTTATTATTAAACCCTCAATATTTCTTTATTTTGGGAAAGTCATTTTATTCCCTCTCTCATATTTTTGTAATAGAAATAATTAATGATAAAATAATTAAAATCAAATGATCCTATTCTCAAAATTTGAGAAAACTCAAGTATGAAAATAACGAAATCCCCAACTCTCTCCGTGGGTCCTTGAGTTGCGTAGAATTTCTAGGATCAAAACCAAAAGCAAATAATATATGATATGCAATGATGATCTAATGTATAACATTCCAAATTGAAAATTTGGGATCTTACAGTCAGGGCACTTGACCTTGCGGTTGATCTCTTCAGTTCATCCAATCGGGCAGGCAGCATGGCCAGCTTTTCGATGGTTTCTTTTATCAGTGTTGGAGGAGGCTTGTTATAAGCTGCTGTGCAAATCGCTCGCTGGGATCCAGAATACAGCTGTTCTATCAAAGTATAGGACACTTTAAGCTTCATCTGCATGTCGGAGCCCAGATGAGTAATGCGGGTCCCTGTCATGGTAAAACATCAGTAAACTGGTCATTGATAAGATATTATGAATTAGAAAAACTTCATGAGAGGGTACTCACCAAACACAGCAGCAGTCATAACATTAATCTACCGCCTTAAGCCGGTCAGTTCTTCAACCACCGGCTTCAGGGCCGCTTCTACATCTTCGGCCTTCTTTGTTAAACCGTCCTTATCTGTCTCCTAGTCTGCACGTTCTTTGTTAAAGATTTCCTTCAGCTTTTCCATGGCTGCTAAGGCATTCATCAATTCTTCCTTGGCCTTGGAGGCCTCCGCTTGCTGAGATTTAATGTTCTCCTGAAGGTCAACGGTTTGAGCATCTTTCTTACTCAGTTCGGCCTACAAGAGCAAGATAAGTCATCAATGAGATATGCATATTTGAAGTACCAAGCGTATAACAAGTTATGCACTTTGTACTTGGGGGCTAATCCCTATTGGCTCTATCATCAGAAATTTTTGCAAGTCCCAAGTGTAATGCATGCATTATCCTTGACACTTGGGGGCTAATGTACATTTGTTCAAAGTTGAAGCATTGATTCAAGACCCGGTTTACCTTGGAAAGATAAACCAGCCCTTGGGGGCTACACAGATGAAAATTACAGGAATACAATGATAAAGTATCGGTCTATTTCAAAGGATCACCTGACATATGGGGGATACGCATGCAAGGGCTGAGATATTACAAAGTCCCGATTTATGATTGCTATCATAAACCGGCCCTTGGGGGCTACTAGAGTTGGCATTTATAATTGGACTTAAGAAAGGAAAAGTTATGTCAGTACCTCATAGCGCTCCTTCATTAGATTCACCAAACCGGCTTCATGATCACAGTTTGAGTACAGACGGTTTAGGAAGCCAGAGTGGAGTTCTTGAGCACTGAAGTGGGCAGAGCTTGATAAATTGGTGCTCCACTTGCCTTTCTCCATGGCATCACATTCTTCTTTGGCACTATGTTTCACCAATACAGAAGGTTGGCCAGGAGAGGTGTGCCCAATATCGGTAATGATAACCTCATCTTCTTTGTCTCTAGCAGCCTTTTCTGGAGTTGATGGAATGTCAGTAGTTCTCACTAGACTAGAAGATATGTCATCAGTCCGGATTGGATTTGCCAGTTCATCATCTGGCACAACAGTATCAACTTCTGCTTGTTCATCAGTGTTATGATCTTGAGGAGGTGGTTCATCAAATGTGGCCTTAGTATTTGGACCCTCCGGTTCAGCAGTTTGCTCCGGTTCAATAACCACCTGGTCTTCGGGCGGATTATTCACCCGAGCCTTTTTACTAGGTCGGGCTTTGGCTCTAAATAGAACAAGATGCAAAGGTTAGCATAGCATATAAAGTATGAAACATCAAAAGAAGGTGGCGAAGTACTTACCTAGCTACGATTTTGAGAGGAGGGAGTTGGGTCGTTGTTGACTCTCTAGAGGATATAGGAGGTGTCACCTAATAATTCGAATAAGACAGATTAAGAGGTTGTCGGAAATAGCCTGCCTTGGGATAAGAAGTGTCAGAAGTGGCTGAGACCTCAGATCGGTGTTTTCGAACCGGGGTGTCCGGTAAACCGGTCGAAGTGACCTTTTGACCGCTGTGCCGGGTTGTGCAGTGAGCCTGGTGCTGCTGTTTCTTCAAAATAAATGTTGGATCCAAGTGAGCAAGAGGATGAGAAAAGCTTACTTTTCGGACCGCTTGATGGATTTTTTGTGTTGGCAGAGAGTCTGAACCGGATAAAAAAATAATTACCTCTGCATCGTCAGCTTGGCTGCACTCAACGTCCTCCTGATAAGTATCATTGTCAATGAGATGCATGAAAAGTGAACCAAGTGAATCAAGTTCTACCTCAACTTCCGGTTCATCCAGGTCGTCATCCAGTTCTAAACTGATGCGTTCAGGTGCCTTCCTCTTTGTGATTTTCTTGACGGCTTTTGTTTTAGGACGGGAAGGCTTTGCTGCTTTTTCTTGAGGTTTGTTTTTCCAGAACGGATCATCACCCTGTTTAAAAATAAGCAGAGGGTATTCAAAGATTGTACAGTCTAAAGATATAAAGTGTAAAGCGGAAGAACAATACTTACATCAGGCGGTTTGTTTTGCGTGTAAAAGGGGTTTAATCCGGTTTGGCGACAGACAACTTCTGATTCGTTCAAAATTTTCTTGACAGACTCAGTGACTTCTTCATCTGTTAGCTGAATATTGATATGACGTTGGGAGTCTTCTACTTCACCAGTATACTTGCACATTAACCCGAAGCGGCGACTTAACAGTAAGATACTCCAGGATATCCAGCAACGGACGAAGTCCACACCTGTTAAACCGTTGGCCAAGAAGGCTCTCAGCTTGGCGAGTTGAGGTGCGTACGGGGCCCGTTCCTGGGCACTTAGTCATTGTGGAAGTGGATGAGTATTGGCAAGCCGGTGGGCACGGTAACCCGGCAAAGGGTTCTCATCTTCAGGGGAGGTGTCTCTATAGTAGAACCAAGTTTGATTCCATTCTTTGGGGTGACTGTGAAGCTTGGCATGAGGAAATTCAACCTCTTTCCTTTTCTGAATGGAGATGCCCCTAAGTTCAGTATTGGGTCCGTCTACAAATTCAGTGCACCGGTTCAGATGGAAGAAATCCCTTTGTTTTTTTGCTTGTTGCATTCATCATTGCATCATGTGCATTGCATCATGTCATCATGTCATATATCTTTTGCATCTCAACTAAATAAATTGTGTGGATCTTCGATCCATTTAAATCGAGGGAAGAGTGACTTCTCTTTATAACCTTATCCTCCTAATATTTAGGGAGATATTACAAATATTTCATTAATTTGGAATCATCATAACACACGTGCAAAATAATTCCCATGTCTTTTCCTCTTCGAGTTTGACCTTCAAACCTTGCCAAAAATTATCTTCCCATTTACCGAGGTCCCTCCAAAAGACCGAACATTTTTGGACCTTCCCAAACCTCACTTCCTATTCAAATCATTTGAATTTAAATCAAATGAGTTTGAATTTAATATTTTAATCTTGGCCATTTCTATTTCCGCGGAATGAGCACATTTTTTGTGAATCCGGGGAAATTATTCCCATGCGCAACTCCTTCCCTAACCCTCTTTTTCTTCTCCTCTCTCTAACTTTCTTTTCTGTTAAAGTAAATAAGATTTTTAAGAGAGAGGGAGAGATAGCAGCAGTGCCCTTTGGGCCTCACGGTGTAGCCCAGCCATGCCTCTAAGACCTCCCGCGGCCTCCAAGGCCCAGGCCGGCCCAACCTTCTCCCGCACCGGCCCACCTTAACCCACTAACCCTAGCACCCCTGGCCCTATCCCCTCTTCCCCCGTACCCCTTCCACCCAGTGCCGCCAGGAGAGCCGGCTCGATCCATCTCTCCCTCGCTCGACCTCCTCCTTCCCTCTCTCTGTCTCTCATGCCGACCCCCATCTCTCGCTCTAGTGCCCCTCATCCTCCCTCCTCCTTCGATCCAGGGAACCATGCCGGAGCCCGTCGACCTCCTCGCCGCCGTCGCGCCCACAGGGCCATCAGCATGCCCTGCACCCTCGTGCCCCAAGCTCTGCACGCCACCCGCCTCCAAGTTCGTCACCCCGCATCCACCATGCCTCGCCGCGGGCCTGCCATCACTCGAGTCCGAGGGCCCTGCCTCCGTCCTCGGTCGTCACCAGCGAGCGACCCCGTCGGAGCCATGTTCCTAGCTCCCTTTGTCGACCGAGCTGCTGCCCTGTTGCATCGCCGCCCCGCCGCCCGCACAGCTCCATCTGTACAGCCGCCGCGCCCTGCTGCCGCTGCCTCCTCCTCCGGCCACGGCCTTCCTGGTCAGATCCCGCAGCCGTTTTGCCGTTTTGGGCTTCCAGCAGCGCCTCTGCTACGTGCGAGCAGAGGACGAGGCACTCGCTTGCCCCCGCCATGGTTCCTCGCCTCTGGAACCACGTCCTCTCCATCTCCTCTGTGCCCTCATGGAGACTATGGCCACCACCGAGAACCCCCGGACCTGTCAAGACGTGCACACGGAGACCCAAGTCAGGAAACTACCGATGGCCCTCCAAGTTCAACAATCGTCGACATCGGAGTACCACTACTTCAACGTGTGTACAACTACGCGGATTCGCTGAGTACCCCTTCGGATTCGTCAAGTTCGACTACCCCGCAAGACCCAGAGTGCCAAGTACCTCTACCGCCTTCTTCGGAATCCTAAGAATGCCAAGCACCTCGACACCCGGCGCCTAAAATGACTACCGACGCCGAAGACCCATGAACAAAAACCGTCAAGTTTGACTACCGTCGACCCTAAGTGACTCGGATTCGTCAAGTCCTTCTACGAAAACGTGTACCATTACCGTCTCCGAAGAACCGTGTAACGGAACCATCAAGTTCGACAACGACTCGTGTACGACTATGCGGGATTCCTCGGACGCCAAGTTCAACGATGTATCAAGTTCCTCGCCGTGACCTCGAACATCTACGGAAACTCGTCCTTGAATAAACATGTACCACTACCGTCGTCGAGATCGCCAGAACCTCTACCGCCGACCCTAGAGCATGCGAGAACGACTACTTCCACTACAAACGTCCCGAGAATGTCTACTTCCCCTACACCACATCGAACTCGAACCCCTCCGATAATGTACGCTTCAAAGGTATAATCCCGAGACGACCGCCCATGGACCGAATGCTTGCGATGTATGAGTTGAACCATGCGTTGCTCCATGTCCGAGTTGTTCTTTATGAATTCCTCATTGCCATGCCATCCACCCGCGGGAACCCGGGAACCGGGATCACCCCATCATCTTATACGACACGCTGCCGTCACACTTCCTTTTGCACCGGCATCTCAATCGAGTTACCGGAACCGGAATGTTGTCGTGGCACCATTTCCGTTGTCATTGTCGTGGCACCCCTTTCGTTCTGCCGCGATGACAAATGCTTCATAATATGATCATGTCAACATTTTCTTAAACTTGCATAAAACTTGCACATGTCATCCGCATCATGATAATAACATTTAATATGTTTAAAATTGTTGTTTGTATTAAATTGCTAACTGCATATGGGGATTTACCGGAATTGTTGTTCGTTGTTCCGGCCTCATTTAAACTTTCCTAAATAGATAATTTCTTTATGCTTCTCCTCTTTCCATGTTTAACTACATTTAATATTGTTGGGTTCATAACCGAGAGAGAACTAAATAATTGATGTGGTGTTCCGTCAACATGCATCTTGTTGCATATTGAGCTCCACTTAATTTGTAGGATTGCTTGTGCACTTTGACATGCCATGCTTCATTAAACCGGACATGCATCGTACTTGATTGTGCATCATGCCATGATTATGTGATGGTTGTTTACTATGTTGTTTGCTTCTTTCCGGTGTTGCTTCTTTGGGTTAGTTCTGATAACGTCGCATTGTGAGGATTCGTTCGACTACGTCCGTTTGTCTTCTTCATGGACTCGTTCTTCTTCCTTGCGGGATATCAGGCAAGATGACCATACCCTCGAAATCACTTCTATCTTTGCTTGCTAGTTGCTTGCTCTATTGCTATGCCGCGATACCTACCACTTGCTATATCATGCCTCCCATATTGCCATGTCAAGCCTCTAACCCACCTTTCCTAGCAAACCGTTGTTTGGCTATGTTACCGCTTTGCTCAGCCCCTCTTATAGCGTTGCTAGTTGCAGGTGAAGATTGGAGTTTGTTCCTTGTTGGAACATGATTATTGTTGGGATATCACAATATATCTTATTTACTTAATGCATCTATATACTTGGTAAAGGGTGGAAGGCTCGGCCTTATGCCTGGTGTTTTGTTCCACTCTTGCCGCCCTAGTTTCCGTCATACCGGTGTTATGTTCCTTGATTTTGCGTTCCTTACATGGTTGGGTTATAATGGGAACCCCTTGACAGTTTGCCTTGAATAAAACTCCTCCAACAAGGCCCAACCTTGGTTTTACCATTTGCCACCTAAACCTTTTTCCCTTGGGTTCTGCAGACTCAAGGGTCATCTTTATTTTTAAACCCCCGGGCCAGTGCTCCTCTGAGTGTTGGCCCAAACTAGAGCACCATGCAGGGCCATCCCTTGGCAACTTGGGTTACGTTAGCTCCTGTACACTTAGCTTATCCGGTGTGCCCTGAGAACAAGATATGTGCAGCTCCTATCGGGATTCTTCAGCACAGCGGGTGGTCTTGCTGGTCTTATTTTACCATTGCCGAGATGTCTTGTAACTGGGATTCCGAGTCTGATCGGGTCTTCCTAGGAGAAGGAATATCCTTCGTTGACCGTGAGAGCTTGTGATGGGCTAAGTTGGGACACCCCAGTAGGGTTTTGAACTTTCGAAAGCTGTGCCCGCAGTTATGGGCAGATGGGAATTTGTTAATATCCGGTTGTAGAGAACTTGACACTTAACTTAATTAAAATGCATCAACCGCGTGTGTAATCGTGATGGTCTCTTTCCGGCGGAGTCCGGGAAGTGAACACGGTGTTGGAGTTATGCTTGAACGTAAGTAGTTTCAGGATCACTTCTTGATCACTTATAGTTCACGAACGTGCTTTGCCTTCTCTTCTCGCTCTCATTTGCGTAAGTTAGCCACCATATATGCTTAGTGCTTGCTGCAGCTCTACCTCACTACCTTCCCCTACCCATAAGCTTAAATAGTCTTGATCGCGAGGGTGTGAGATTGCTGAGTCCCCGTGACTCACAGATACTTCCAAAACCAGCTTGCAGTTGCCGATGATATCGTGGAGGTGACGCAACCGAGCTCAAGGAGGAGCTCGATGAAGATCGTGTTTGTTATGTTATTCCGTTTCCAGTTGATCAGTAGTGGAGCCTAGTTGGGGCGATCAGGGATCTATGCATTAGGGGTGGTCTTCTTTTATTTTGGTTTCGTAGTCGGACCTTGATTGTATCTGGATGATGTAATGCTATATTCATGTATTGTGTGAAGTGGCGATTGTAAGCCAACTCTGTACCTCTTTCTTATTCAGTACATGGGATGTGTAAAGATTACCCCTCTTGCAACATGCCTACAATGCGGTTATCCCTCTAAGTCGTGCTCCGACACGTGAGAGATATAGCCGCATCGTGGGTGGGACATTCTTCTTATAGATACACTTCATAGAAAACTTGAAAGTTGCATATATTGGATACCGAGTTGGGTCCAATATCTTGAGGGTGGAGTTGAAAGCTGGCAAGCACATCCCGGAAAATCCTCGATCCGGGCGGTTTAAAGCCACAGCCTATGTGATCAACAAACACCACTACTTCACCCTGCTTGGGAGCAGGAGGATTCTCCGGCCCAGGAACTCGCGACCAGATTTCATTTTTCTTTGGTAAGGTACCAATCTTGAACATTCCATTCAGTTGCTCCTCTGTAACCCGGGAGGAAGCCCAGTTGCAGGAATAAAACTGCTTGGCCATTGCAAGTGAAGAGCTGGAAAGAAATGCCGGTTTACAATTCATTCATGGTGATGCATAAGGTACAACAAGACAAAGGAATCCAAGTATGTGAAATTGGTAAACCGGAGGCTGATACAATTATGAATGACAAAGCGATAAGTGGAAACAGAGATATACACATATTATTAAACCAGAGTATGATAACGGAGATAAAGGGATTGCCGGTTTACAAGGGGACTAATGGTATATAACAGATTACTCTCTACAAGGGTAAACTGCCTATGTGATAAAGAAGGAACAGATCTAAGGCAAGAACGACTAAGTAAGGTAAAACATGTTTCACAAGATTGCATTGAAATTTTGGATCTACCGTAGGTCAGGAAAAGGAAAAATATTGAGACTTAAAAGTTTGGTCCCGAAGCAGTTCACAAAGGTCCAGATCAAGTTACGATGTATTTAAGGTTTGGATCAAATGGCTGAGATAAGGATTTTCATAGCTACTATGCAGAACACATCAAGATCAAGCTCTTCTATATATGGGTTGACAAAGAACACGAGGAGAGCGACATGAACCCGTATGAACCCTAACGGATCTACAGAGGAAAGAGGAGAGGCTTACAACAGTGGTTGAGGTAGTGGAGATGTGCCGTGTCTTTCTGATGCAACCAGGTTGATGCAGCAGCCAACGGAGATGCAGAGGCGGAGTTCGACGGTGGCGGCGGCGCTCGGGTGCAGGGGCGTCACGAGGAGGAAGAAGAAGCGAAGAGATGAAGGGGGAAAAGAAAATGACCCTTGGTCCTATTTATAAGGTAAGTGGAGAGGTGATAGGCACGAGAATCGAGGAGCCTGAATAATGGATACCTAACGGAGCGGTCGCCTCAATTGTCGGAGGCTCATTAACTGAAGGTGAGATGTATCATTTTTAAATAACAGAGTGACGTCATGGCGATTTTTCATGATCCTGGAGTATGACGTCACTGCGGGTTTACAAGATCAAAGTGAAGATGCAAAGGAGGAATTTTTCTAAGTGTTGAAGATTGACATGAACAAGTTCAAATCAATCTGGGGCCTAATGTTGAGGATATTACTACTGGATGTAAACCATCCAGGAGAAGCCGGGTTAACTCTATGAAGATTAGAAGCCCATGAAGACGTAAGGATGGTGATGCTTTACGAAGGCCCAAGGCCCAAAGGCGGGTTAAGGCCTATAGATATAAACCGACTTTCTCATGTAACTTGTATTGTAAGATAGGAAGGATAGAGACTGAGCCGGACACGTTTATGATCCGGCCTCGGGACTCTGTAAACCGGCGGGCATCAACCTATGTATATAAAGGGACGACCCGACAGCGGTTTAGGGAGGAGAGACAACAACTCGAGAGCCAGGCAAGGTGGATTCGCTCCCTGGTCATCGAAACCCTAGCAATACCAACACAACTAGACGTAGGCTTTTACCTTCATCGAAGGGGCCGAACTAGTATAAACTCTCGTGTCCCTTGTACGGTTTAACCCCTTTAAGCTAACCCATAGCGATGGCTCCACGACTAAGTCCTTTCATGAGGACATCTGCCGTGACAAAACCACGACACCTACAGAAGACTAAGTTGGTGATGATGGTGTGTCTGCCATCCGTCGGTTGTGACCATTAGATATACATCTAACGACTGTGAGGTAAGTTGTTGCCTTTTCTCACCAACATCCCACTTGTCTACCAATTTACAGAAAAACACATAATTAGTATCTTAAAACCAACCACATCCCTCCCAGACCTCACCAAAACAGCCCAAGGAATATATTCTAATTGAAACATAATATATCTCTAGTGATATATGTATATCAAAATTAGAGTGTTTTGTATCAAGTTTGTGAATAAGTATTATTCTAATTATGATTCATTGCAATGCACATGAACATTGCTAGTATTTCCAACCATGCAATTTTTTCCTAGTATTCCATAGTTTTGAGTTTTCCATCAAGATATTAGTCACTCATGGTTGATATTTACTTTTAATCATGTACACATATGCACTATGTAACTAGCCTTGCTTATTGGGTTCCAAAGCTTAACTTTCACTCCTACTTACAATATGTAGAGTATTTAACAAAAAACTACCACTTTCAACCAGCCCTAGGAAGAATCTATTGTACAAAAATAGCAAAAACATACCCAAAATTTCTTAATCCACGCCAAAAACTACTACCTAGTACTCCCTGCGTCCCACAATGTAAGACATTTTTGCAAGCTAGTTTAGCTTGCAAAAACATCTTATATTATGGGACAGAGGGAGTACCGATTAGGTTAGTTTAAACCCATTTATGACAGGGTTGGCCCACATGTCCGTGCTGACGAGGCAACTTAAACCAACACATTTTGTTTGACCGTTGACACGAGGGACCCACATCTGACCTTCTATCCTGTTATTCCCCCTAAAATCATTATTTTTCCTGAACATTACTTCAAATAGTACTGATGCATGTTTGTCGGTGGCTCCGGTGATGAGCGAGTTGGCCGCCGCTCCGCCGGACGGGCCGGACGCTGCGCTGGCCTCCGCACGGGTTAGCAGGCTGGCCCGAGCGTGACTCACGAGCGAGTAAGCCGCTGCACTGGCCTTTGCTCGAGCCAAATGGCTGGCCTTAGCATGGCGCGTGCGAGCAAGCCGCCGCGCCGCCGTGCAAATCTAGCTAGCAAACCTTGCAGATAAGCAGCTGGACGGAGCTATCTTGGCTAGCTAGCGGCCGCGAGCGCCGGATGGAGCTGGCATCCGGGCTGCCGCAAGATGGGCTCTACACCGCCGGCGGTTCTGACCTCGCCTTCTGCCAGCAGCGGTAGCTACGTCCCATGGCCGAGGATGACTAGGTGGACGGGCCAGAGGTAGGAGGTCGCTCGGGGATTTTTGTGCAGACTGACATGTAGGCCCCACAAGTCATAATGCCTGGTCGAATAGAAGGCGTTGACTTAATGGGCGACATGGGCCCTATTTGGATACTCTAAGTCAGAGGTTAGAATTAGATTCTAACCCTGAACTAACTCTAACCAAAGTGGTGTTTGGATGGCAGGGTTAGATTGACAACAAATGTATCCAAACAGGGCCATGGGTTGAAACGTGCCTATAACGATACTTTGTAGAGTTGTCGTTTCTTGGTAGGGCTGGTTGGTAAGAGCATGTACAAAGGTTGATAAGGTAGTCTTATCTTAAGCCTGCCACGTATGCAAGTGGTAGTAGTTTCTTAGAATTATTAGTGGTTTCTTGCATTATTAGGGGTTTCTTGTAAGGAACAATGTACTACTAGCGACAAAAGGCGATTCTAGGTTGCATTGTACTCTAACGAGTACTACTAGTGGTCGCGGGAGTGTATACCTTGTTTTGTGGGTTCGATCCCGACCGAACGCACGACAACCTTTTTTTAAAAAGTAACTTCGCTGCGAGCCAAATTTTTTACACGGGTAGTTTGAGTTTTGAAGTCAAACTGACGTGCGGCACCACAATCTGGGTGCACTGGATAGCCTAGCCACATGAACGGGGTTTCCTTCCTAGCATCTCGTGGCTCGCGTGCTCACCCTAGCCGCACCTCGCTTGTATCTTCCTCATCAGCTAGTAGCATATTTAAACTACCACCTCCCAATTAAGCCCGAGGAGCCGGAAAAGCACTAAGGGACGTCTATGCGATGGAGCCCGTCGCCCCAAAGTTCAACCCATGGTCCGCTTGTACGATCACCTTCGATCGCAGGGACCACCCCACTAGTATCCGTCATGGTGGATCCATCGCACTGGTCCTAGACCCCATCATCGACGGATTTCACCTCACATGAGTCCTTATGGACGGCGGCAGTAGCCTGAACCTGCTCTACCAGGATATAGTGCGCAAAATGGGTATAGATCCCTCGCGGAAGAAACCCACCAAAACCACCTTTAAGGGCGTCATCCCAGGTGTAGAGGCCCGTTGCACGGGCTCAATCACATTGGAAGTGGTCTTCGGATCTCTGGACAACTTCCGAAGTGAGGAGTTAATCTTTGATATCATCCCGTTCCGCAGTGGCTATCACGCACTGCTCGGGTGAACCGCATTTGCAAAATTCAATGTGGTACCGCATTAAGCATACCTCAAGCTCAAGATGCCAGGACCTAGGGGGGTCATAACAGTCAATGGAAACACAGAACGCTCGCTCCGCACGGAAGAGCACACTACGGCCCTCGCAGCAGAAGCACAAAGCAGCCTTTTAAGGCAAACCACCAATTCGGCGATACAGCCCCCGGACATCGTCAAGCGAGTCCGGAGTAAACTACAACAGGATCACCTGGCACGTTCAGAGCTCGCCTAGCAATTCGGCCCCATCCTAGTCCCAGTCAAGCGACAAAATCCATGCCACGCGTACATAATTACGCACTGAAAATACCATGGGCATAGGCGGGGCACGATCAGGGCACATCCCGCAATGCGGCTTAACCGCCCTAGGGGCTGCATACCTTTATCATTTTTTCTCTTTCAGGACCTTACTCTCTGCAAGCCCTTTCCGGCAGTACGATTGCCGGACACATTACGGGAAGGAACAACCAAGGAGGCAAGAAGCTAAGATGTACAAGGGAACCCCCAGGTGGTCTCTAATAATAATCGATATACCAGCCTTTTACTATCCGTATGCAGCTTGCCCTTGGATAGGACATGTCAAATAGTCCTATTTTTTGCTTATTGCACTACTTGTATCAGTACGCTTCGACGTATTATTTAAATAACAATGCATAGCATTAGTCTATTATTGCATTATCCATCCCTTTTTTCTTATATGTTCATTTACAACAACTTGCACCTGTACATTCGGGTACGGTCAGTACGCCAGGGGCTTTCGTTTACCCCATAATACAACGTGAGAAGTCCGAACACTTTCGACAGTGCGGCACCCCGAACTTATAGCATTAT
Source organism: Triticum aestivum (assembly GCF_018294505.1). Taxonomy (NCBI): domain Eukaryota; kingdom Viridiplantae; phylum Streptophyta; class Magnoliopsida; order Poales; family Poaceae; genus Triticum; species Triticum aestivum. The sequence continues at coordinate 620,067,769 of NC_057800.1, forward strand.
ATGCATCAGCTCTGAATCATGTCTTGGGTCAATAGTTGGGTTTGCCCGGCTCCCATGTTTTGGTACCTTACGTTCCGCTATATCGGCTAAGGTAGCACTGGGGGAACTACTGCGATTGTGTCCCGGTTCTTCCGGACGAGCACCTCAGTAGAGAAAGCCGAAAACTGACTGTCATGATAAGGCAAGAGCTGGTCGCTGTTCGAGAGGTCTCAAGACCTTAAAGACTTTTTCCGCTTCGGGCGAGGAGTAGGCCTTGTCCAACTTAGGAGTATATAGCGCCCCCAATTCGGCCTTCCGAATACTAGGGGCTTCGCCAAAATTTAAAATTGTAGACTTCTATGGCTAAGTGAGAGTGATAAAGCCTTATAGTTCGATTGCCTGGTTCGTTGTGCTGAACACCTTCCTCGAAGGACCCAAAATTGGGATAAAGAGTGCTCAGGTTTATCCCGAACACCCCAGTACTAGTTACATGGGGGCAAAAGCCGACGACTGGCCAACTCTCAGATTTAATAAACGGCTGCACAGAAGGTAATATTTTAAATTCAAAAAGCGTTGCATAGCGCAAATGAACTCGTTTCATATTACAGGATCACATGAGCATGTTCATTCAAAAATTACATCTCTGGCACATTCCTCTGCCACAAGGCGGGAACCCTTCAGGACGCTATCATAATACATTTCGGGGCAGCGATGCTCCTTGCCCTCCGGCGGCCCCTCCTTCACCAGCTTCACGGCGTCCAGCTTCGCCCACTGCACCTTCGCCCTGGCAAAAGCCCTGCGTGCACCCTCGATGCAGACGGACCGCTTTATAATGTCAAGCCGTGGGCAGGCATCCACAAGCCGCCTCACCATTCCGAAGTAGCTGCTAGGCAGGGGATCGCCAGGCCACATCCGGACTCTAAGACCCTTCATGGCCTGTTCGGCCGCCTTGTGAAGCTCAACCAGTTGCTTCAGCTGGTCGCTCAAGGGCATTGGGTGTTCGGTGCCAGTATACTGAGACCAGAACAACTTTTCCGTCGAGCTCCCCTCCTCAGCTCAGTAAAACTCCACGGCATCCAGTACACTGCGGGGAAGATCTGCGAACGCTCCTGGAGAGCTCCGAACTCGGGTAAGTAAAAGGAAAGTTTCCTTCACATGCTTGCTTTGCATAATGAATGCCTTTCCCGCTGCTATCTTCTTCACCACATCCATCTCCTGAAGGGCCTTGTGGGCTTCGGCCTTAGTGCTCCATGCGCTTTCGAGTGCATTCATAAGCTCGGACTCTCGCGTCTTAGAGTCAAGCTCCAAGGACTCGTGTTTTTTGGCGAGAGCCTTGAGCTCTTGCTGCACCTCACCCACCCGGGCTTCTTGCTTTTCCCACTCAATGCGCTCCTTGGCCGCTTTGTCTTTGGCCTCGGACAACGCCTTCTTCAGGGTCGCCACCTCGGTTGTGTCCCCTGACAAATTCATAATGATCCTATTACTTTACAACCGAATTTCTTTTTAATATATAGACAAGGTATTGCTTACCTTTGCTCTCCTCGAGCTGCCTCTTGGTAAGGCCGAGCTCGTCCTCGGACCGCTCAAGGTCCTGCTTCAGTGCAGCGACCTCCGCAGTACCTGCGGCAGCGGCCAGCAGTGAAGCCTGCATATGCATATAGACATATTGTGATTAGACTCCTGAGTCATCATTTGATCCTCTATTCGGCCTTTCTTCGCGAACGCCAAACAGAGCATCAGGGGCTACTGTCTATCTGGTAATATTTTCCTATATTTTGATTGCGTACCTCAAAGCCTGTTAGAAGGCTGGCACAAGCTCGGTTAGTCCGTTTTTGGCGGACAGAACTTTCTAAATCACCGCACTCATAATAGTGTGGTGCTCTTCATCGATGGAAGCGCCGCGAAGTGCTTCCAGCAAGTTGTCTGGTGCCTTGGGATGGACAGAGGCCACCGGCACGGGCGGCTTGCCCCTTTTAACGGGGGATCGCCTACCGGAGTCCGGAACCACTGAAGGTTCCAGCGTAGTGTTCGACCGGGGGCCGAACTTGGAGCCCATGGGGGTCTTGCTCCCTTTACGCCCAGGGTCCGTAAGGTCGCCTCGAGGCGCCCCTAGGACTACCTCCCCTCGGCTCAGTGCCTTTTTAGACAACACCTCGACGTTGTCCATAGGGCAAGGGGTGGAGGCGGTCGGAATTGAACCGCTATTCATATTCGACGAGTCCAAAGAACCGTCCGGCGAAGATACATCAAGACGGGCTCAGGACGGACTGCATAGTCATATCCGGCGTAAGAAGAAGCAGTGCAATAAAACATACTATGAATTACTATGGTATCCAGATACTTACGACTTCGCCAGGGGCTTCTCCCTGGGTAACCACTCGTCGCCGCTGTAGGCGGCCGTCATGGAGCAGTCCGGAAGAAGGGTCCTTCCCTTCTTGGACCCTTTGGCCTCCCCGGTTGGGGCGGTCTTCCTTTTCTTGTCTCCCCTGGATGGGGGGAGAACTTTCCTCTTCCTCCTCCTCGTTTTCATGGGAGGAGGGTGCGTCGGAGTTATCGAACGATGAGTCCGATATAACCTTGCGCCGGAGACCCTTTCGGGTCCCCGTGGCCTTCTTCTTGGCCTTCTTCGCCGGCACCTCGTAAGGCGCCGGAACCAGCATCTCCGTTAGGAGAGCATCTGCAGGATCTTTAGGCAGGGGAGCTGGGCAATTGATCCGCTCCACTGTCTCCACCCAGTCCCGTTAATGGCATGGAAGCTTAGATCCCGCATATGATTAAAACTAGGGGAAATAAATATCATGTGAGATACAAAAACTTACCGGATTGCGTGGCGCTTTGCGCTGAGTCCGTGGTCCTCAGTAAGGGGAGGAGGTACCTCAGCGCCCTTGAACAACACCTTCCAGACATCCTTGTGCATTGTGTCGAAGAGCTTTCGCAGCGTCTGGTGCTCGGCTGGGTCGAACTCCCACAAATTGAATACCCGTCGTTGACACGGGAGAATCCGGCGAAAGAGCATGACCTAGACCACATTGACGAGCTTGATTTTCTTGCTCATCATGTTCTTGATGCAGGTATGGAGTCTGGTCAGCTCTACCAGGGAACCCCACGACAGGCCCTTCTCTTTCTAGGAGGTGAGCCGCGTGGGGATTCCGGATCGAAATTCGGGGGCCGCCGCCTAGTTGGTGTCGCGCGGCTCAGTGATGTAGAACCACCCCGATTGCCACCCCTTTATGTTCTCCACATAGGAGCCTTTGAGCCAGGTGACGTTAGGTATTTTTCCCACCATGGCGCCTCCGCACTCCGCTTGCTGGCCGACCACCACCTTCGGTTTAACATTGAAGGTCTTCAGCCACATGCCAAAGTGGGGCCTGATGCGGAGGAAGGCCTCGCACATGACGATAAACGCCGAGATGTTGAGGATGAAATTGGGGGCCAGATCATGGAAATCCAACGCGTAGTAGAACATGAGCCCGCGGACAAATGGGTGAAGGGGAAATCCCAGTCCGCGGACAAAGTGGGTAAGGAAAACTACCCTCTCATGGGGTGCGGGCGTAGTGATGATCTGCCCCGCATCTGGCAGCCGGTGCGCGATGTCCGCGACCAGATATCCGGCTTCCCGTAGCTTTGTGATGTGCTCCTCCGTGATGGAGGAGACCATCTACTTGCTTCCCACTCTGGACATGCTCGGAGTGGTTTGAGAAGAAAGACGCGAACTTGGGCGCTGGAGCTCGAGTGCGTGAGAATGGATAAGCAAGGAGGAAGAAGGCGTGGGTAAAAAGGGTGAATCTTTGTCCCTTTATAAGGGCGGAGGAGGCGATGCACCTCCCCACTTACCTGATAAAATCGCTTATTCCCCGCACGCCGTAATTGATGGCACGGTTGGGTTACCCATACCCGTATTGATGAGAATCCCGTAATAAGGGGGACACGATCTCTGCTTCGACAAGACGTGTCAAGAAAACCGCCTCGCAATATGTGCAGTGCTGGTCGAGAAAAATGGTTCGAATAATGGCTGGACCATGGCATGGTGTCATGTTGCAAAACGTGTCAGCAGATTAGATTTGTGGAAATATTATTCTCTCTATGGTGGTATGTGGAACTTCTTTTGCAGAACCGGACACTATCCTTGTGTTCAAAATCTTCCATGGAGTATTCGGAGGAAGAACCCGCCTTGCAATGCCAAAGGCAAATCTGCGCGCCGGACTCATCGTCATTGAAGCCTGGTTCAGGGGCTACTGAGGGAGTCCTGGATTAGGGGGTCTCCGGACAGCCGGACTATGTCCTTTGGCCGGACTGTTGGACTATGAAGATACAAGATTGAAGACTTCGTCCCATTTCCGGATGGGACTCTCCTTGGCGTGGAAGGCAAGCTTGGCAATACGGATATTAGATGTCCTCCCTTGTAACCGACTTTGTGTAACCCTAGCCCCCTCCAGTGTCTATATAAACCGGAGGATTTAGTCCGTAGGACAACAACAATCATACTATAGGCTAGCTTCTAGGGTTTAGCCTCTACAATCTCGTGGTAGATCAACTCTTGTAATACTCATATGATCAAGATCAATCAAGCAGGACATAGGGTATTACCTCCATCAAGAGGGCTCAAACCTGGGTAAACATCGTGTCCCCTGCTTCCTGTTACCATCCGCCTTAGACGCACAGTTCGGGACCCCCTACCCGAGATCCGTCAGTTTTGACACCGACAGTCAACGTATGTAACAATATGCTCTTTACGGTCACTATATATAGTTTTGCGGTGATTATATGATCACTAGCTCATTGTAGAGCACCGTATTGCACCCTACTGACCGGCCACATAGTCGACGTGGCACTTTGTTGACTGGTTAAATTGTCACCTGGTTTCTGGGTCCCACATGTCAGTTGGCAGAGCAAAGAAATCAGTTAAACAAAACTTTACGCAGGCGGGACAGGAGTCCAACCCTTGTGCGCGAACCACCCTGGCTGTGTATGTGAGTGCATGCACGTGTACTCCCTCGGTCTTCCAACAAAGAGTGTACATCGGCTAAAAAACAAAGAGTGTAGTACATCTACACTTCCAATGCATTTAGCCTTTGATCTAAATCGATATTGATTGACTAATGCACCAACTTGTGCTCTAGGTATAAGCTACATGTCTATCCTTAATTACAGCATGCAACGACCTTCATTTAATCTTCTTCTCTCAATGGTCGCATGCACACATAAGTCCTCTACTTTTGGGCATTAATTATGCCCTAGTCAATGTGTAAATCTCTCAATGTACAGTCTTTCATGGACGTAGGGAGTAGGTTGAGCACTTGAGCGTGAGCGTGTGTGTTGTGTCGTGTGCTGTGTGCCGCTTGGGTGCGTGAGTGTTGCATGCGTCCATGTGTACGTGTGAGTGTTGCATGTTGCATGCATGCATGCATGCATGGGGCTTACTCCCTCCCATTGACATGTTCATATTTCAAGCTTCCTCTGTTCCCTCCATATGGTGATACTCCCTCTGTTCCCAAATACGGAGTAAAATCCTCCCTCTGTTCCCAAATATGGAGTATTTGTCTTTCTAGAGATTTCAACAAGTGACTACGTACGGAGCAAAATGAGTGAAGTGAGCGTAGAGGCATAGGGATAATGTAGAAAGGAAGTCTTCGTGATCCATTATTCCCCATCTCAGTCAGAGAGAACTATTCAACTAGTCTTCGCAGTGAAGTGAAAATACACGCTGCAACAGATGGGACACTTAATTAATAAGCTGAACCAGCATGTTGGTGTTACTAAATCAGCCTTACCCAGTACTGCCATCATGTTTGCCAGTAGAGCACGCTTCTGTCATCCATTAACTGACATATGGGCCCTCTTGTTGTATACCCACATGTCATCGGTGTAACTATTTACACTCCGAAGGATGGTATATCCTGGTAGTAGTAGAATTGAGATTTAATGCACTTTCTTCCTCATCTTCCACTCTTCTTCCTCCTCTCTTCTTCTTCCTCCTCTCTTCCCCATCGTCGGCCACACACCATTTCCCCCCGCTCACTGCTCGCCCGCCCACGCTATCTTCCTTGGTAGCTCGCGCGTACCATATCCCCCCGCTCACTTCTCGGCCACACGAGGAGAAGCTTCTTTGCTTGCCCACCCGAATCCACTTCCCCGCTGGCTCGCAGGCACCGAAAACGCCAATGGCAGAACCGACTGACACGTAGAGCCGCGATTGGAATTCCCTCCCTGATGTTCTCTTGGAGCAGATCTGTAATCGTATGGACCTACTCAGCACCGTCCGTTTGGCCGCATGGTCAGTGTCTTTGTACCGTCTACTCGTCTGCAACCGGCCGACTATTTTGAAGACACCCTGCTTGCTGATGCTCGATCCTCGCAGGTGGCCCAGACACCGACTTGACGATCCTACGGAGGTTGCCGTGGTGCCCCTCGACATGCTACCACTACCCGTCCACCTGTCATTCATGCGCGGCCACTACTGGGCGGGATGAAGGCCAACTGGATCATCCTCACCCACCAATCCAGTAGTCCGTGGCATCTCGTGGATATCTACACCCACCGAGAGATCACCCTTCGATCATTGGATACCGCCGCCATCGATCCTCTCGGCCCGCCGGACACTCCTGCCTACTACGCACGAGACGCGTCAAGCTTTTGGCTTGACCTCTATTTGCTGAAAGTTGTAATCCGCGAAGTGCCCACACCATCAGAAGACTACATGGATTACTGTAACACCCCAAAAATTTGACCTTGTTTTAATAAATTAAAATTTTTGCCAGGAAATTAAAACTTTTATTTTCTGGGCTCCCTTTTTATTTTTGAACTTTTTTCTCCCTTGTTATTATGCAGTTTTTCCCTCAAAGTGAAAACTTTTCAAATATGTTATTGGACTTGTTTAACCTCTCAAGAAAAACTCTTCTTTTATTAGTAGAACTAATTGCATAATTAATTTGCTTGATTTTTATTTTCCTGAGAAATGGTTTTCCAAGGTCATATGGCCATATTTGAACTACAACCATTTGATAAATTCACTTAAAATTCCAACCAAAATTTGGAGATGTCATGTGATGTTTTTAAATCACTTTTATGCAAAAATATCTTTTATTCATGTAATATTTTGAGCTCTGCATCAATTTTTCTTCTCTGGTCCAGAGGGCAATTTTGCACTACAACCCATTTAAATATTTCTTTCTAGCCTCCACCAAAATTATGGGATGTTGGTAGTAGCATATGATTCAACTTTATGCAAAAACCCAATGATGTTATTTGAAGTTTTTGAGTGAATCAACCTCATTTTCATTCTGTTCCAACAAGTCCAACCCATTTTTGGATTTTATTTCATTTATTCTATTCCCCAAAACATTTCTGTCAATTATTTTAAGCCTAGGTGATTTGCAAAGCAAGTACCTAATTTCCTTTGAGTTTTGATCTCAAACCAACTCCTCTGGATAGTCCTTAGCACCCACAACCTAGGACCATCAAGATCCACTCTTCTTCTTTTCAAAATTTTCAAGTTTCAGCCTCTGCAAGTTTGGACCAGATTTGTCAAATTTGGTGAAATTCATATCTTCTCTTCTCCAAAAATTCTACCAAAATTCAGGCAGCCTCCAGGTGCAATGAGAGGCCACCCCACCAAAAATAAGCTCAAGGAAAATTCCCCACATTCCAAAACCTTTTAGTCGAACACCTGGCCGGCACTGTTACTGTGCACTTTCAGTAAAATTCAGAGTTTCAGAGTTTTACAGTGTCGTTTTTCGTCAGGGACTTGTCATCGATCAACTGTGCGCCCTGGCGCGTTGCGCTCGGCCTCTCCTCCTTGGCCAGAGCACCGCACGCCCCCTTGGACGGGCACAGGTGTCGGTGGCGGCGAGCATCGCCGGAGTTGGCAGCTTCGGCGGTGGCAAAGCCACCCGTGGCGGCCAACAGGAGACAGCGCCAGCTCGCAACGCCGTTCGGCGCCACCCAACGCTCCCCTGCCCTCCGCGTGCCCTCATGCACGCTAGCGCACCCCGCAGCACCGTTGCCGTGGCCCGGCAGGCACAGGGCGCGCCCTCTGCCGCCGACGGGCCCGCGCCACCCCGTTCTGTCGAATCCACCCAGGGCTCCTAATCCAAGCTCGTTTAGCGCCAAAACGGAACGAGTGGACCTCCACGTTGTTGCCCAACCTCCTAAACTCCCCGACCAAGCACTGCGCCGCCGTAACCATCGCCGGAGATCCCCGTTCATGGCCACCGCCTCGGATCGCCTATAAAAAGAGGTCCCTAGCTCGCTCTCGAGCACGCACCACCACTGCACCCCACCAACACCCCGCCAAGCCACTAGGAGGACCTCGAGGAGGTCTCCTCCCCCAACCCCGGCCGCCCCGATCCGCCTCGGCCACCAGCTCAATCCACTCCGGTGAGGCCATCCCCACCGCCCAGACCTCGTCAGTAGTCTCCTCGAGCACCCAGTGATCTAACCCAGGCTTCAATTTGACCTCCGCAGCCCTCCCCGACGAGATCCAACTCCACCCGAACCGCCGTCCGCCGGAGCAAGGACCGTCATCGACGTGGAGCTCGCCGACGAACACCACCACCACCCACCGACGCGGAAGGACACGCTGAGCACGTAGGTTCTCTCCGATCCTCCTAACTCGCCGTGGATCGCCGCCGGCGACCACCGCAGCTCTCGGGCGCCGACGAGCTCTGTTTCTTCCCCGTTTGAAAATTCAAACCCGATGGGTGGGACCCCCCCGTCAGTCTCTCTTTTCTTTTAAACGAAAAGTTTTCTGAAAACGCATTCGGGCAAATACGCTTTCAGTCTAAAGCGTTTTTCTGATCTTTTTCTGTTCAGCCCCCTGAGAAGTTTCAGTTTCATTACAGAAAAGTCCCTGGATTAAAACTCTTATAACTTTTAAACATAAAATGATTTTTGATTGATTCTTTTTCTGTCCTCTTTAAAGTTTTGTCTAGTTTTTTATCATATTTATTTGTAAAAATTTCAAACAACTTTTTTGTGCTGTTTTGAAATTGTGTGTTAATTCAAATTTATTAAAAATAGGATTTTGGAGAGAGGAAGAAAACTTTCAAAAGTTTCGAAGAGCACCCCCACCTCTCCACACCTTGAAGGCAAGCATTCTGAACCCTGGCATAATATTTCTGGTGTGTTGGTTGATACGATTATAGCACCACCTCATTTCGGAGAACTCGTTATTTTATGTGGTGACACGATCATTTGCATGGATGCATATTAGTGATTTCCTTGCTGTTGGAAATGAATATACATGTGATGGTAATCATCCTCATGTGCCTTGCATGCATGCCGGAAAGGAACCCGGGAAAGCCTCTGCCTTGGGTAGGCGTGAGCTTGTCGCCGGTCTCCGTCAGGACGATTATGTCCGGTATGGCATAGTAAGGTATAATGGGTGGTGATTCTGTTGGTTGAAATATATTTGTTATACATGTCATGCAGGGAATTCATAAACCTCCTGAGTCGACCGTAGATCGAGTCTTGTTCCAGTAACCCCCATACTTGTTTTGTACCACCACTTGTCCCTGTCGCAGGTAGGGTACAGTTTAGTAAGTCGTCAACCCCTTTCAAGCACACACCGTACAGAGAGGCCATGGTGGAAGGTACCGGTTGTAGCCAGTAGGCATGCCACCTGGTCCGGGGGCATGGGTGTTTCCGGTTGGGACCGAGAGGGGGGCACCCCTTAGAGCGCGCGATAGAAATTTGATCCCATGCTACACGAGGTTGTAGCCTCCCCACTTAGAGTTTTTCTTAACAGGTGTCATGGGTGATTCTAGACACGAGTAAAGTTAAGCTGGTGTGTGCAAGTCAGGCGTGTTTTCAACTAAAAGACCGTAGACGGAATTAGTTCCGATGAACTAAAGAAATCCATTACTCGTGGGTAAAGAGTACACCCTCTGCAAAGATATTAAACCAATTCGAATAGCCGTGTCCATGGTTAAGGACTACAGTCTGGGATGGGTCAAGTGTTGGTCTTAGTGTCGGTCTTCGGAGGAGAAACTACTAAACCCGAATATTGATTATGACTTGTGATATATGATGGTTATGATTATTATCATTATGGACTAACCGTTTTCATTGTTTGAAATAATGAATATCCCTGGGACGGTACCACCTCCTGGACATTCACTATGATTATGTTTATATATATAAGCCCTTTAGGTGGCGTCGCTCAGACGCCCGACTGTGGCATGTTTGTTATTTCATTTTCGTATAAGCCCTTTATGTGGCGTCGCTCAGACGCCCGACTGTGGCAGGTTCGTTATTTCATTTACTTACAAGCCCTTTATGTGGTGTCGCTCAGACGCCCGACTATGGCATGCTTGTTATTTTATTTACTTCATAAGCCCTTTATGTGGTGTCGCTCAGACGCCCGACTGTGGCATGCTTGTTATTTTATTTACTTCATAAGCCCTTTATGTGGTGTCGCTGAGACGCCCGACTGTGGCATGCTTGTTATTTATTTACCTTATAAGCCCTTTATGTGGTGTCGCTAAGACGCTCGATTGAGGCATGCTCACTTTTACTATCCTTTCAAGACGTCGCTTCAGATATCCGATCGGTGCATTTTATTACTATTCTGTCATTACATATTCCTGTAGCATATAAATAACCTGCTTTCATGCATCAGGATTTTATTTTCATGACGGACGTTATGATTATAGAATATTTTCAGAGCATGATTATCGTTTGCTATATTATACCCGTGTTCATAATGTTTGCGAGTACATTCAAAAGTACTCACTGGCTTGTCCCTGGCTATTGTCTTGGCCAGATTGCTTGCTTGGAGAGGAGCGTTGCGATGACAGCCCCAGAACCTACGCAATGGAGATAGCAGCCTCGCGAAGATAGGAGTTATCCTGGTCAGCTGTTCCTGTGGGAAATGGAGTCCCATAGACACCAATGATCCACAAACCGCTTCGGCCATCGACCACTAGAAACCAATTGTTGTACTCTCAGGACCGAATGGTCTTGTACTAAATGTTTTGTATTTTTGCTTGGAACTTCTGTATCAAGTTGGTGCCTCATCAGCTAACAGTAATCCTGGGGCTGGTGAGCACAACGACCATTTTCTGGAAATTTATACCCGGAAAACCGGTCGTGACAGACTTGGTATCAGAGCCAGGCTGACCATTGGCTAATCCTATCTAGCCGGGTCGAAAAACCTAGGTAAACCAACCCACCAGGCCATAACCAAACCCCAGCCAAGCTTCTCATGCAGGATAGCCACACAGTGACCCCGACACTTTTTGCAGTCGGTGCCCAACCTATCAATCTAACCTGTCACTCATGCGCCAGTGACCGAATCCTGAATAGTCTTTTCGCAAGCGTGCGAAGGAAGACTCCGTCCCTTTTTTCCTATAAAAAGGGCACGCTAGCCCCAACTCAGCACAACACAGCCGTTACCCAAAACCGAGCCTTAATGCCTGGCCCCGTCGTGCACAATGAGACCACAACAACCAACCTTGGAGGCTTTGTGACCATACTCGCAAACCTCACCCGTCGTGCCTATGCGTTAGAAGAGCCCCCAGAATATGTTGTGTACCAAGGACCCATGAGCGGTGAGAGCCGACAATTCTGGGCCACTGTACACATCTACGGTAGGGGTCTAGCGCCCGAGCGCCCCTACAGGTTCACCGGAAGGACAACTTCCTTTGAGCCTCAAGCCATCCAACTAGTTGCTCGAGAAGCTATAGTTCATCTCCGGCACTTGTCGCCCAGAGTTAACTGTCGTTCGTTCCACTACTACCCCAGACGTGAAGGGTATGGTAGACCACCCCAAGTTGCCAACGGAGATCATGAGACAGATCCTGCATTGTTGCATCTAGTGCGCTATGTAGGTGCACTAGAGGAACTGTTCGATCAAATCACCATTGATCTAATCGCAGCTCGTGGAGAGCTGGTTCATCATGCCCCGGCGAGAGAAGAGAACGAGCTCAATGCCGACAACCTAGTCGTGCTGTTTGGACACCTGATCGAGTCCCTGAGGTCTGCCCCAGCCGTCGGCCAAGGTACTCTAATGACCCCAGAAGTGCTTCGTCGCCTCTTGGGAGCACACTCCAACGGGGTTGTGGCCAACAATCCCCGAGATGGTCACCATCGCTACCCCGAGCCTGCAGCCCCTCAACCCACTCCAGCTAATTCCGACGGTGAGACCCGTGGAGAAGCCTCGACATCCACAAGGCACGCCCGCTTGGATGTAAACGAGGTAGACTAAGTCACTCGAGTAGTGTTGAGTCCAGTGTATCCCCGCTTTGTAATCGTGTGACTTTGTAAATAAACGCCGCCTGTTGTCGTTCCTTTGTTTTAAATAGTAGCCTTGCATGGATATGCCAACATGCGGTATAAAATTTCTATCCCAGACCCAGTTACCAAAAACCTTCCCGACAACCCCCCACAGTAACACGTCACTTTAGTGAAATGTGTGTATCTGTGGCTTGACCCCGACCCTTGGAGTAGAGATGGAAATTTCATTACCTTTCACCACGGTAAGACGACCCAGCTCCGGTGCTATAAAAAGGCCACCGCGTAACCCTGCCAAGCACCCCTCACCTTGTGCACCATCCTCACAACCATTTATTACCATGCTGAGCCCTAGTGTTTATCTGAGAACCCCAGATGCAACCTCGGGTAGTTTTGTCAAAATATTGTGGGATTTTACCTGCAGTACCATGGGCGCTACCCAGCCACCCCAGGACGAGCTGTTCAAATCAAGGATCACCCCTTCCACCTCGAGATATTGGGCAGCAGTACACATCCCTCCCGTAAACTCAAACCAAGACCCAACGGAGGTCTCCTTCGTAGGGAAATCTATGCCGACCCCGCATATGGCCATAGAAGCTGCTGCATACGAAGCGCTTGCTCGCTTTCGATTCGCGGTACCCTATGCCAGCGAACAAGGGTATTATTACTTTCCAAGCCTTGCAGCACCCGGAGAAGTAACATCTTTTCCCGGTGGACGAATTGAGAGAGACCCAGTCCTGGCCAACCTTGTCCAGTATGCCATCTCTCAAGAACGTTTAACCCAACGCGTGATGGATTATCTCCAGAGCCTCGCGGATTTAAATCCTCAGATCGCCATCGGCAGATCACTAAGGCCCGACCAGGAGTGACGCATTCATCGACTGGTCAATCCACTTTCCCCGATAGAAGAGGAGTGTATCCCAGTACCAGAGATGTTTTCTCGGGACCCCGTCCAGTTACCGTTTCCATTTTAGACGTTGCTGCTGTGTTCATTATTGCAACATTTATTTATGTGTTGTAACTTATGCGTGATACCTGAGCTTGTGCGACGAGTCAATTATTTGGCTTCTACTAATGTGTGTAGTTTTTGTTGTGGTTTATGCTCCTTTAACTTAACCGATTTCCCTCGCGAAAAATCCTAGAGTGAGATTTCTTTTCCCTGAGTTGCTGCATCGTACACCATCTCACGACGTGGATTATTTGATTTCACGCAGCACCACGGCAGCAGACTCACAACCGCTCGAACACATACCCTGCTTGCAAAAACACGTAACCGTGGAGTATTTGTTTTTCAAAAACAATCCTTAGCAAATCTCGAGGACGAGATTTTTCTTAAGGGGGGTACTGTTGTAACACCCCAAAATTTTGACCTTGTTTTAATAAATTAAAATTTTGCCAGGAAATTAAAACTTTTATTTTCTGGGCTCCCTTTTTGATTTTTGAACCATTTTTCTCCCTTGTTATTATGGAGTTTTTCCCCAAAGTGAAAACTTTTCAAATATGTTATTGGACTTGTTTAACCTCTCAAGAAAAACTCTTCTTTTATTAGTAGAACTAATTACATAATTAATTTGCTTGATTTTTATTTTCCTGAGAAATGGTTTTCCAAGGTTATATGGCCATATTTGAACTACAACCATTTGATAAATTCACTTAAAATTCCAACCAAAATTTGGAGATGTCATGTGATGTTTTTAAATCACTTTTATGCAAAAATATCTTTTATTCATGTAATATTTTGAGCTCTGCATCAATTTTTCTTCTCTGGTCCAGAGTGCAATTTTGCACTACAACCCATTTAAATATTTCTTTCTAGCCTCCACCAAAATTATGGGATGTTGGTAGTAGCTTATGATTCAACTTTATGCAAAAAACCCAATGATGTTATTTGAAGTTTTTGAGTGAATCAACCTCATTTTCATTCTGTTCCAACAAGTCCAACCCATTTTTGGATTTTATTTCATTTATTCTATTCCCCAAAACATTTCTGTCAATTATTTTAAGCCTAGGTGATTTGCAAAGCAAGTACCTAATTTCCTTTGAGTTTTGATCTCAAACCAACTCCTCTGGATAGTCCTTAGCACCCACAACCTAGGACCATCAAGATCCACTCTTCTTCTTTTCAAAATTTTCAAGTTTCAGCCTCTGCAAGTTTGGACCAGATTTGTCAAATTTGGTGAAATTCATATCTTCTCTTCTCCAAAAATTCTACCAAAATTCAGGCAGCCTCCAGGTGCAATGAGAGGCCACCCCACCAAAAATCAGCTCAAGGAAAGTTCTCCACATGCCAAAATCATTTTCGTCGAACACCTGGCCGGCACTGTTACTGTGCACTTTCAGTAAAATTCAGAGTTTCAGAGTTTTACAGTGTCGTTTTTCGTCAGGGACTTGTCATCGATCAACTGTGCGCCCTGGCGCGTTGCGCTCGGCCTCTCCTCCCTGGCCAGAGCACCGCACGCCCCATTGGACGGGCACAAGTGTCGGTGGCGGCGAGCATCACCGGAGTTGGCAGCTTCGACGGTGGCAAAGCCACCCGTGGCGGCCAACAGGAGACAGCGCCAGCTCGCAACGCTGTTCGGCGCCACCCAACGCTCCCCTGCCCTCCGCGTGGCCTCATGCACGCCAGCGCACCCCGCAGCACCGTCGCCGTGGCCCGGCAGGCACAGGGTGCGCCCTCTGCTGCCGACGGGCCCGCGCCGCCCCGTTCCGTCGAATCCACCCAGGGCTCCTAATCCAAGCTCGTTTAGCGCCAAAACAGAACCAGTGGACCTCCACGTTGTTGCCCAACCTCCTAAATTCCCCGACCAAGCACTGCGCCGCCGTAACCATCGCCGGAGATCCCCGTTCACGGCCACCGCCTCGGATCGCCTATAAAAAGAGGTCCCGAGCTCGCTCTCGAGCACGCACCACCACTGCACCCCACCAACACCCCGCCAAGCCACTAGGAGGACCTCGAGGAGGTCTCCTCCCACAACCCCGGCCGGCCCGATCCGCCTCGGCCACCAGCTCGATCCACTCCGGTGAGGCCATCCCCGCCCCAGACCTCGTCAGTAGTCTCCTAGAGCACCCAGTGATCTAACCCAGGCTTCAATTTGACCTCCGCAGCCCTCCCCGACGAGATCCAACTCCACCCGACCCGCCGTCCGCCGGAGCAAGGACCGTCGTCGACGTGGTGCTCGCCGACGACCACCACCACCACCCACCGACGCGGAAGGACACGCTGAGCACGTAGGTACTCTCCGATCCTCCTAACTCGCCGTGGATCGCCGCCGGCGACCGCCGCAGCTCTCGGGCGCCGACGAGCTCTGTTTCTTCCCCGTTTGAAAATTCAAACCCGACGGGTGGGACCCCCCCGTCAGTCTCTCTTTTCTTTTAAACGAAACGTTTTCTGAAAACGCATTCGGGCAAATACGCTTTCAGTCTGAAGCGTTTTTTTGATCTTTTTCTGTTCAGCCCACTGAGAAGTTTCTGTTTCATTACAGAAAAGTCCCTGGATTAAAACTCTTATAACTTTTAAACAGAAAATGATTTTTGATTGATTCTTTTTCTGTCCTCTTTAAAGTTTTGTCTAGTTTTTTATCATATTTATTTGTAAAAATTTCAAACAACTTTTTTGTGCTGTTTTGAAATTGTGTGTTAATTCAAATTTATTAAAAATAGGATTTTGGAGAGAGGAAGAAAACTTTCAAAAGTTTTGGAGAGCACCCCACCTCTCCACACCTTGAAGGCAAGCATTCTGAACCCTGGCATAATATTTCTGGTGTGTTAGTTGATACGATTATAGCACCACCTCATTTCGAGAGAACTCGTTATTTTATGTGGTGATACGATCATTTGCATGGATGCATATTAGTGATTTCCTTGCTGTTGGAAATGAATATACATGTGATGGTAATCATCCTCATGTGCCTTGCATGCATGCCGGAAAGGAACCCGGGAAAGCCTCTGCCTTGGGTAGGCGTGAGCTTGTCGCCGGTCTCCGTCGGGACGGTTATGTCCGGTATGGCATAGTAAGGTATAATGGGTGGTGATTCTGTTGGTTGAAATATATTTGTTATACATGTCATGCAGGGAATTCATAAACCTCCTGAGTCGACCGTAGATCGAGTCTTGTTCCAGTAACCCCCATACTTGTTTTGTACTACCACTTGTCCCTGCCGCAGGTAGGGTACGGTTCAGTAAGTCGTCAACCCCTTTCAAGCACACACCGTACAGAGAGGCCATGGTGGAAGATACCGGTTGTAGCTAGTAGGCATGCCACCTGGTCCGGGGGCATGGGTGTTTCCGGTTGGGACCGAGAGGGGGGCACCCCTTAGAGCGCACGATAGAAATTTGGTCCCATGCTACGCGAGGTTGTAGCCTCCCTACTTAGAGTTTTGCTTAACAGGTGTCATGGGTGATTCCAGACACGAGTAAAGTTAAGCTGGTGTGTGCAAGTCAGGCGTGTTTTCAACTAAAAGACCGTAGACGGAATTAGTTCCGATGAACTAAAGAAATCCGTTACTCGTGGGTAAAGAGTACACCCTCTGCAGAGATATTAAACCTATTCAAATAGTCGTGTCCATGGTTAAGGACTACAGTCTGGGATGGGTCAAGTGTCGGTCTTAGTGTCGGTCTTCGGAGGAGAAACTACTAAACCCGAATATTGATTATGACTTGTGATATATGATGGTTATGATTATTATCATTATGGACTAACCGTTTGCATTGTTTGAAATAATGAATATCCCTGGGACGGTACCACCTCCTGGATATTCACTATGATCATGTTTATATATATATAAGCCCTTTAGGTGGCGTCGCTCAGACGCCCGACTGTAGCATGTTTGTTATTTCATTTTCATATAAGCCCTTTATGTGGCGTCGCTCAGACGCTCGACTGTGGCAGGTTCGTTATTTGATTTACTTACAAGCCCTTTATGTGGTGTCGCTCAGACGCCCGACTATGGCATGCTTGTTATTTTATTTACTTCATAAGCCCTTTATGTGGTGTCGCTCAGACGCCCGACTGTGGCATGCTTGTTATTTTATTTACTTCATAAGCCCTTTATGTGGTGTCACTGAGACGCCCTACTGTGGCATGCTTGTTATTTATTTACCTTATAAGCCCTTTATGTGGTGTCGCTAAGACGCCCGATTGAGGCATGCTCACTTTTACTATCCTTTCGAGACGTCGCTTCAGACATCCGATCGGTGCATTTTATTACTATTCTGTCATTACATATTCATGTAGCATATAAATAACCTGCTTGCATGCATTGGGATTTTATTTTCGTGACGGACGTTATGATTATAGAATATTTTCAGAGCATGATTATCGTTTGCTATATTATACCCGTGTTCATAATGTTTGCGAGTACATTCAAAAGTACTCACTGGCTTGTCCCTGGCTATTGTCTTGGCCAGATTGCTTGCTTGGAGAGGAGCGTTGCGATGACAGCCCCGGAACCTACGCAATGGAGATAGCAGCCTCGCGAAGATATGAGTTATCCTGGTCAGCTGTTCCTGTGGGAAATGGAGTCCCATAGACACCGATGATCCACAAACCGCTTCCGCCATTTTCTGGAGCTGGTGAGCACAATGGCCATTTTCTGGAAATTTATACCGAAAACCGGTCGCGACAATTACAAGCTCATTGCCTTGTTCAACATGGGATTAGTCTATCTGGAATCCGGTCGCCATACATGGTTATGGCTCATCATCAATCCTGTTGAGGCAACATTTCTATTTGATGCTATAGTGCACGATGGCATCGTTTACGCGGTTAACGCACAGATTGGCTGCCTATACTGGTGGAATCTATCATCGTGTAATTGTTCTATCTCATCTCATCTTTACCTTATGAATATGACTGCATGTTCATTGTTACAAATTTAGAATAGATAGTATGTCTATAACCACATCATTGCTATATGTTCCTCTCATTTCCTAGATTTTTATGACCACACATGTTATTGTTAGAGTTGATATGAGAACAATTAGCATCTAATGATTGTTAGAATAGATATTATGAGCATAACATCATGATTGCTATATGTTACTCTCATTTCTAAGATTTTTATAACAATGCATGTTATTGCTTAGAGTTGATATGAGAACACTAGTAGTAAGTGCTATGGTAGAATATGAGTAGGCTCTGTCATAGCTGTTTTCCTCTCATTGTTACATGATGTTTGAACCATGACATATTGCTAGAATATGAAAGCCATTGGCTTATTTTTTAACTTGGCGTATGATTATGACCACGGCATTGCAATTCTCTGTCTATGATATGTGTCACTGTTATAATAATCTTAATTCCACACATACTCTAAACATGATTGTTTATTTTTATCCTTTTGGTCTCCAATTTGAATTGTTGCAGCAGACGCAAATGCGCTGGCCTTCATGATTCCAGGACCTGGAATCATACCAGCTGACGGGTGGTGGTTTATTGCTCGTTCAGCCGACGACGGTCATTTGATGCTCATTCGCACGTACCAAATTGACCAAACCATTACATCAAACCACATGCAGTACAATGACTGGGGCATTCGTGACATTGATGGCTATGGCTGCTTCATGTTCGAGAAAGATCCCAGCTTCGTTGGGCCAGGCGTATTCAACTAGATGCGGGTTTAGAGCCTCGACAACTACTCCATGTTCCTCGGGCTCAATTATCCGATCATCCAACCAATCATCGATCATATCACCGGCGATGATTACCGTGCTATGTAACTTCCATTCGCCAGGGGGGACTGTGTTTACACATCATACCATGGGTTTCATGAATCACCATATCCAGAGATTCGTCGACACAACTTGTTGCCAGATAATCTTTAGTGTGTGAAAGGCATCAAGCTTCCATGCGATGGATGGCTTTTGCAAACCCGACATGCGGCAATGTGGTTCATGCCAACATCAAATATGCACAACTTGATTTGTACTGATATCTAGACTGAGCCATGTATTCTGCTACTGTAGCACGGCCCACTTTTGTTGGATATTATATACTGTTGTTAGTTTGAAGCACTCCTCTGGTTTGAAGGATAGATACCTTTCTGGTATCAAGTGCATCCTAAGTCACTTGCGCATGATGTACTGATAATGATGATGGAGATGTTGTGCGGTATATATATACTAGCAAAAGGGCCCGTGCGTTGCAACAGGTACACAATAAGTATGACAATTTTTGCAGTATTTAAAAATGTAATTGTTGTTGTACACTACTGATAACTCTTTATTTTGACGGCCCTCATTCTTCATAATATCACTTCAACCTTGTTTGGACTTCATATCTAAAATGGTTTTAGCACAAAACCATATATATCATGGCATCAGGCCATGGATAGCACATTTTGCTCAAAGGCTTGTGTCGAAGATTTAAGTTTTTATGCTGTGATCCTTCTAATCTGGTCAATATAAATAGACTGACAAGATACTCGGCCACCAGAGGAATTTCCATACCGCTTCATGTTCCTCTTCAACCATCTTGGTCCTTCATCAAGCAACATGTTGCTTGATACCACTTCCTGAAAGTTGAACAATATTAATTATCTAGAAGTTCCTTGCGTTGTTTAGCTGCTTGAACAAATCAATAGAATTGGGGCTGCATTTACTATAGTTTCAGGCCAAAGAGTTAATTATCACGTAAGTTACTTAATGGACATCTGAACATATTCCAGGTTGTATGGGGGGTCACATCACATGACACTTTTGTTCTACATGGTGACATACAAAAACAACGACTGA
This sequence comes from Triticum aestivum, assembly GCF_018294505.1. Classification (NCBI taxonomy): domain Eukaryota; kingdom Viridiplantae; phylum Streptophyta; class Magnoliopsida; order Poales; family Poaceae; genus Triticum; species Triticum aestivum. Next base: position 620,087,710 of record NC_057800.1, read on the forward strand.
TTGGCTTGTCTGTATAATTAGAAGAATAGAAGCTTTTCAAGAGATCATCTCTTCAAAGTAATTAAGAATTAAGATAAAGCACTAAACAGTTCCCTTAACAATCAGAATGTGATTCTACCTTTTCAAAATATTTGTAACCAACTTTTGTATTTTTAACACTATTTACTTCTCCTGGTAAGTTGCGATGATGTAAACTACTTCAGGTGGTAATCCTGTCTAAAAGGTTAGATCAAAGAGAGCCTTGTGGCACACTCACCTATGAGTAATGATTAGATAATGTAAGGTTAGGATCCCATAATTCCCCCCAAAAAGATATCAAAATAATTCAACAATCTACAAATGATTATGATATACTCGTAGAAGAACTTAGAGATGTTCCCGTAATTAAGAAGCAAGATTTCACCTTCTGCCATTGGATTTTGGATAACATAATGACATGTATTTATAGAGTCTTCACTGCTGGCACGAGCAAGAAGCATGGAGAGTGGGCATGGACGAGCCGCAAATAGGCTGCAGCCTTGCCAGGGGTGGCGTAGGAACACGCTGATAACCACGAATAGCAGTAGCAACAATCAGCTCAACTCACCTCACTCTATAACAGAAAAATCGCACATACAATGGAAGCAACATAAGTACGTCACCATCAGTCCAACACCAAACCAATGCGCCTTTAGATCCGCGGACCTGCTATTTTGGTGTGTCACTGGAACAATGTACAATCGGGTAAAAAGTAACAGTTGAAAATAATGCACAATAATATTCTCTAGCTTAATATACAAAGGAAAATGAAAAGATCATTATGACAGACATGGGAAAGGTTTCAGATAGGTTCTATATTGGTGCTCAGAAAGCCACTATCTAGCTCAGAAAGTCATTTTCCTTTTGATAGCATCATCGACTTAATCTTGATTTTCTCAAGTGAATAACAATTCCTTATTGTCGCCAACTACACAAAAGGAAATGTGAATAAAAGGTTGCAGTAAGATTTGAGGGAGAATATCTCCAGGGAAGTTGGACCCCTACTCTCAAATAGCTTGATGTTGTCCATATTATTGGCATACTTCACATAATGATCACTCATCAGGTGAAAAAGGTCTTCCATCATGAATTTCAAAACTACGCTAGTCCTTGTACCATGGAGAATAAGCATCTTCTTTCCATTCACAAACTGGGAAATAAACATTAGAGCAGGGTAAACCACATAAACACTATTTCTAGTTTCTCAATATGGAAGGTTCGAAAGCAACAACTTTTCCAATAGCATCTGGAAAAAGTGATATGTAGGTATCCATATGATATATATGGCATGAGGGCTTTTACCATAGCCGATCCATGTTTTCTACGCGTGATTTGCAAATAATCTGATTACTCCTAGTCACATCTAGAACTTTTTATTTCAAGGTATATGATCTTGGGATAAATTTTTGTTCTCAATGTCAAAATACGAAATGCACATAACTAAGAACCACATCCTAAAAGCAAGCATTTTCGTGAGAATCAGCAAAAGCGCGCACACACACATACCATAAATGTTTGTTGAACAGCAAATCAAGCTACTGATTTCCATCATATGGCAACTCGAAAAAAATCATATGTGGTTGTGTACAACATATATCCTAATAGACGTCCAACCAATGAAGTCACATCACATTAAACACCTAATAATATTTATCCACTTGGACTAACATATCAAGATCAAAGTATGCTCACCACCATAGGTGGCTGGAGTCATGTATCTAAATAGTGATTGCCAATGCGTGGCCACCGGCCGACTACCGCTACAGCTTCCATTCCTTGTCTCTTTGTTCACATGTACCTAGCAGAAGTATACATATCTACATATCATGAATGGATTGTAATCAGCAAGCAACAGCCTTCTGTATGTAGATGTGTAACAACAAGCGAGTAGCAGCATGAAAAATCAGTAGTAACAGGATGCTTTTCTCTTCTCCGATCTCTCTATATATGGAATAGTAGTATAGCACAAAAGAGCAGCAAATAGAGCAAAAGCAGAGCTGCCTCAGCAAGGTAACATACCTCTATAGAGGAAGACTATTTTTTTCTTAACTCAGATATAAAACCACAATGAAGTGTATAACTATCTCCTCTTATGAATACAAATATTGTACACTAAATAGCAAATTAAATTACTGTTATCATTATCTACATTATATTGTAGAGCGAGCATATATTTATATACACAAGAGACGTATATTTGCAAGTGTTTCTTACTGTCAACACCTAGAGCTAAAATAAATAGACCTAAAATGGAATTCGAGATGGGTGTATATCACAACAAAAAGTACAAAAAGTTCCCATAAGAATAAGAACAGCAAAAAGTTCATTGTGTACCTTTGATGTGTATACACCAGTACTTCTATCAGTGACCCGGAGTAAAGATTAGGATTGGCCTTGCTATATTAGTGTAGAATACAAATAACTAAGGACAAATAGAAAGACTACCAACTGATGGTGTTTATGAGTTTATCACTGCTCTTTCTTCGTGTAGCTCAGCTAGCGGGCTAAGGAGGTTGACGTCGTTCTGCAACATCCGCTCCGATTCCAAACAAAAAAGACAGACATGTTAAATTCCATAGCAAACAGCAGGGAAGCAGGAGCATCATGCCATAAGAGAGTGTCTGGAGGCAACAACTACACATATGTATGTGCAATTAGGCACCATTATTTGTTTGGCACTATAATCGAAGAGAAGGAAACCCAATATTAGTGTTTGCACAATTGTAACACCCCGGATGTAACCTACCTTATTTGTATTCCAACTCTTGTCGTTTCTGGAACTAAGTTATTATATTTCATCGTTGTTGGGTTTTTTTTCTCCGTGTGCTTTGTCTTTGTCTTGCATCTCATATCATGTCATCATGTGCATTGCATTTGCATACGTGTTCATCTCATGCATCCGAGCATTTTCCCTGTTGTCCGTTTTGCATTCCGGCGCTCCTATGTCCTCCGGTGTCCCTTTCTACCTCTTTTCGTGTGCGGGTGTTAAATGTTTTCGGATTGGACCGAGACTTGTCATGTGGCCTTGGTTTACTACGGGAAGACCACCTGGCAAGTTTCGTGCCATTTGGACTTCTTTTGATACTCCAACGGTTAACCGAGGGACCGAAAAGGCCTCGTGTGTGTTGCAGCCTAACACCCCTCCAAACTGGCCCAAAACCTACAAAAACCTCCTCCATCACCTAGGTTGTTCGATCACGATCGCGTGGCCGCAAACCACACCCCATTTGGAGCTTCCTAGCTCCCTCTACCTCTATATAAAGGTCACTCCCCGAATTTTTCGGGCAAACCCTAGATCCCTCCCCCTCCTCGCGCGCCGGACAAAAACCTCACCGGCGGACGTGTCCGTTTCAACCGCCGCCGCCGCCCGCGTCCAATCAGGGGGTGCCATGTGGCACCATCGGCCTCCAGCACATCGCGGCCCGCCCGGCCCGTGGAGGGCCCCCAAGAGCCCGAGTCCGCCGCCGCCTGCCTTCGCGCCCGCCGCCCTTCTCCTCCCGCGCCGCCTACCGCCGTCACCGACCTCGCCGGCCGCCGCGTCTCGGGCGACGCCGTCCCTCGCCGCGGCCGCACCGCATCACCGCCGCCTCGTCTCGGCGTCCGCACCCACCGGCCGCCCGCGCCCGTGCGCGCCTCCCTGCCACCCATCGGCGCCCCGGCAAGTCCCCATCTCCGGTGAACCCCCTCCCTCCGGCGAACAGGAATACGGCGGACCTCCATTTCCAGCGACCTCGGCCGCTCGCTGCTACAGTACCCGCTACAGTGCCAGATCCAGATCCGGTTGACTTTTCCCCGAAACCCTAATCCCAGATAATTTTTTGCATACTCTGACGCATCATAACTTCATCATCATGGCTCCGATTCATGCGTGTAGCATATCAAAATGTTCGTCTCGACGTGTGATCATTTCATCTCATTGTATCATTTTCATTTGAGCTCATCTTGATGCCCGAAATGCTGTTGGACAAGGGCTATGTGATGATAGTTTCAGATCTATTTCAGCAAATGCACTTTTGTCATTTTTGCCATGATTAATGTGTGCATGCTATGATCCTGAGCTCTACATGTGTTTTGAAAAATGTCATGCCATCTTTACAAGGGTGTATGCAAAGTGGCTTACTCAATGTTGCTGATTTCAGGGACTTAGAATTTCACTAAGTCCTTGCCCTGTCATTATTTTCATGCCATATGTTCATGTTGTTTCCTAGTGATCCGTGCCTCTTTTGAGCATTATCAGTAAGGATGTTTTGTAGATAATGTGGTGCTATATCTATCCATGTCTTTGTTTGCAATTATGGAGCACCCTAGCTTGAGTCAATCGAGCTCTACTTTTGCTATCAAATGTTCCTGGCAGATTGTTAACATGTTTAGCGATTTTGCCGAGCTTGTTGTAGTTGATCCGTGCATTCTATGTTGTTGTTCTTGCCAGGTCTAGCTTCTATGCCATGTCTAATTGCTGGGTGTATGCTTAGTTTGTCATATCTTGCCTCGTAGTGAGTGCATCGAGCTCGTAAACATGCCTAATTGATGTCTGTTTTGCATGCTCCAGTTTTTCACTAAGTCTGTATCTGTTTATGTTTTTGCTATGTTCACATGCTTGCAATTGTATTTTCTGATCCCTTTTGGCTCATGGTCACTAAGGGACTTTTGTTGTATGCTTTGAGTAGCTTCATGCCATGCCTTGCTTTGCCTTGATAAGTTCCTATAGCATGTAGTTATCGTGCTCTAAACATTGCTTCCTGATGATAAATTGCTGACATGCTGTTAATTTCACCAAGTCTGAAACCTGTTGTCTTTTGCATTTTTGCCATGCTTGTTTGAGCTTGCTATTGAGTGAATTAGCCTAGCTCAATGTTCATATTTTGTCAAGCATCATGAGTGGATCCCTGCCATGTATTTTTTTGTCATGTTGGAGTGTTGTAGCATGTTGTTCTTGATGCATTTAGAAGGCTACTTGCTGTTAATCGCAGACCGGTGCCATATTTGTTTTGCTTGTCTTTTCCAAACCGTGCATCCGATTCCGGTGATCTTTATATCGATTTTGACCGAAATCAACTCACCTTTCCAGTGGCACTCTTGGATTTCCAAGTTGAGGCCAGGTTCTATCATTCCTTTCCAAATCTTGCATATGCATCACATATCGCATCCCGCATATCATACCATGTTTTGCATCATGTTGCTTGAGCATTGCACGTGGTTGATTGTGTTCCTTTTGCTTGTTGTTCTTACTTGGGTAGAGCCGGGAGACGAGTACGTGATCGAGGAGCCTGTTGAGTACGCTTACGAGGATCAAGTCAACTCTGAGAAGTTTGCAGGCAAGATGACCATACCCTCGAAATCACTTCTATCTTTGCTTGCTAGATGCTCGCTCTTTTGCTATGCCTATGCTACGATACCTACCACTTGCTTATCATGCCTCCCATATTGCCATGTTAAAATCTAACCCACCTTGTCCTAGCAAACCATTGTTTGGCTATGTTACCGCTTTGCTCAGCCCCTCTTATAGTGTTACTTGTTGCAGGTGAAGATTGGAGATCGTTCCTTGTTGGAACATGTTTATTGTTGGGATATCACCATATTATCTTGTTTATATTAATGCACCTATATACTTGGTAAAGGGTGGAAGGCTCGGCCTTATTCTTGGTGATTTGTTCCACTCTTGCCGCCCTAGTTTCCGTCATATCGGTGTTATGTTCCCGGATTTTTGCGTTCCTTACACGGTTGGGTTATAATAGGAACCCCTTGACAGTTCACCTTGAATAAAACTCCTCCAGCAATGCCCAACCTTGATTTTACCATTTGCCACCTAGCCTCTCTTTCCCTTGGGTTTCCGGAGCCCAAGGGTCATCTTTATTAAAAAAACCCGGGCCAATGCTCCTCTGAGTGTTGGTCCAAACTAGAGCCCCTTGCAGCGCCACCTCGGGGAAACTCGAGGGCTGGTTTTAGTTGTACGGATTGCTTATCCGGTGTGCCCTGAGAACGAGATATGTGCAGCTCCTATCGGGATTTGTCGGCACATTCGGGTGGTGTTGCTGGACTTGTTTTACCATTGTCGAGATGTCTTGTAACCGGGATGCCGAGTCTGATCGGAATGTCTTGGGAGAAGGAATATCCTTCGTTGACCATGAGAGCTTGTGATGGGCTAAGTTGGGACTCCCCTGCAGGGATTTGAACTTTCGAAAGCCATGCCCGCGGTTATGGGCAGATGGGAATTTGTTAATGTCCGATTGTAGATAACCTAAATCTTAACTTAATTAAAATGCACCAACCGCGTGTGTAACCGTGATGGTCTCTTCTCGGCGGAGTCTGGGAAGTGAACACGTTGTTGGAGTAATGCTTGACATAGGTTGTTCTAGGATCACTTCTTGATCATAGTTGTTCGACCGTGCTTTTGCCTTCTCTTCTCACTCTCATTTGCGCATGTTAGCCACCATATATGTTAGTCGCTTGCTGCAGCTCCACATCATACCTTTACCTTACCTATAAGCTTAAATAGTCTTGATCGCGAGGGTGTGAGATTGCTGAGTCCCCGTGACTCATAGTTTACTTCCAAAACCAGATGCAGGGACCGATGATACCGCTCCAGGTGATGCATTTGAGCTCAAGTGGGAGTTCGATGAAGACTCTCGTTGTTACTACCTGTCTTTCCCAGATGATTAGTAGTGGTGCCCAGTTGGGGCGATCGGGGACTATGTTGCATTTGGTGTTTATCTTCATTTTGGTTCCGTAGTCGGACCTTGAGTGTATTGGATGAATGTCATGACTTATTTATGTATTTGTGTGATGTGGCGAGTGTAAGCCAACTATGTATCCTTTTCCACTTATTGTATTACATGGGTTGTTGTGAAGATTACCTCACTTGTGACATTGCTTTCAATGCGGTTATGCCTCTAAGTCGTGCTTCGACACGTGGGAGATATAACCGCATCAGGGGCATTACAAGTTGGTAATCAGAGCCTTCCCCGACCTTAGGAGCCCCCTGCTTGATTGAATCGCTGGCGTTGTTGAGTCTAGAAAAATGTTTTGAGTCATTTAGGATTATGTATATCGGAGAGTAGGACTTCTTTTTACTCCTCAGTCCCATCGTCGCTCTGGTGAGGCCTCCTGACGTAGAGTTTTGACTCTTCTCTTCTCAAATTTCACTAATTTTTTTAGGATCACGCGGGTATCTTGGAATCGTTCTGATGGTTTTGTGACGAGAACATTGTTCTTGGTGCCTCCTGACATTTAGGGGTTGTGGCAGTGTCCCGAGGAGTTGAGCTCCGAGGTGTTGTCATCACAATTTTATCATTGCAATTCTGGAATACCTGAGTTTCGCCGACATCAAAAGTCTCTTTTATGCAGTTGTTGGGAGATAACCTCGACGCCACCCAGTATTGGGGTGGGAGTTCGGGAGTATTGCCATAACTCATATACCGGATGCTTTTCGACGGTTGAGGTAAATGATTTCCGAAGTTTTCTTGGTTATGTGTTGAAGGATGGATACAGCTGGATGTAGGATTTGCTAGCTTTGGGTGAGATATTATGCTTCCCCTGTATCCCCAACACCTGATTGCATAACCGGAAAGGTTCGGGAGTTTCATAGGTGGGTATTCCTGTAGCTCTAGTATTTCTTCCGCAAATATTTGGTTTGTGATTGGGTAATCCTCACCAAGTATTTGTTCATGTCCGTACCTTGTTGTTTTATTATTCTACCTCTATCTAAGTGGCTTCTCAATTTATGGAAATGTGACCATTTCAATTGGAATGCATTCGTTCATTTTGTTCGGATGTTAAGACTTTATGTTGCAATTTCTATCCTTTGGATTCAACTTGAATATATGTCTGTCAAGATGCTAACAGATGTCACCCTCTCCAGGATGGCTCCTCCAACGCGCACGACTTTGAATCCTGACCCGCCACCACCACCTCCACCTCCAGAGGCATGGCAAGCTGTGATGGCCGCTACCAATGCAAACACACAGCTGATCATGCAACTCTTGCAAGAGCGCAAGCAAGGGAATCATGGCCATGGAAACAATTAGAATCAGTTTGCTACACTCAACCAGTTCCTTGCTAAGCAGCCAAAGACCTTCAACAACTGTGTCAAGGCCTCAGCCGCTGATGATTGGCTCATGGATATCTGCAAGCATTTCGAGTGCAACAACGTTAGGCCTGAGGACTTTGTCAAGTTTGCCTCCTTCCAACTCAAATACCAAGCTGCAGAATGGTTTCAGCAGTACAAAGATTCCAGAGGAGGCCGTGTGATTACCTGGGATGAATTCCGTCAAGACTTCAAAGCTCATCACATTCCCCAGAGTGTTGTTGAAAGCAAGCGTGAGGAATTCCGCAACCTGAAGCAAGGCAGCTTGTCTGTTTACCAGTATAACATTCTGTTCCAGACGCTCGCTCGTTTCGCCAAGCAAGACGCCCCTGACGAGAAGAGCATGATTTATCAGTTCAGGGGTGGCCTCAGAGAAGATCTCCAACTAGCTCTCGTCCTTTTTGAGCCGAAGAAGTATGATGAGTTCTACAATATGGCAATGAAGCAAGAGACTGCTCAACTCAAGTGCGATGCTTCCAAGAAGCGAGTCAGAGATGTAACTCCTTCTTCTTCAACTCAAGTGGCTTCTAAGCAGCAAAAGTATTGGCTGCCTCCTCCTCCGTTCCATCAGCCTTATCAGCAGAAGAGCAAAGGTGGCAATGGATCTTCCCACCCACCCAACCCAGGCTTTCAGAACAAGACTTCGTCTCAAGCTCCAAGATCAAGTGCTCTGTATCACCGTCCGCTCTCGGAGGTCACGTGCAACAAGTGTCAGCAGAAGGGTCACTATGCCAACAAATGCTTCAATCAGAGGCGTCTTCCTCCTCCTCCTCCTATGAGATCTGCTAGTACCGCAGTGGTCAAGAATAATCCCAAGCACGCCAAGGTCAACATGATGAATGCAGCTCAGGCAGAGGACTCGTCAGATGTCATCATGGGTGACCTTCCTGTTAACGATATTCCTGCAAAAGTTCTTTTTGACACTGGTGCATCGCATTGTTTCATCTCGAGACCTTTTGCATCTAAGCATGATTTGTTTACTCAAGTGTTGCTGAAACCTTTGGCTATTGTATCTCCGGCCCGTTAAATGACTTCTCGAGTATTCGTTCCGGGTGTTTCAATCACATTGGGTCACTATAAGTTCCTGTCTTCTCCTAATGTCCTTGGTGACTCGGATATCGATCTTATTCTTGGAACGGATTGGCTTTCTAAGCACAAGGCTCAGCTTGATTGTGCTGCCAGGCAGATTCAATTGACTCATTCGTCTGAGGATGTAATTGTCTTTGCCGCAAGGGATGATACCATTCGACTGTTTTCTCTCAATGAGAAGGGCGAGCTGGATGCCATTTCTCAAATTCCAGTCGTTTGCGAATATCAAGACGTCTTTCCATAAGAGCTCCCAGGAATGCCTCCACACCGGCCCGTTGAATTCGTCATCGATCTTGAGCCTGACACGGAACCTATTTGCAAACATCCTTACAAGCTTGGACCTGAAGAGTTGAAGGAGCTGAAGAAACAACTCGATATTCAAGAGCGTATGGGTCTCATCCGACCAAGTTCTTCTCCGTGGGGTTGTGGAGTTCTTTTTGTGAAGAAGAAGGATGGAACGGACCGACTTTGTGTCGACTACCGTCCATTGAACAAGAAGACCATAAAGAACAAGTACCCACTTCCCAACATCAACGAGCTGTTTGAACAACTCAAATTTGCTCAAGTATTCTCCAAGCTTGATCTCCGTATGGGCTATCACCAGATTCGCATTCGTGAAGAAGATATCCCTAAGACAGCATTCAGAACAAGCTATGGTTCATATGAATACACTGTCATGTCTTTTGACCTTGTCAATGCTCCGCCAACATTCTCTCGCATGATGAATTTCATCTTCAACCCCTACACAAATGACTTCGTCTTGGTCTACCTCGATGACATTTTGGTCTTTTCCAAGAACAAGGAGGATCATGCCAAGCACTTGTGTTTGGTGCTGGATAAACTCAGAGAACATCAGTTCTATGCGAAGTTTTCAAAGTGCGAGTTTTGGCTCGATGAGGTTCTCTACCTTGGGCATATCATCTCTACCAAGGGCATAGCGGTTAATCCTGAGAAGGTGTCTGCAATTGTGAATTGGGAACCACCTCAGAACGTGAAGCAACTCCGTAGCTTCCTTGGGCTCGCAAGCTATTGTCGAAGGTTCATCAAGAACTTCTCTAAGATCGCGAAGCCTCTTTCCAACCTCCTTCAGAAGCACGTGAAGTACGTCTGGTCGCCTGAATGTGACATCGCTTTCAACACCCTGAAAGAGAAGTTAGTCACTGCTCCAGTTCTGACTCCTCCTGATGAATCCAAACCGTTTGAGGTCTTCTGTGATGCTTCCCTTCAAGGTCTTGGTGCAGTGTTGATGCAAGAGAAGAAAGTTGTGGCCTATACCTCTCGCCAGTTGAAGCCCAAGAAAAGAACTACCCCACTCACGACCTCAAGTTGGCGGCAGTTGTCCATGCTCTTTTAACTTGGAGACATCTCTTATTGGGAAGAAAAGTGGACATCTTCAGTGATCATAAGAGTCTCAAGTACATCTTGACCCGCCAAGATGCTAACGGATGTCACCCTCTCCAGGATGGCTCCTCCAATGCGCACGACTCCGAATCCTGACCCGCCACCACCACCTCCACCTCCGGAGGCATGGCAAGCTATGATGGCCGCTACCAATGCAAACACGCAGCTGATCATGCAACTCTTGCAAGAGCGCAACCAAGGGAATCATGGCCATGGAAACAATCAGAATCAGTTTGCTACACTCAACCAGTTCCTTGCTAATCAGCCAAAGACCTTCAACAACTGTGTCGAGGCGTCAGACGCTGATGATTGGCTCGTGGATATCTGCAAGCATTTCGAGTGCAACAACGTCAGGCCTGAGGACTTTGTCAAGTTTGCCTCCTTCCAACTCAAATACCAAGCTACAAAATGGGTTCAGCAGTTCAAAGATTCCAGAGGAGGCCGTGTGATTACCTAGGATGAATTCCGTCAAGACTTCAAAGCTCATCACATTCCCCAGAGTGTTGTTGAAAGCAAGCGTGAGGAATTCCGCAACCTGAAGCAAGGCAGCTTGTCTGTTTACTAGTATAACATTCTGTTCCAGAGGCTCGCTCGTTTCTCCAAGCAAGACGCCCCTGACGAGAAGAGCATGATTTATCAGTTCAGGGGTGGCCTCAGAGAAGATCTCCAACTAGCTCTCGTCCTTTTTGAGCCGAAGAAGTACGATGAGTTCTACAATATGGCAATGAAGTAAGAGACTGCTCAACTCAAGTGCGATGCTTCCAAGAAGCGAGTCAGAGATGTAACTCCTTCTTCTTCAACTCAAGTGGCTTCTAAGCAGCAAAAGTATTGGCTGCCTCCTCCTCCGTTCCATCAGCCTTATCAGTAGAAGAGCAAAGGTGGCAATGGATCTTCCCACCCACCCAACCCAGGCTTTCAGAACAAGACTTCGTCTCAAGCTCCAAGATCAAGTGCTCCGTATCACCGTCCTCTCTCGGAGGTCACGTGCAACAAGTGTCAGCAGAAGGGTCACTATGCCAACAAATGCTTCAATCAGAGGCGTCTTCCTCCTCCTCCTCCTCCTGTGAGATCTGCTAGTACCATAGTGGTCAAGAATAATCCGAAGCACGCCAAGGTCAACATGATGAATGCAGCTCACGCAGAGGACTCGTCAGATGTCATCATGGGTAACCTTCCTGTTAACGATATTCCTGCAAAAGTTCTTTTTGACACTGGTGCATCGCATTGTTTCATCTCGAGACCTTTTGCATCTAAGCATGATTTGTTTACCCAAGTGTTGCCGAAACCTTTGGCTATTGTATCTCCGGCCCGTTAAATGACTTCTTGAGTATTCGTTCCGGATGTTTCAATCACATTGGGTGACTATAAGTTCCTGTCTTCTCCTAATGTCCTTGGTGACTCGGATATCGATCTTATTCTTGGAATGGATTGGCTTTCTAAGCACAAGGCTTAGCTTGATTGTTCTGCCAGGCAGATTCAATTGACTCATTCGTCTGAGGATGTAATTTCTTTGCCGCAAGGGATGATACCATTCGACTGTTTTCTCTCAATGAGAAGGGCGAGCTGGATGCCATTTCTCAAATTCCAGTCATTTGCGAATATGAAGACATCTTTCTAGAAGAGCTCCCAGGAATGCCTCCACACCGGCCAGTTGAATTTGTCATCGATCTTGAGCCTGGCACGGAACCTGTTTGCAAACATCCTTACAAGCTTGGACCTGAAGAGTTGAAGGATCTGAAGAAACAACTCGATATTCAAGAGCGTATGGGTCTCATCCGACCAAGTTCTTCTCCGTGGGGTTGTGGAGTTCTTTTTGTGAAGAAGAAGGATGGAACGGACCGACTTTGTGTCGACTACCGTCCATTGAACAAGAAGACCATAAAGAACAAGTACCCACTTCCCAACATCAACGAGCTGTTTGAACAACTCAAAGGTGCTCAAGTATTCTCCAAGCTTGATCTCCGTATGGGCTATCATCAGATTCTCATTCGTGAAGAAGATATCCCTAAGACAGCATTCAGAACAAGCTATGGTTCATATGAATACACTGTCATATCTTTCGACCTTGTCAATGCTCCGCCAACATTCTCTCGCATGATGAATTTCATCTTCAACCCCTACACAAATGACTTCGTCTTGGTCTACCTCGATGACATTTTAGTCTTTTTCAAGAACAAGGAGGATCATGCCAAGAACTTGCGTTTGGTGCTAGATAAACTCAGAGAACATCAGTTCTATGCGAAGTTTTCAAAGTGCGAGTTTTGGCTCGATGAGGTTCTCTACCTTGGGCATATCATCTCTACCAAGGGCATAGCGGTTAATCCTGAGAAGGTGTCTGCAATTGTGAATTGGGAACCACCTCAGAACGTGAAGCAACTCCGCAGCTTCCTTGGGCTCGCAAGCTATTGTCGAAGGTTCATCGAGAACTTCTCTAAGATCGCGAAGCCTCTTTCCAACCTCCTTCAGAAGCACGTGAAGTACGTCTGGTCGCCTGAATGTGACATCGCTTTCAACACCCTGAAAGAGAAGTTAGTCACTGCTCCAGTTCTGACTCCTCCTAATGAATCCAAACCGTTTGAGGTCTTCTGTGATGCTTCCCTTCAAGGTCTTGGTGCAGTGTTGATGCAAGAGAAGAAAGTTGTGGCCTATACCTCTCGCCAGTTGAAGCCCAACGAAAAGAACTACCCCACTCACGACCTCGAGTTGGCGGCAGTTGTCCATGCTCTTTTAACTTGGAGACATCTCTTATTGGGAAGAAAAGTGGGCAGTCTCAAGTACATCTTCACTCAGCGTAATCTCAACCTCAGGCAGACTCGTTGGGTCTAGATGATTCAAGAGTATAATCCGAGTATCGAATATACTCCAGGCAAGGCCAATGTAATTGATGATGCATTAAGCAGGAAGTCTTACTACAACAGTTTGATTCTCAAGCCTTACCAATCCGAGCTTTGTGAAGCTTTCTGCAAACTCAATCTGCAAGTTGTTCCTCACGGATTTCTGGCCAACCTCCAAGTCTCTCCTACTTTGGAAGATTAGATTCGTGAGGCTCAACTTCTTGATGCTATGGTGAAGAAGGTGAAGATTGGGATTGCCAAGAGTCAACCTAAGTACAAGTGCTATCATCTTGATGACAAGGATACTCTATTCTTTGAGGATCGCATTGTTGTGCCTAAAGGTAACCTTCGTAAAGTCATTATGAACAAAGCTCACAATTCACTCCTCTCTATCCACCCTGGAAGTACAAAGATGTACCATGACCTCAATCAGTCGTATTGGTGGACTCGAATGAAGCGTGAGATTGCTCAGTTCGTGAATGAATGTGATGTCTGCAGAAGAGTGAAAGCAGAACACCAATGACCAGCTGGTCTCCTCCAACCTCTTGCCATTCCAGGATGGAAGTTTGACCATATTGAGATGGACTTCGTGACTGGATTTCCGAAGTCCAAGCGTGGCAATGATGCTATCTTTGTTGTCATCGACAAACTCACTAAAGTGGCTCATTTCCTTCCTATCAAAGAACCTATCACAGTAGCTTAGTTGGCAGAGCTATATACCTCCAGGATCGTCTCTCTGCACGGCATTCCGCAGTTGATATCTTTAGATCGTGGCAGCATCTTCACCTCCAAGTTCTGGGATTCTTTTTAGAAGGCCATGGGCACAAACATTCGCTTCAGCACAACTTTTCATCCTCAAACTAGTGGCCAAGTCGAGTGAGTAAATCAAATTCTTGAAGATATGCTCAGGGCTTGCGTCATCTCCTTCGGTATGAAGTGGGAAGATTGTCTTCCAAATGCCGAGTTCTCCTACAACAACAGCTTCCAAGCGAGTTCGGGCAAGGCCCCATTTGAAATTCTCTATGGCAGGAAGTGCCGTACTCCTCTTAACTGGTCAGAGACTGGTGAACGTCAACTTCTTGGCAATGACTTGATCACAAAGGCAGAAGAGATGTGCAAAGTCATTCATGATAATCTCAAAGCCGCGCAATCGTGCCAGAAGAGTTAATATGATAGCAAGCATCGTGACTTGGCTTTCGAGATCGGAGACCATGTCTACCTCCGTGTCTCTCCAATGAAAGGTACTCGTTGCTTCGGTACCAACGGGAAGCTTGCCCCTAGATACGCGGGTCCTTTCAAGATCATCAACAAAAGAGGCGATCTCGCCTATCAACTTGAGCTTACTCCCAACTTTGCAAACGTGCACGACGTGTTTCATGTCTCTCAACTCCGAAAGTGCTTCAAGACTCCTGACCGCACCGTCAACTTCGAAGACATTGATCTCCAAGAAGACATGTCTTATCGTGAGCACCCCGTTGCTATTCTTGAAGAAACTGAGCGCAAGACTCGCAACAAGTCTATCAAATTCCTCAAAGTCGAGTGGTCACATCATTCCGACCATGAATCCACCTGGGAACGCGAGGATCACCTCCGTTCTCAGTACTCGGAGTTTTTCCAGTCCTAGATCTCGGGACGAGATCCTTTCATAGTGGTGGAGTGTTGTAACACCCCGGATGTAACCTTCCTTATTTGTATTCCAACTCTTGCCGTTTCCGGCACTAAGTTATTCTATTTCATCGTTGTCAGGTTTTTGTCTCAGTGTGCTTTGTCTTTGTCTTGCATCTCATATAATGTCATCATGTGCATTGCATTTGCATACGTGTTCGTCTCATGCATCCGAGCATTTCCCCATTGTCCGTTTTGCATTCCGGCGCTCCTATGTCCTCCGGTGTCCCTTTCTACCTCTTTTCATGTGCGGGTGTTAAACGTTTTCGGATTGGACCGAGACTTGTCATGTGGCCTTGGTTTACTACCGGTAGACCGCCTGTCAAGTTTCGTGCCATTTGGACTTCGTTTGATACTCCAACGGTTAACCGAGGGACCAAAAAGGCCTCGTGTGTGTTGCAGCCCAACACCCCTCCAAAGTGGCCCAAAACCCACCTAAACCTCCTCCATCACCTAGGCCGTTCGATCACGATCGCGTGGCCATAAACCGCACCTCAGTTGGAGCTTCCTAGCTCCCTCTACCTCTATATAAAGGTCACTCCTCGAATTTTTCGGGCAAACCCTAGATCCCTCCCTCTCCTCGTGCGCCGGACAAAAACTTCGCCGGCGGACGTGTCCATTTCACCGCCGCCGTCGCCCGCGTCCAATCAGGGGGTGCCACGTGGCACCACCGGCCTCCGCCCAGCCCGCGGAGGGCCCCTGAGAGCCCGAGTCCACCGCCGCCTGTCTTCGCGCCCGCCGCCCTTCTCCTCCCGCACCGCGTGCCGCCATCACCGACCTCGCCGGCCGCCGCGCCGCCCCGTGCTGGCGATGCCGTCCCTCGCCGCGGCCGCACCGCATCGCCGCCGCCTCGTCTCGGCGTCCGCACCCGCCGGCGGCCCGCGCCCGCGCGCGCCTCCCTGCCACCCATCGGCGCCCCGGCAAGTCCCCATCTCCGGCGAACCCCCTCCCTCCGGCAAACAGGAATCCGGCGGACCTCCATTTCCGGCAACACCGGCCGCTCGCTGCTACTGTACCGCTACAGTACCCGCTATAGTGCCAGATCCAGATCCGGTTGACTTTTCCCCGAAACCCTAATCCCAGATAATTTTTGCATACTTTGACGCATTATAACTTCATCATCATGGCTCTGATTCGTGCGTGTAGCATATCAAAATATTCGTCTCGACGTGTAGATCATTTCATATCATTGCATCATTTCATTTGAGCTCATCTTGATACCCGAAATGCTGTTGGAAGAGGGCTATGTGATGATAGTTTCAGATCTATTTCAGCAAATGCACTTTTGTCATTTATGCCATGATTAATGTGTGCATGCTATGATCCTGAGCTCTACATGTGTTTTGAAGAATGCCATACCATCTTTACAGGGGTGTATGCCATGTATTTTTGTGATCTATGTGGTGACTAGCACAAGCATGCAAAGTGGCTTACTCAATGTTGCTGATTTCAGGGACTTAGAATTTCACAAAGTCCTTGCCGTGTCATTATTTTTATGCCATATGTTCATGTTGTTTCCTAGTGATCCGTGCCTCTTTTGAGCATGATCAATAAGGATGTTTTGTAGATAATGTGGTGCTATATCCATCCATGTCTTTGTTTGAAATTATGGAGCACCCTGGCTTGAGTTAATCGAGCTCTACTTTTGCTATAAAATGTTCCTGGCAGATTGTTAACATGTTTAGCGATTTTGCCGAGCTTGTTGTAGTTGATCCGTGCATGCTATGTTGTTGTTCTTGCCACGTCTAGCTTCTATGCCATGTCTAATTGCTGGGTGTATGCTTAGTTTGTCATGTCTTGCCTCGTAGTGAGTGCATCGAGCTTGTAAACATGCCTACTTGATGTCTGTTTTGCATGCTCCAGTTTTTCACTAAGTCTGAATTTGTTTATGTTTTTGCTATGTTCACATGCTTGCAATTGTATTTTCTGATCCCTTTTGGCTCATGGTCACTAAGGGACTTTTGTTGTATGCTTTGAGTAGCTTCATGCCATGCCTTTCTTTGCCTTGATATGTTCCTGTAGCATGTAGTTATCGTGCTCTAAACATTGCTTCTTGATGATAAATTCCTGACATGCTGTTAATTTCACCAAGTCTGAAACCTGTTGTCTTTTGCATTTTTGCCATGCTTGTTTGATCTTTCTATTGAGTGAATTAGCCGTAGCTCAGTGTTCATCTTTTGTCAAGCATCATGAGTGGATCCCTGCCATGTATTTTGTTGTCATGTTGGAGTGTTGTAGCATGTCGTTCTTGATGCATTTAGAAGGCTACTTGCTGTTAATCGCAGACCGGTGCCATATTTGTTTTGCTTGCCTTTTCCAAACCGTGCATCCGATTCCGGTGATCTTTATATCGATTTCGACCGAATTCAACTCACCTTTCCAGTGGCACTCTTGGATTTCCAAGTTGAGGCCAGGTTCTATCATTCCTTTCCAAATCTTGCATATGCATCACATATCGCATCCCGCATATCATACCATGTTTTGCATCATGTTGCTTGAGCATTGCACGTTGTTGATTGTGTTCCTTTTGCTTGTTGTTCTTGCTTGGGTAGAGCCGGGAGACGATTAAGTGATCTAGGATCCCGTTGAGTACGCTTACGAGGATCAAGTCAACTCTGAGAACTTTGCAGGCAAGATGACCATACCCTCGAAATCACTTCTATCTTTGCTTGCTAGATGCTCGCTCTTTTGCTATGCCTATGCTACGATACCTACCACTTGCTTATCATGCCTCCCATATTGCCATGTCAACCTCTAACCCACCTTGTCCTAGCAAACCGTTGTTTGGCTATGTTACCGCTTTGCTCAGCCCCTCTTATAGCGTTGCTAGTTGCAGGTGAAGATTGGAGATCGTTCCTTGTTGGAACATGTTTATTGCTGGGATATCACCATATTATCTTGTTTATCATAATGCACCTATATACTTGGTAAAGGGTGGAAGGCTCGGCCTTATGCTTGGTGTTTTGTTCCACTCTTGCCGCTCTAGTTTCCGTCATATCGGTGTTATGTTCCTGGGTTTTTGCGTTCCTTACACGGTTGGGTTATAATGGGAACCCCTTGATAGTTCGCGTTGAATAAAACTCCTCCAGCAATGACCAACCTTTGTTTTACCATTTGCCACCTAGCCTCTCTTTCCCTTGGGTTTCCGGAGCCCAAGGGTCATCTTTATTAAAAAACCGGGCCAGTGCTCCTCTGAGTGTTGGTCCAAACTAGAGCCCCTTGCAGCGCCACCTCGGGGAAACTCGAGGGCTGGTTTTAGTTGTACGGATTGCTTATCCGGTGTGCCCTGAGAACGAGATATGTGCAGCTCCTATCGGGATTTGTCAGCACATTCGGGTGGTGTTGCTGGACTTGTTTTACCATTGCCGAGATGTGTTGTAACCGGGATGCCGAGTCTGATCGGAATGTCTTGGGAGAAGGAATATCCTTCGTTGACCGTGAGAGCTTGTGATGGGATAAGTTGGGACTCCCCTGCAGGGATTTGAACTTTCGAAAGCCGTGCCCGCGGTTATGGGCAGATGGGAATTTGTTAATGTCCGGTTGTAGATAACCTGAAACTTAACTTAATTAAAATGCACCAACCGCATGTGTAACCGTGATGGTCTCTTCTCGATGGAGTCTGGGAAGTGAACACGGTGTTGGAGTAATGCTTGACGTAGGTTGCTCTAGGATCACTTCTTGATCATAGTTGTTCGACCGTGCTTTTGCCTTCTCTTCTCGCTCTCATTTGCGCATGTTAGCCACCATATATGTTAGTCGCTTGCTGCAGCTCCACATCATACCTTTACCTTACCTATAAGCTTAAATAGTCTTGATCGCGAGGGTGTGAGATTGCTGAGTCCCCATGACTCACAGTTTACTTCCAAAACTAGATGCAGGGACCGATGATACCGCTCCAGGTGATGCGTTTGAGCTCAAGTGGGAGTTTGATGAAGACTCTCGTCGTTACTACGTGTCTTTCCCGGATGATCAGTAGTGGTGCCCAGTTGGGGCGATCGGGGACTATGTTGCATTTGGGGTTTATCTTCATTTTGGTTCCGTAGTCGGACCTTGAGTGTATTGGATGAATGTAATGACTTATTTATGTATTTGTGTGAAGTGGCGAGTGTAAGCCAACTTTGTATCCTTTTCCCCTTATTGTATTACATGGGTTGTTGTCAAGATTACCTCACTTGCGACATTTCTTTCAATGCGGTTATGCCTCTAAGTCGTGCTTCGACACGTGGGAGATATAGCCGCATCAGGGGCGTTACAACAATAATGCTTCTCTGCTAAATATTGCAAGAGATTAACTTTACTAACTCATTTATATCATCTGGTTTCTCCAGTTAAGCACTTCCTTTGAGCAGAAACTACTTAAGAAGAGAAATAAATAAACAGAAGCAGGAATTGATTCATGAAAAACTTGCCATGACAGATGGCATCCCAATAGACATCGTTGAACTGCTTTTGAGAAGTCAGGATGAGATACCATGAATAACTAATGCTAATTCTGCTGAAGATTGACACTAGTTTTCAGCAGAAGCATTTGAACTCACACTATTCAGCAGAAGCCTTTGGAACCAGATCATTCTAGGATTTTGTAGCAGGCTAGCAGACTAATAGAGAATGAGGGAACGTAGGCTAGAGTGGTAGCAATCTCACCGAGAGGGAGGAGAGGTGCTGTCCGGAGGGCTCGCCTGCAGCTGGATCTGGCCACTCAGTGACGACAAGCCATGGAGGGGGCGCGCTAGAGGGAGCAGCTTGGGTTCTCGGCCTCCGCCATGCTCACCCTGCCATCCCCCCCTCGTTTCTCTCCTTCTACCTGGTTTTTTCTCCCTCTCATCCTTCCTCGTTTTCTTCCAGGAGCACGCCAGAGCAACCATGGCGCCGCCCCGGAGAACCCCGATGCCTTGCAAGTTCCCTCCTCTGGTCACCTGGATCCGTACGCCGCTGTCGTTCCGCTCGTCCACCCCATCCGCTGCCGCCCTGTGCAGACTTCACTTGATCAGATCGAGCGAGATAACCACCTGCCGCCGCACACACTCGTTGAGCCGCCTCGATTCGGAGATAGGGGTAGGCGGGCGGCGGGGTAGGTGGTGGAGGCACGCGACGGCTGGCAGTGCACAGTGAGGCGGGGCAGGGCGTGGCAGGAGGTGCGACGATGGTGGAAGGCCGCGGGTGGAGGTGGAGAAACTGGAGATGGGATCGCGAGGCACGGTCGTTTTTTTCTTCTTTTCTCTCGCAGCACATACCGGTTTGTGTGACTTTTTATGAGGAGTGCGAGTTGAGTAGTGAAAACAGCATGACTATTTTGCAAAAAAGGTGTGACGGTGAACTGGACGGACCCCAAATTAGTACCACCTCGTTTATATTAAGATTTTGTCTAGACAAATCGTAGAATCGTTAAAGCATACTATGACATGAGAAGAAAGCGTATTGTGACGGTGAACCCATGGAGTCAATCCGTGCTTTATTATTAGGGAAAGATATATATATATCAATTAGGCTTCAAGTGCGTACTTGTTAGTTAAACCTATGGTTAAAATGTGACACTAAATACGACTAGTAAGTAGTACATTAGCAGTACTAGTATACGTCGGTCAAATTATTCATCATGTCCACACATTGAATTGACGTGACAACATGCTGCGCGTGAGGTGATACAAGAATCCCGGCGGCGTGTTCGGGTATTCTTGGCTTCAGATTTGGAGTACCACTTATCTGTTGAAATCTTTCATCATTCACTGAAAACAGTCAATTGATCATACATTGAGTACCATAAAACTGGAATTAACCGATGCAAGTCGAAGAAGGATTGGCCGGTGCTACCGGTTGGCGTCAAGTTCGATCCCACGGATCAGGAGCTGATCGAGCACCTTGAGGCCAAAGTGAGTGCTGACAGTGCGATATCTCACCCTCTCATCGATTTGTTCATACCAACCATTGACATCGAGCACGGCATATGCTACACCCATCCTGAGAAACTTCCAAGTAAGACACCGATCGGCGTCTACTTGCACAAACATATTCCTTTATTTATAGCTCTATTTTTCTTTTTAGACGCAGACCTGGTGAAGCAATTACAATTCGATAGTTAATAAAAAGTGAAACAAGTGAGCGCAACATGCCAAAGATGTTATGAAAATGCCAACTACGTACACTAAAACCTATATTCGACAATACTGCAGGTATCACACTGAGTGGCCTAAGCAAGCATTTCTTCTAGCACAATTCCAGGGCATTCAAAAGAGGCACGTGGACGCGTCGCAAGATACAGTTGGAGTGCGGCATGCACGCGATTTGGCACAACACCGGCAATACCTTGCCGGTGATGGTCAACGGCCGGCAGACGGGCAGCAAAAAGGTTCTGGTGTTGCACACCAACAAGAATGTCGACCAGCATAGGACCAACTGGGTGATGCACCAGTACCACCTCGGGGACCTGGAGCAAGAGAAGGAGCGGGAGCTGGTCCTCTGCAAGATTTTCTACCAGACGAACACTAGGGCCAGGAGTAAAAAGATTATAAGTTAGTTTGGTATTGGTACTTGTACTACCTTGTTGTACGCAACTTGGTATTGTTGTTAATGATCTTTTGGTATGAACTTGGCATTTGCTTCCAACCATCATGCCGAGGGTCGACGTGGATATAAAGCTGAATCATTTGTTTCGAAACGAATTTTCAGGCACCTGATTTTTATTTGATGGGTAGCATAAGCACCTGCCGTTCGAATTCCCAGTTCTCCAAATTTTTCGAAACAAGTGCATGAACTTATTATCATGATGAAAAAACAATATCCTTGTTGCATCCCAGTTATCAGTCTGTACTTGCAGAACTCTGTCGTTTATTGAGCATGTATATTGTTTTTTCAGGTCGAGCAAGTTTCAACTGGGCTGTAGACTGCCCAGGCTTGGTTTTGTTTTTAACAGGCCCAACCCATGACGACAATGGGGCACAAAGATCCAGCAGGTATCTACTGGCCTCTGGCCCGCCAGCGTTAGTTATATTTTGTCTTACAACATCCACAGGCAGTTTTTTTACTGAATCAAACACACAGCCCAGTTCTATTTTCCTCTTGAAATGCATGTCCTACATCCGTTTTCTAATCTCTACCTATAGTTTTACTAGTTCATATACACGTATCATTATATTGAAAATACATAAAATTCCCTTTTCATATTTACATCCTTATTTTTGTTGTTGTTTTCCCTCCCAGCGCTGATTTTTTTACCACTGGTTTTCCCTTAAACCAACTCAATTGTCCCACGTCTTATTTGCTTAGAAAAACAAAATGTTTTTTTGGCAAATCAATAAGTTCTTAAAAAATGTTTATCATTTAGGGATTACAAAATTTCGGACTCCACCGAAATATGCAAAATAAGGTTGAACTTTTTGATCGTGGTCCTTGGCAGAAAATGGGCTGTAATAAATTACTTAAGAATTAGCAAATGGGATGCAAATTATTAAATTATAGCAAATGGGCTCTATGTTGTCTGCCACAGATTTGCAGGCTGACTTGTGGGCCTACTAAGTTCATGCGTACACAAGGTTTCTCAAAAAAGAAACTTAGTCAACAATGGACTCTACCAGCGTCACACCGTTAGATATCAATCTAACGGCAATCATGCTTCTTCAGTCTCTGATCTTCCTGCCCCAGCTGCCCAAACCAGTGCCGTCGGAACCGCCTGCTCCCACCTCCTCTGGCCGACTGTGCTGCCGGGCAGGCCTGACGGCCCCATCATATACTCGCACCCATGGCCTGTCTATCCCTCTACTCACCCACACCTCCTGTTATTTTCTGGCGATGGCAGCCGAACCAGTCAACCCTCGTACTCTCCACCGCGTGGGCAGCCACTGCCGTGTCTTCCCCAGCTCCGTGTTGTTCCCTTCATAGGACTCGCCATCATCCACCGCCTGGTGCTCTCGGCGTGGCGTGGTCAACATGGTCAATGAACGACATCCATCAGAAGTGGACTGTACGTGGAGAGGCTGACAGCTGGGTCCACGGCCGCACACAAGGAAATGCCTCCTTATTACGTGCAAAATAATGATTCCTCCACCTGACATCTGGGACCCGCCAGAAGGTCCTCTATATTTCGCAAAAAAATGTTCCCTCCGCTGACAGGTCGGACCCACCAACTATATCCTCGCACGCAAGGAAGTGCCTCCTTATTGCGCACAAAAAAATGAATACCCCGTGCCAGCTAGGACCCACCATAGTGGGAGGCTGACTTGTGGGCCTACTAAGTTGACGGGGACAGAGGGCTTTGTCAACTTAGTCAATATATGAACGATTCTAGCTCCAGTGACCGTACGATGTCCATCAAACGGCCGTAGTGCTTCTTCAACCTCTGGTCTTCTTGCTCTAGCCGCCCAAACAAGCGCCGATCGTGCCGCGTGCTCCTGCCTCCCGTGGCCGGCTGTGATGCCACGAAGGCCTCACTGCCCCTACTACTCCCACCGCTGGCCAGGCCATCCCTCTACTCACCCACACCCCCTGTTATTTTGCGGCGATGGCAGCCTCACACCGCAGCCGAACCAGTGAACCCTCGTACTCCTCTCCGTGTGGGCATCCACTGCCGCGTCTTTCCTGGCTCCACGTCGTCCCCTTCCTAGGCCTCGCCATCGTGCACCGCTTTAGTGCTCTCGGCACGGCGTGGTCAATGTGGTCATTGACCGACTTCCTTCAGAAGAGTACTGTACATGGAGAGGCTGACATCTGGGTCCACGGCAGCCGCAAGGAAGTGCCTCCTTATTTCTGCACCTGTCAGCGGGGACCCACTAGATAGGCCACCGTATTTCATGAAAAAACATTTCCCCCCAGACTGCTAGGACCCACCAACTACATCTTCGCACGCAAGGAAGTGCGTCTGGGCAAAAAAATAATTCACCCCCTGACTGCTGGGACCCACCAGCTATATCTTCGCACACAAGGAAGTGCCTGACAGTCGGGACCCACCTGGTCGAAGCGTACGTAGTGTTGTCATTCTGGTCGCGAATGTGTATGTACATACTGGTCGATGTAGAGTGCGCACGTGTCGTAGTAGAGGCGCGCATGTAGCATGTACACGTACATACATCGACCAGTGTGCAAGAAAGAAAATACGGCCACGTACGTACATACCGGCGGGGTCTCGAACGCCTACTCGCGCATACGTACGGCCAGGCTCGTGTACATGGCTGGGTCAGAACGGAGAAACTGCGTCATCATCGTGTTCATGGGGAGCCAACCGGCTGGGTCAGAACGGAATGCGTCATCGTGTTTATTGGGAGGGCTTGGACGGAACAGCCGATGGAAACGAGGCCTGGCGTACCACAGAACGGAGGAAACGGCCTTGTGTTCGACTGACCACGTTCGAAATGGGATCCTGTTCATCGGGAGGGGTCTGGCGTACCGCAAAACGGAGGAAATGGACCTCCTACGGTCGAAACGGGGTCCTCTTGATCGGGAGGGGTGTGGCGTACCGCAAAACGGAGGAAATGGGCTTGTGTTGGAGCGCTACGGTCGAAACGGGGGTCCTGTTCATCGGGAGGGGTGTGGCGTACCACAAAACGGGACTCCACGGGATACTGTTCATCTCCACCGTCGAGCCCCTCTAGCCTCCATGCGCTACTGTTGATCCACCGCCGACCTCCTCCAGCCTCCACCTGCGACTGTTCATCCACGGGCTCCTGTTCATCCAGCCTCCACCGCGTGCTACTCCACCGGCTACTGTTCAATCAGCCCTCTCCTTGGGCTCCTGTTCAACCACCCCTCCACGGGCTACTGTTCATCCAGCCCTCCACCATCTACTGTTCATCCAGCCCTCCATGGGGTCCTGTTCATCCAGCCCCAACCGACTCGATCGATCGGGGTCCTGTTCATCCAGAGGCAACACCACGGAGTCCTGTTCATGCACCCCCATCGGGAACTGTTCATCCAACCCCCCCCCCCCAAAACGCTCACTGTTCATCCAAAGGCAGCATCAATCGGCTTCAGTTAGCAGCAGTAGCGAAGGAATCGCTCGATCGAGTTCAGTTAACATCCATCGATCGATCGCTCAGGTTCAGTAACGCGTAGCCTGCAGTGCAATCGCTTGGGTTCAGTAGGCGAATGCCTCTCTTGGGTTCAGTTAGAGCCCAACGCCTCGCACCCACGCGCGTGCGTGTACGAGAGAAACATGCAAATGTTCGTGCATCGCTCGGCCCCGACCACCCACCGTAACCGGGAACACCCCGATATTTTCCTCGCCCTCGCTTCTACCACGGTTTTTTCCATCATGGACGGCCCAAAGAATGTCATGCAGCTGCGTCTCCGGCCCGCCCAAGACGAAAATCCCATTTTCTGTCATGATTTTTTGTCATAGAAGTAGGAGCCCACCACATCTATGATGATACCGGTTTTTGTCACAATTATCGTCATAGAAGTGTCATAAGTATGACATAAAAAAAATTCCGTTCGGCCCAAAATGTCACGGATGTGTCTTTTTTTTCTAGTGCACCAAATTAGCGCGTAACCGTTGAACTCAATTCCAGCAAGTTGAACTTTCTTCTCCTCACTATAATGATGGGTATAAAAAATTTAATCAACATGCATCTCCCACTCCAAATAGCCTTCTGGTTCGCACTTGTCGGAGAACGAAGGGATTGGAATTTTTATGCGTCCAATTCCATCATCCAAAGGCACACGCACAGCTTGACCAACTCGGTCATGCACTCCACCATGAACGGAAGTTTCAGGACAAGGCTCGTAGTGTCGTGGCCGTGGAGCGTACCCCGCTGCCTGGTCACCGCCGTCATCAAGACCATCATCTCCAACATGAGGTTGTGCCGCCAAACGGCGATCATGCATGCCAGCATGTCCGTCGCGAGCCGGTGGTGCATAACACAGTGGAGCAGCCGGAGCAATCTGTGGTGGTGCAGAATTCGTTGCCGACATATTGATGATGTCTGCCAAACCATCGAACCGAGTGATCAGGACATTTATCCTTTTGTCGAGCACATCATGACATTGCTTGATGTAGTTGCATGTGTGGTCAAAACCATCCCGAATATTTTGTGGAATATCATCCGCATACACTGGACGTACTATTTCCTCAGAATCAGCAGCAACCTCATCACCCTTGTTAACCAAGGTTGACATCTTGATCAACACAGTACCGTGAACAACCTTAGCTCTGGATACCACTTGATGGAGCACCGACTAGCGAGATGCTGAATCGTGCGAGTTGTGGCCCGATCTTTCACACTACTGTTGTCGTAAACGATCGAGGTAGAAAGAGATTCGGCCCTTGCTATTATTTAACAAGAACAAAAAGTAATCTACAGCAAGATTGACAAATATCAAACTCAACACAGCAGCATATGATCCATCACAAAGGGTCGCAGAAAACGCAGCAACTTGATGTCCCTGACCTGGGACCTTTTTCTCTGTCTATTAACACTTGATAACAAAAATCAATCTAAAAAACAACTACCTCCGTGCACGGCTGTAACTGGCCTTTTATATAGGCGACGTGTACATAGCAAACCGACTTGCGTACAAGACCTAACTAATTTGGACTCTCTCTTTCCTATCCCAACAAATCAAGGAATTAAACCATAAATTATCCGGCACGTTGATCACCTATAGTAACTAACTTTGGACTCCTAAGAAAACTTGTACGTAACTAGTATTATATAAAATGACTTGACCCTCTCATATCAATTGACCGACACAGGCTCTGCAATAATTTATGTAGCACATGGAGTTTTGAAGGTGGGCTTAACTTCATCCTTCTTCGGTTCAGTTGGCGGAACTTCAAAGCTAAAAGAACAAACTTGTAAAACATTCCGAAGATTATCTCTTGCACTAGTGGCCACATCATCCCCTCCTCCTTGAAACGAAGCCGTCCGCGGTTTCGTGGTATCTTTGGAGACCCTCTTTTGAACTGAAAAATATCATCTTTGATAGCATTGGCAAACATTGGCCGCAATATACATCGCCTTCCAGCGTCCCAAAAATAATAAGTATTGGACCTCCCGTCATGTGTGGCACGATGATCATATTGCCATGGCCTCCCCAATAACAAGTGGCATGCATCCATTGGCAAGACATCACAAATTACCGTGTCTTTGTAGTCACCAACTAAAAAATTCACACGCACCTTGTAAGTAACTTTGAGTTTGCCAGACTGATATAACCACTCAATGCAATGTGGTTGCGGTTGTTTCCACATAGGTAACGCTAAAGCATGCACCAATTCCTTGCTGATAGCATTAGTGTAGCTTCCACCATTTATGATCAACTTACAATTGGTGTTGTTGACATTACACCGAGTCTGAAAAATATTCCAACGTTGCCCCTTATCCTCAATGCGATCCTCTTGCACACGTTGCACCATTAAGGACGGATATGATTCAGCAGATTCGAAACTAGCAGTCACCTTCTCAGCATCTTCAAAATTTTCACTAGAAGTTTCAGAAACTGCCTCTTCATCACTCGCGGATGCATAGCCATCTTTTGTGAGTAATACTCCTCTCATTAGGACATTCACGCTTCATATGTCCCCTTCCTCCACACTTGAAACACTCTATGTCACTGGAACGATTGGTCGACTGTGCACTAGAATCAACCCTCGATGGTCTTTATTTTGAAGCATTCTTTTGCATGGAACCATGAGGATGATTTGATGTTGCCGTCCTAGAGCTAGGACCGGTACCTTCACTCTGATGCTGCGAGCGTCGCCATGTGTTCAAAGTGGTACCGGGAACTGTGTTGACTTGGCGTCACTTAATCTGTTGTTCCGCATGCACAGCTTGGTGCACAAGATCTTCAGAATCGTCATCGAACATTAAGCATGCAGACCCTACGGGTTCGAGAATTATGTATACATGACCGAGACACATCTCCGGTCAATAACCAATAGCGGAACCTGGATGCTCATATTGGCTCGTACATATTCTATGAAGATCTTTATCGGTCAAACCACATAACAACATACGTTGTTCCCTTTGTCATCGGTATGTTACTTCCCGAGATTCGATCGTCGGTATCATCATACCTAGTTCAATATCGTTACCGGCAAGTCTCTTTACTCGTTCCATAATGCATCATCCCACAACTAACTCATTAGTCACATTGCTTGCAAGGCTTATAGTGATGAGCATTACCGAGAGTGCCAAGAGATACCTATCTGATACATGGAGTGACAAATTCTAATCTTGATTTATGCCAACTCAACAAACACCATCAGAGACACCTGTAGAGCATATTTATAATCACCCAGTTATGTTGCGACATTTGATAGCACACAAGGTGTTCCTCCGTTATTCGGGAGTTGCATAATCTCATAGTCAGAGGAACATGTATAAGTCATGATGAAAGCAATAGCTATAAAACTAAACGATCATTTATGCTAAGCTAATGGATGGGTCTTGTCCATCACATCATTCTCTAATGATGTGACCCCATTCATCAAATGACAACACATGTCTATGGCCAGGAAACTTAACCATCTTTGATTAACGAGCTACTCAAGCAGAGGCATACTAGGGACACTCTGTTTTGTCTATGTATTCACACATGTACTAAGCTTCCGGTTAATACAATTACAACATGAATAATAAAAATTTATCATGATATAAGGAAATACAAATAACAACTTTATTATTGCCTCTAGGGCATATTTCCTTCAGTCTCCCACTTGCACTAGAGTCAATAATCTAGTTCACATCGTCATATGATTTAACACCAATAGTTCACATCTTTATGTGATTAGTTCACATCTCCATGTGACTAACACCCAAAGGGTTTACTAGAGTCAATAATCTATTTCACATCACTATGTGATTAATACCCAAAGAGTACTAAGGTGTGATCATGTTTTGCTTGTGAGAGAAGTTTAGTCAACGGGTATGCCACATTCAGAGCCGTATGTATTTTGCAAATCTTCTATGTCTACAATGCTCTGCACGGAGCTACTCTAGCTAATTGCTCCCACTCTCAATATGTATCCAGATTGAGACTTAGAGTCATCCGGATCAGTGTCAAAGCTTGCATCGACGTAACCCTTTATGACAAAATTTATTTCACCTCCATAACCGAGAAACATGTCCTTATTCCACTTAGGATAATTTTGACCGCTGTCCAGTGATCCACTCCTGGATTACTTTGGTACCTCCCTACTAAACTAATAGCAAGGCACACATCAGGTCGGGTAGAAAACATTGCATACATGATATAACCTATGGCTGAGGCATAGGGAATGACTTCCATTTTCTCTTTATCTTCTGAAGTGGTCGGGCATTGAGTCTGACTCAACTTCACACCTTGTAACACAGGCAAGAACCCTTTCTTTGCCTGATCCATTTTGAACTTCTTCAAAACTTTATCAAGGTATGTGCTTTGTGAAAGTCCAATTAAGTGTCTTAATCTATCTCTATAGATCTTGATGCCCAATATATAAGCAACTTCACCGAGGTCTTTCATTTGAAAAATTCTTATTCAAGTATACATTTATGCTATTCAGAAACTCAGTATCATTTCTGATCAACAATATGTCATCCACATATAATATCAGAAATGCTACATAGCTCCCACTCACTTTCTTGTAAATACATGCTTCTCCAAAAGTCTGTATAAAACCATATGCTTTGATCACACTATCAAAGCGTATATTCCAACTCCGAGAGGCTTGCACCAGTCCATAAATGGATCGCTAGAGCTTGCACACTTTGTTAGCACCTTTAGGATCAACAAAACCTTCTGGTTGCATCATATACAACTCTTCTTTATGATATCCATTAAGGAATGCAGTTTTGACATCCATTTGCCAAATTTCATAACCATAAAATGCGGCAGTTGCTAACATGATTCAGACAGACTTAAGCATCGCTACAGGTGATAAGGTCTCATCATAGTCAACTCCTTGAACTTGTCAAAAACCTTTCGCCACAAGTCGAGCTTTGTAGACAGTAACATTACCGTCAGCGTCAGTCTTCTACTTGAAGATCCATTTATTCTCTATGGCTTGCCGATCATCGGGCAAGTCAACCAAAGTCCATACTTTGTTCTTCATACATGGATCCCATCATAGATTTCATGGCCTTAAGCCATTTCATGGAATCTGGGCTCATCATCGCTTCCTCATCATTCGTAGGTTCATCATGGTCAAGTAACACGACCTCCAGAACAGGATTACCATACCACTATGGTGTGGATCTTACTCTGGTTGACCTACGAGGTTCGGTAGTAACTTGATCTGAAGTTTCATGATCATCATCCTTAGTTCATACGGTGTCGTCTCAATGGATTTAGATGGTGCACTATTTAACGTGAATGCAGCTCTCTCTAATGCATAACCCCAAAACGATAGTGGTAAATTGGTAAGAGACATCATAAATCGTACCATATCTAATAAAGTATGGTTATGACGTTTGGACACACCATTATGCTATGGTGTTCCAGGTGGCATGAGTTTGTGAAACTATTCCACATTGTTTTAATTTAAGGCCAAACTCGTAACTCAAATATTCACCTCCATGATCATATCGTAGAAACTTCATTTTCTTGCTACAATGATTTTCCACTTCACTCTGAAATTCTTTGAACTTTTCAATTGTTTTAGACTTATGTTTCATCAAGTAGATATACCCATATCTGCTCAAATCATCTATGAAGGTCAGAAAATAACGATACCCGCCGCGAGCCTCAACACTCATTGGACCGCATACATCAGTATATATTATTTCCAATAAATCAGTTGCTCGCTCCATTGTTTCGGAGAACGGAGTCTTAGTCATGTTGCCCATGAGGCATGGTCTGCAAGCATCAAGTGATTCATAATCAAGTGATTCCAAAAGCCCATCAGCATGGAGTTGCTTCATGCGCTTTACACCAATATGACCTAAATGGTAGTGCCACAAATATGTTGCACTATCATTATCAACCTTGCATCTTTTGGCATCAATATTATGAATATGTGTATCACTACGATCAAGATTCAATAAACCATTCACGTTGGGTGTATGACCACAGAAGGTTTTATTCATGTAAACAGAATAACAATTATTCTTTGACTCAAATGAATAACCATATTGCAATAAACATGATCCAATCATATTATGCTCAACGCAAACACCAAATAATATTTATTTTAGGTTCAACACTAATCCCAAAGGTAAAGGGAGTGTGCGATGGTGATCTTATCAACCTTGGAATCACTTCCAACACACATCGTCACCTTGCCGTCAACTAGTCTCTGTTCATTTTGTAACTCCTGTATCAAGTTACTAATCATAGCAACTGAACCAGTATCAAGTACCCAGGGGCTACTACGAACACTAGTAAAGTACACATCAATAACATGTATATCATATATACTTTTGTTCACTTTGCCATCCTTCTTATCCGCCAAATACTTGGGGCAGTTCCGCTTCTAGTGACCAGTCCTTTTGCAGTAGAAGCACTCAGTTTTAGACTTTGATCTAGCTTTGGGCTTCTTCCCGGGAGTGACAACTTGCTTGCCATTCTTCTTGAAGTTCCCTTTCTTTCCCTTTGCCCTTTTTCTTGAAACTAGTGGTCTTATTAACCATCAACACTTGATGCTCTTTCTTGATTTCTACCTTCGCTGATTTCAGCATCGCGAAGAGCTCGGGAATTGTTCCTGTTATTCCTTGCATATTATAGTTCATTGATACATCCATTTTGCATCATGATTTTATATCGATATTTATTGCATTATGGGCTGTTATTACACATTATGTCACAACACTTATGCCTTTACTCTCTTGTTTTACAAGGTTTACATGAAGAGGGAGAATGCCGGCAGCCGGAATTCTCGGCTGGAAGAGGAGCAAATATTAGAGACCTATTCTGCACAAGTCCAAAAGTCCTGAAACTCCACGAAAGTCAGATTTGGAATATATAAAAAATATTGGGTGAAGGAAGCACCAGAGGGGGGCCACCCACCATCCACGAGGGTAGAGGGCGCGCTCTACCCCCCCTGGGCGCGCCCCTGCCTCGTGGGCCACCTGGAAGCCCCCCGATGGCCATCTTCTGGTATAAGGTGTCTTTTGCCCCAGAAAAAATTATAAGAAAGTTTTGGGGATGAAGCGCCGCCGTCTCGAGGCGGAAACTTGGTGGAACTAATCTAGGGCTCCAGCGGAGCTTATCTGCCGGGGAAACATCCCTTCGGGAGGGGGAAATCGTCACCATCGTCATCACCATCGATCCTCTCATCGGGAGGGGGTCAATATCCATCAACATCTTCACCAGCACCATCTCCTCTCAAACCCTAGTTCACCTCCTGTATCCGATCTTTGTCTCAAAACCTCAGATTGGTACTTGTGGGTTGCTAGTAGTGTTGATTACTCCTTGTAGT
Organism: Triticum aestivum; assembly: GCF_018294505.1. Lineage (NCBI taxonomy): Eukaryota > Viridiplantae > Streptophyta > Magnoliopsida > Poales > Poaceae > Triticum > Triticum aestivum. The sequence goes on from NC_057800.1 coordinate 620,120,123, forward strand.
TGATGCTAGTTGGTTTATTCGACGGAAGATTATATGTTCAGATCCTTTATGCATATTAATACCCCTCTAATTATGAACATGAATATGATTTGTGAGTAGTTATGTTTGTTCCTGAGGACATGGGAGAAGTCTTGCTATAAGTAGTCATGTGAATTTGGTATTCGTTCGATATTTTGATGAGATGTATGTTGTCTTTCCTCTAGTGGTGTTATGTGAACGTCGACTACATGACACTTCACCATTGTTTGGTCCTAGGGGAAGGCATTGGGAAGTAATAAGTAGATGATGGGTTGCTAGAGTGACAGAAGCTTAAACCCTAGTTTATGCGTTGCTTCGTAAGGGGCTGATTTGGATCCATATGTTTCATGCTATGGTTAGTTTTACTTAATTCTTCTTTCGTAGTTGCGGATGCTTGCGAGGGGGGTTAATCATAAGTGGGATGCTTGTCCAAGTAAGGGCAGTACCCAAGCACCGGTCCACCCACATATCAAATTATCAAAGTAACGAACGCGAATCATATGAGCATGATGAAAACTAGCTTGACGATAATTCCCATGTGTCCTCGGGAGCGCTTTTCTTTATATAAGAGTTTGTCCAGGCTTGTCCTTTGCTACAAAAAGAGTTGGGCCACCTTGCTGCACCTTGTTTACTTTTATTACTTGTTACCCGTTATGAATTACCTTATCACAAAACTATCTGTTACCGATAATTTCAGTGCTTGCAGAGAATACCTTACTGAAAACTGCTTGTCATTTCCTTCTGCTCCTCGTTGGGTTTGACACTCTTACTTATTGAAAGGACTACGATAGATCTCCTATACTTGTGGGTCATCAAGACTCTTTTCTGGCACCGTTGCCGGGGAGTGAAGCGCCTTTGGTAGGTGGAATTTGGTAAGGAAAAAATTATATATTGTGCTGAAATTTACTGTCACTTGTTACTATGGAAAATAATCCTTTGAGGGGCTTGTTCGGGGTATCTTCACCCCGACCAGTAGAGCAAAGAGTTTCTCCTCAACCTACTGAAAATGTTTACTTTGAAATTCCTTCGGGTATGATAGAGAAACTGCTAGCCAATCCTTTTACAGGAGATGGAACATTACATCCCGCTATGCTCCTAATCTACGTGGATGAAGTTTGTGGATTATTTAAGCTTGCAGGTATACCCGAGGATGTTATCAAGAAGAAGGTCTTCCCTTTATCTTTTAAGGGAAAGGCATTGACATGGTTTAGGCTATGTGATGATATTGGATCATGGAACTACAACCGATTGAAATTGGAATTTCATCACAAGTTTTATCTCTATGCATCTGGTTCATCGTGATCATAATTATATATCTAATTTTTTGCCTCGCGAAAGAGAAAATATCGCGCAAGCTTGGGGGAGGCTTAAGTCAATGTTATATTCATGCCCCAATCATGAGCTCTCAAGATAAATTATTATTCAAAAAATTTATGCTCGGCTTTCTCTCAATAATCACTCCATGCTCGATACTTCTTGTACTGGTTCTTTTATGATGAAGACTATTGAATTCATATGGGATTTATTGGAAAGAATTAAATGCAACTCTGAAGATTGGGAACTCGACGAAGGTAAGGAGTCAGGTATAACACCTATGTTTGATTGTGTTAAATCTTTTATGGATACTGATGCTTTTTGTGAATTTAGCACTAAATATGGACTTGACTCTGAGATAGTAGCTTCTTTCTGTGAATCATTTGCTACTCATGTGGATCTCCCTAAGGAGAAGTGGTTTAAATATTGTCCTCCCACTAAAGTAAAAGTAGTTGAACCTATTAAAGTTGAAGAAAAGACTATCACTTACAATGTTGATCCTATTGTTCCTACCGCTTATATTGAGAAACCACCTTTCCTTGTTAGAATAAAGGATCATGCTAAAGCTTCAACTGTATTTCGTAAGAGTAATGCTAGAACACCTACACCCCCTGAGCAAATTAAAGTTGAACCTAGTATTGCTATGGTTAAAGATCTCTTGGTCGATAATATTGATGGGCATGTTATTTACTTCTGTGATGAGGCTGCTAGAATTGCTAGACCCGATACTAAAGATAAACATAGACCTATTGTAGGCATGCCTGTTGTTTCTGTTAAACATAGACCTGTTGTAAGCATAGACATGTTGTAGGCATTGCTATCATGGCTTATGTGACATGGGTGCTAGTGCGAGTGCAATACCTCATTCTTTATACGAAGAAATTATGCATGATATTGCACCTGCTAAGATAGAAGGTATTGATGTTACAATTAAGCTTGCCAATAGAGATACTATTTCACCAGTTAGGATTGTTAGAGATGTTGAAGTCTTGTGTGGGAAAGTTAAATATCCTACTAATTTTCTTGTTCTTGGTTCCCCAGAAGATGACTTTTGTCCCATTATATTCGGTAGACCCTTCTTGAATGTTGTTAATGTTAAGATAGTCTGCACAAAGGATATTGTTACTGTTGGTTTAGGGAATATGTCTCATGATTTTAATTTTGCTAAATTTCGTAGACAACCCCATGATAAAGAATTGCCTAGTAAAGATGAAATTATTGGTCTTGCTTCTATTGCCGTGCCTCCTAATGATCTGTTAGAACAATATTTGCTAGACCAAGAAAATGATATGTTTATGAATGAAAGAAGGGAAATAGATGAAGTATTCTTTAAACAGGGACCTATTCTGAAACACAACTTGCATGTAGAAATTCTAGGGGATCCTCCTCCACCCAAGGGTGATCCGGTGTTTGAGCTTAAACCATTACCTGATACTCTTAAATAGGTTTATCTTGATGAAAAGAAGATATATCCTGTTATTATTGGTGCTAACCTTTCAGAGCAGGAAGAAGAGAGATTATTGAAAACTCTGAAGAAGCACCATGCTGCTATTGGATATACTCTTGATGATATTAAGGGCATTAGTCCCACTCTATGCCAGCACAAAATAAAATTGGAGAAAGATGCTAAACCGGTTGTTGATCACCAACGACGGTTAAATCCTAAGATGAAAGAAGTGGTAACAAATGAAATACTAAAGCATCTAGAGGCAGGTATAATTTATCCTGTTGCTGATAGTCAGTGGGTAAGTCCTGTCCATTGTGTCCCTAAGAAGGGAGGTATTACTGTTGTTCCTAATGATAAAGATGAATTGATCCCACAAAGAATTGTTACATGTTATAGAATGGTAATGGATTTCTGCAAATTAAATAAAGCTAGTAGAAAGGACCATTACCCTTTACCTTTTATTGATCAAATGCTAGAAAGATTATCCAAACATACACATTTTTGCTTTCTAGACGGTTATTCTGGCTTCTCTCAAATACCCGTGTCGAAAGAGGATCAGGAAAAGACCACTTTTACTTGCCCTTTCGGTACCTTTGCTTACAGACGTATGCTTTTGGTTTATGTAATGCACCTGCTACCTTTCAAAGATGTATGACTGCTATATTCTCTGAATTTTGTGAAAAGATTGTTGAGGTTTTCATGGATGATTTCTCTGTGTATGGAACTTCTTTTGATGATTGCTTAAGCAACCTTGATCAAGTTTTGTAGAGATGTGAAGAAACTAATCTTGTCTTGAATTGGTACAAGTGCCACTTTATGGTTAATGAAGGTATTGTCTTAGGGCATAAAATTTCTGAAAGAGGTATTGAAGTTGATAAAGCTAAAGTTGATGCTATTGAAAAGATGTCGTGTCCTAAGGACATTAAAGGTATAAGAAGTTTCCTTGGTCATGCCAGTTTTTATAGGAGGTTCATTAAAGACTTCTCAAAAAATTATAGGCCTCTGACTAATCTCTTACAAAAAGATGTTCCTTTTGTCTTTGATGATGATTGTGTAGAAGCATTTGAAATACTTAAGAAAGCCTTGATTTCTGCACCTATTGTTCAGCCACCTGATTGGAATTTACCCTTTGAAATTATGTGTGATGCTAGTGATTATGTTGTAGGTGCTGTTCTAGGACAAAGAGTTGATAAGAAATTAAATGTTATCCAATATGCTAGTAAAACTCTAGACAGTGCCCAGAGAAATTATGCTACTACTGAAAAAGAATTTTTAGCAGTTGTATTAGCTTGCGATAAGTTCAGACCTTATATTGTTGATTCTAAAGTAACTATTCACATTGATCATGTTGCTATTTAAATACATTATGGAAAAGAAGGATGCTAAACCTAGACTTATTAGATGGGTTCTCTTGCTACAAGAATTTGATTTGCATTTTATTGATAGAAAGGGAGCTGAGAACCCCGTTGCAGACAACTTGTCTAGGTTAGAGAATGTTCTTGATGACCCACTACCTATAGATGATAGCTTTCTTGATGAATAATTAGCTGTCATAAATGCTTCTCGTACTGCTCCATGGTATGCTGATTATGCTAATTACATTGTTGCTAAATTTATACCACCTAGTTTCACATACCAGCAAAAGAAAAAGTTTTTCTATGATTTAAGACATTACTTTTGGGATGACCCACACCTTTATAAAGAAGGAGTGGATGGTGTTATTAGACGTTGTGTACCTGAGCATGAACAGGAATAGATCCTACGCAAGTGTCACTCCGAGGCTTATGGAGGACACCACACTGGAGATAGAATTACACATAAGGTGTTGCAATCCTGGTTTTATTGGCCTACTCTTTTCAAAGATGCCCGTAAGTTTGTCTTGTCTTGTGATGAATGTCAAAGAATTGGTAATATTAGTAGACGTCAAGAAATGCCTATGAACTATTCACTTGTTATTGAACCATTTGATGTTTGGGGCTTTGATTATATGGGACCGTTTCCTTCCTCTAATGGGTATACACATATTTTAGTTGTTGTTGATTACGTTACTAAGTGGGTAGAAGCTATTCCAACTAGTAGTGCTGATCATAACACCTCTATTAAGATGCTTAAAGAAGTTATTTTTCCGAGGTTTGGAGTCCCTAGATACTTAATGACTGATGGTGGTTCACATTTTATTCATGGTGCCTTTCGTAAAATGCTTGCTAAGTATGATGTTAATCATAGAATTGCATCTCCATACCACCCACAGTCTAGTGGTCAAGTAGAACTGAGTAATAGAGAGATTAAATTAATTTTGCAAAAGACTGTTAATAGATCTAGAAAGAATTGGTCCAAGAAACTTGATGATGCATTATGGGCCTATAGAACTCCATATAAAAATCCTATGGGTATGTCTCCGTATAAAATGGTTTATGGAAAAGCATGTCACTTACCTCTTGAACTAGAACATAAGGCATATTGGGCCATCAAAGAGCTCAAAAATGATTTCAAACTTGCCGGTGGGAAGAGACTATTTGACATTAGCTCACTTGATGAGTGGAGAACCCAGGCCTACGAGAATGCCAAACTGTTTAAAGAAAAAGTTAAAATATGGCGTGACAAAAGGATACAAAAGATTGAGTTTAATGTAGGTGATTATGTTCTGTTATACAACTCTCATTTAAGATTTTTTGCAGGAAAACTCCTCTCTAAATGGGAAGGTCCTTACGTTATCGAGGAGGTCTATTGTTCCGGTGCCATAAAAATCAACAACTTTGAAGGCGCAAATCTGAAGGTGGTGAACGATCAAAGAATCAAACATTATATCTCAGGTAATCCTGTAAATTTTAAAACCAATGTTATTGACACCATAACCCCGGAGGAGTACATAAGGGACACTTTCCAGAACGTTTTAGACTCCGAAAAGGAATAGGTATGTGGTACGGTAAGTAAATCGACTCCAAAACAGTTCTAATAGCAAATTTTCTCCATTTTGGAATATGTAAGAAAATAGGAAAATAAGAAGTAGTCCGGAAAGAACACGAGGCGTCCACGAGGTGGAGGGCATGCCCTACCTCCCTGGGCGCGCCCCTGCCTCTTGGGCACCTCGTGTGCCCTCTAGACTCCATTTTCTTGCACATTACTTCTTTTGGCCAGTAAAAATTCATTATATAATCTCCCGATGGTTTTGACCACCGTACCACGACACAATCCTCTGTTTTTGTTTTGAGCTGTTTCTGCAGCAGATTTAGAGCAAGATGTCATCTCAAGACTCCGACGGAGAGCTATGTCTCACATCTCATTGCTGACCCAAAGACCTCTGGGGATCTATCTCCTTATGGTCTAACTACGGATGATGAGGAGGATGCTCATTTGATGAGGATCGATGATTAAAGTTCGGAGGAGGAGGATGTTCCTCTACCTCAACCTAGGGATATGCACTTGAAGTTTAAGAAGTCTAGTCTCCTAAGATGGCTAACCGGTCTAATAACCGATCTATTCCTTCTCGTTTTTGGAAGAAGAGTAAAGGAGATTTATGTGACAAGATCTTGAAGCTGGAGTTGGAGGTTGATGATTTAAAGGAGGAAATTGCTCTCCTCAACTACAATATGAAAAAGCCGAAGGCACAATTGTCATCATCACCACCATCTTCTTCACCACCAAAGGAGAACTGAGTATCGGGTATGGGCACTCCCCTTGGCAACTGCCAAGCTTGGGGAAGGTGCCCCGGTATTGTATCACCATCACACTTCTATCTTTACCAGTTTTCTTAGTTCGATCCTTTTGGTTATATCTTGATCTAGTAGAATAAAGTTTAGTATAATCTAGCTTTGAGTTTTTGTGTTGATCCTTATCTATGTAATCGAGTCCGTGAGCTATATATAATAAAGATTAGTCTCGAGTCGAGGGCTTGGTTATCTTGCTATGATCTTGAGGAAATAAAAGAAGAAAGAAAGAATAAAAATAAATAAAGAGATCATATTGATCTTATGAGAGTAATGACTTCACATATAAAGAGTATGGTGAATAAAAGTTGTTGAGAGCTGACAAACATAGTTTTGGTCATCGTTGATATTAATAGCAAGTAATAAATAAAGATAGATTTTCACATTTAAATATACTAATTGGACATCTTTTATGTTTGTGAGCACTCATTAAAAATCACATGCTAAAAAGTTGATGTTGGACAAGGAAGACAACGTAATGGGTTATGTTTTCTTATATAGGAAATAAATTATATTGTCATGGATCATCCAACATGTTGAGCTTGCCTTCCCCCCTCATGCTAGCCAAATTCTTTGCACCAAGTAGAGATACTACTTGTGCTTCCAAATATCCTTAAACCCAGTTTTGCCATGAGAGTCCACCATATCTGCCTATGGATTGAATAAGATCCTTCAAGTAAGTTGTCATTGTTGCAAGCAATAAAAAATTCTCTTTAAATATGTAAGATTTATTAGTGTGGAGAAAATAAGCTTTATACGAGCTTGTGATATGGAAGAAATAAAAGCGACATACTGCATAATAAAGGTCCCTATCACAAGTGGCAATATAAAGTGACATTCTTTTGCATTAAGATTTTGTGCATCCAACTATAAAAGCACATGACAACCTCTGCTTCCCTCTGCGAAGGACCTATATTTTATTTTTGTCTTACACCTTATGCAAAAGTCATGGTGATCTTCACCTTTCCTTTTTACACTTTATCCTTAAGCACTATGTGTTGGAAAGATCCTGATATATATATATATATATATATAATTGGATGTGGGTTTTCATAAATCATTATTGTTGACATTACCCTGGAGGTAAAAGGATGGGAGGCAAAACTATAAGCCCCTATCTTTCTCTGTGTCTGATTAAAACATCATACCCATAAGTATTGCGTGAGTTTTAGCAATTGTGAAAGACTAAATGATAGTTGAGTATGTGGACTTGCTGAAAAGCTCTTTGATACGTCTCTAGCGTATCTATAATTTTTGATTGTTCCATGCTATTATATTATCTGTTTTGGATGTTAATGGGCTTATTTATACACTTTTATATTATTTTTGGGACTAACCTACTAACCCAAGGCCCAGTGCAAATTGTTGTTTTGTTTGCCTATTTCAGTGTTTCATAGAAAAGGAATATCAAACGGAATAAAACCTTCGGGAGAGTTTTTTTTGGAACAAACGTGATCCAGGGGACTTGGAGTGGACGTCAAGCAACCAACGAGGAGGCCACGAGGCAGGGGGGCGCCTACCCCCCTGGGCGCGCCCTCCACCCTCATGGGCCCCTTGTGGCTCCACCGACCTACTTCTTCCTCCTATATATATATAGGGTCGCGCTATTCGTCATCCTGGGTGAGTAATAGTTATTCTTCACCCCCTCTATTTTACCATCAATACACCGTAATTTTACGTTCCGTAAGTTTTGTCTTATTTCTGACGCAAAAAGGGACCGTAAAAAATATATAACCTCCGTAAAAATATTTTATGTTTCGTAAAATTACAAACGTAAAAACATAGTCTAAAATACACATAAACTGCTAATTTTCTTGTCTTATGACCTATATTTTTATTTTCTTATGTCAAATTTTAAGTAGTGAATCAATAGGAATGTAACTATTTGAATTCGAAACGTAATTTAATTATGAAATGATCATAAGATTACCTCGGGTGAAGAATAACTTATTCTACACCATGGGTGATGAATACTAACACTATATATATATATATATATATATATATATATTCATATACCCCGAAAACATCCAGGAGCACCACGAAACCCTATTTCCACTGTCGCAACCTTCTCTACCCAAGAGATCCCATCTTGGGGCCTTTTCCGGAGCTCCGCCGAAGGGGGCATCGATCATAGAGGGATTCTACATCAACACCATAGCCTCTTCGATGATGTGTGAGTAGTTTACTTCAGACCTTCGGGTCCATAGTTATTAGCTAGACGGCTTCTTCTCTCTCTTTGGATCTCAATACAATGTTCTCCTTGATCTTCTTGGAGATCTATTTGATGTAACTCTTTTTGCGGTGTGTTTGTCGAGATCCGATGAATTGTGCATTTATGATCAAGTTTATCTATGAACAATATTTGATTCTTCTCCGAAAGCTTTTATATATGATTGGTTATCTTTGCAAGTCTCTTCGAATTATCAGTTTGGTTTGGCCTACTAGATTGATCTTTCTTGCAATGGGAGAAGTGCTTAGCTTTGGTTTCAATCTTGCGGTGTACTTTCCCAGTAACAGCAGGGGCAGCAAGGCACATATTGTATTGTTGCCATCGAGGAAAAAAGATGGGGTTTATATCATATTGCGTGAGTTTATCCCTCTACATCATGTCATCTTGCCTAATGCATTACTCTGTTCTTATGAACTTAATACTCTAGATGCATGTTGGATAGAGGTCGATGTGTGGAGTAATAGTAGTAGATGCAGAATCGTTTTGGTCTACTTGTCGCGGACGTGATGCCTATATACATGATCATGCCTAGATATTCTCATAATTATTCACTTTTCTATCAATTGCTCGACAATAATTTGTTCAACCACCGTAATACTTATGCTGTCTTGAGAGAAGCCACTAGTGAAACCTATGGCCCCCGGGTCTATTCTCCTTTATATTAATCTCCCGTCAACAAGCTATTTCTATTACTATTTATTTTGTAATCTTTACTTTCAATCTATATCATAAAAATACCAAAAATATTTATCATATTATTATTATCTCTATCAGATCTCACTCTCGCAAATGACCGTGAAGGGATTGACAACCCCTCTATCGCGTTGATTGCGAGGTTCTTATTTGTTTGTGTAGGTACGAGGGACTTGCGAGTAGTCTCCTACTAGATTGATACCTTGGTTCTTAAAAACTAAGGGAAATACTTACGCTACTTTGCTGCATCAGCCTTTCCTATTCAAGGGAAAGCCAACGCATTGCTCAAGAGGTAGCACTCTTATATTGACTCTTTCCGATGTTATCATAAATTTCAATACCTTCAATGACTGAGATTATAGTTTGCTAGTTTTTCAATGAAGTTTATGATTCATACTTGACATTGTGAATAGATTGTTACTTTAGCATAATAAATCATATGACAATATATATATATATGTGTGTGTGTGTGTGTGTGTGTTCCTATTCTAAGAATGATCACGACACCCTCATGTCCGCATTTTATTTTATCGACACCTCTATCTCTAAACATGTGGACATATTTTTCGATATCGGCTTCCGCTTGAGGACAAGCGAGGTCTAAGCTTGGGCGAGTTGATACATCCATTTTGCGTCATGCTTTTATATCGATATTTATTGCATTATGGGCTGTTATTACACATTATGTCACAACACTTACGCCTTTTCTCTCTTATTTTACAAGGTTTACAAGATGAGGGAGAATGCCGGCAGCCGGAATTCTGGGCTGGAAAAGGAGCAAATATTAGAGACCTATTCTGCACAACTCCAAAAGTCTTGAAACTCAACGAAAGTCAGTTTTGGAATATATAAAAAATATTGGGTGAAGGAAGCACCAGAGGGGGGCCACCCACCATCCACGAGGGTGGAGGGCGCGCCCCCTGCCTCGTGGGCTACCTGGAAGCCTCCCGATGGCCATCTTCTTGTATAAGGTGTCTTTTGCCCTGAAAAAATTAGAAGAAAGTTTTGGGGACGAAGCGCTGCCGTCTCGGGGCGGAACCTTGGCGGAACAAATCTAGGGCTCCGGCGGAGCTGTTTTGCCGTGGAAACATCCCTCCATGAGGGGGAAATCGTCATCATTGTCATCACCATCGATCCTCTCATCGGGAGGGGGTCAATCTCCATCAACATATTCACCAGCAGCATCTCCTCTCAAACCCTACTTCATCTCTTGTACCCGTTCTTTGTCTCAAAACCTCAGATTGGTACCTGTGGGTTGCTAGTAGTGTTGATTACTCCTTGTAGTTGATGCTAATTGGTTTATTCGGTGGAAGATTATATGTTCAAATCCTTTATGCATATTAATACCCCTCTTATTATGAACATGAATATGATTTGTGAGTAGTTATGTTTGTTCCTGAGGACATGGGAGAAGTCTTTCTATAAGTAGTCATGTGAATTTGGTATTCGTTTGATATTTTGATGAGATGTATGTTGTCTTTCCTCTAGTGGTGTTATGTGAACGTCGACTACATGACACTTCACCATTGTTTGGGCCTAGGGGAAGGCATTGGGAAGTAATAAGTAGATGATTTCGGTCTTAGTTATCTGAGGCCATATCTGCATATGCTAGGCTCATCAAGTTTAACCTGAGTATGATGCATATGAAAAACTGGCTTGCACCCGTTGTATGTGAACGTAGAGCTTATCACACCCGATCATCACATGGTGTCTCGGCACAACGAACTGTAGCAATGGTGCATACTCAGGGAAAACACTTATACCTTGAAATTTAGTGAGGGGTCATCTTATAATGCTACCACCGTACTAAGCAAAATAAGATGCATAAAGGATAAACATCACATGCAATCAAAATAAGTGATATTATATGGTCATCATCATCTTGTGCCTTTGATCTCAATCTACAAAGCACCGTCATGATCACCATCGTTACCGGCTTGACACCTTGATCTCCATCGTAGCATCATTGTCGTTTCGCCAACTATTGCTTCTACGACTATCACTACCGCTTAGTGGTAAAGTAAAGCAATTACATGGCGATTGCATTCATACAATAAAGCGACAACCATAAGGCTCCTGCCAGTTGCCGATAACTTTTACAAAACATGATCATCTCATACAACAATTTATATCTCATCACGTCCTGGCCATATCACATCACAACATGCCCTGCAAAAACAAGTTGGACGTCCTCTACTTTATTATTGCAAGTTTTACGTGGCTGCTACGGGTTTCTAGCAAGAACTGTTCTTACGTATGCATCAAAACCACAATGATTTTTCATCAAGTGTGCTATTTTAACCTTCAACTTTGACCAGCTGTAGTCCAACTCGATTCAACTAAAGTTGGAGAAACACACACCCGCTAGCCACCTGTGTGCGAAGCACGTCGGTAGAACCAGTCTCATGAACGCGGTCATGTAATGTCGGTCCGGGCTGCTTAATCCAACAATACCGCTGAATCAAAGTAAGATGTTGGTGGTAAGCAGTATGACTATTATCGCCAACAACTCTTTGTGTTCTACTCGTGCATATCATCTACGCATAGACCTGGCTCATATGCCACTGTTGGGGAACACAGTATTTCAAAATTTTACCTACGATCACACAAGATCTATCTAGGATAAGCATAGCAACAAGCGGGGAGAGTGTGTCCACGTACCCTCGTAGACCGAAAGCGGAAGCATTTAGTGATGTCTACTACGCAATTTTATTCTTGTAGACACATGTTGGGCCTCCAAGCACAGAGTTCTGTAGCGCAGTAGCAATTTTCCCTCAAGTGGATGAGCTAAGGTTTATCAATCCGTGAGAGGTGTAGGATGAAGATGGTCTCTCTCAAACAACCCTTCAACCAAATACAAAAATCCCTTATATCCCCAACACACCCAATACAATGGCAAACTATATAGGTGCACTAGTTCGGCGAAGAGATGGTGATAAAAGTGTAATATGGATGGTAGAAATGTATTTTTATAATTTGAATAAATAAAAACAGCAAGGTAGCAAATATTAAACGGGCACAAAAACGGTATTGCAATGCTTAAAAATGAGGCCTAGGGTCTGTACTTTCGCTAGTGCAATTTCTCAACAGTGCTAACATAGTTGGATTATATGATTATCCCTCAAAGTGCAATGAAGAATCACTCTCGAGTTCCTATTAGCAGAGACCAAAAGATAGGAATTGTTTGTAGGGTATGAAACCACCTCAAAGCTATTCTTTCTGTTTGATCTATTCAAGAGTCCGTACTAAAATAACACAAAGCTATTTTTTCCGTTCGATCTATCCTAGAGTCCGTACTAGAATATCACCAAAGCAAATTCATATTCATAATACTCAATCCACACAAGGAACTACAAGGGGACCCCAAAGTTTCTGTCGGAGAAAAGATAATAAAAACGTCCATCAACCCCTATGCATAGATTACCCCAATATCACCGCGGGAATCCGTGAGTTGAATGCCATAACATATATCAAGTGAATCAATATGATACCTCATTGTCACCTCAAGTATTCACACCGCAAGACATATATCATGTATTCTCATATCTGAATATTCAATTCGACAAGACAAAACTTCAAAGGGTAAAGACTCAATTCATCACAACAAGAATATAGAGGGGAGAAACATCACATGATCCGACTATACTAACAAAGCCCACGATATAGATAACGAGAGAGAGAGGGAGAGATTAAACACATAGCTACTGGTACAAACCCTCAGCCCCGAGGGTGGACTACTCCCTCCTCATTGTGGTGGCCGCCGGGATGATGAAGATGGCCATCGGAGATGATTTCCCCCTCCGGCAGGGTGCCGGAATGGGTCTAGATTGATTTTCGATGGCTACGGAGCCCTGCGGCGGCGGAACTTCTGATCTAGGCTAACCCCGAGGGGTTTCGGAATATTTGGGAATTTATAGTGCAAGGAAGTGGTACGGGAGGCCACCGAGGTGGGCACAACCCACCTGGGAGCGCCAGGGGGCCTGGCACGCCCTGGTGGGTTGTACCCCCCTGAGGGCACCCCTCAGGTGCTGCTCTGGCCCACCGGGAGTCTCCTGGTCCATAAAAAATCCACAAAAAGTTTCGCGGTGTTTGGACTCCGTTTGATATTGATTTTCTGCGATGTAGAAAACAAGCAAAAAACAGCAACTGGCACTGGGCACTGGGTCAATAGGTTAGTCCTAAAAAATGATATAAAGTTGCTATAAAATGATTGTAAAACATCAAAGAATGATAAAATAATAGCATGAATACTTCATAAATTATAGATACATTGGAGACGTATCAGCATCCCCAAGCTTAATTCCTACTCATCCTCGAGTAGGTAAATGACTAAAGAAATAATTTATGAAGTGTGAATGCTAGCAAAGTGCACAAGTTTGATCAATGATAATTCCAATCACTTTTCCTAGCATCATAACGACAATTCTTTCTTATAAAACTTATCATGTTATAGTGGCAACCCATTCATATGTGAAGGTTCAAACAATGAATTCTCTTGAAACCCAACAACCTATGTTCTCAGTCACCAAGCAATTGCAATTCAACTTATTCAACAGAGTTTAAGTAAGAGCTCCACATACTCAACCATCGTATAGTCTTCTATGATTGCTAACACTCACCTTGTACACATGAGCAAAAAGTTTCAACTGGACACATAGAAAGATAGGGGCTTATTATTTTGCCTCTCAACGAATACACCTCAAGGGTGATGTCAACAATAATAACTCATGCTACCATATTCAACTGGACATATGTGCCTAGATCTTTCCTCACCACATGATACTTGCCAAAAGAGAAAAATAAAAAGGGAATAGGGATAAAAACTTTGACTCTTTGCATAAAAGTAAATACTGAAAAGTAAAAGATAGGCCCTTCACAGAGGGAAGCAGAGGTTGCCATGCACTTATTTGTTTGTATGCTCAATCCCTTAGTGAAAAAGAACGTCACGCTATATTGCCCCTTATGATAGCAACCTTTATTATGCAGTCTGTCACTTTTATTCTTTGACATCACAAGTTCGTACAACACTCAATTTTCTCTTACACTAAATGATCTCACACTTTTAGAAGCAATTTTTATTGCCTTATTGCACCGATGACAACTTACTTGAAGGATCTTGCTCAATCCTTAGGTAGGTATGGTGGACTCTTGAAAATAAGATTAGGGTTTAAGGGTTTTTTGGATCCACAAGTAGTATCTCTACTTGGTGCGGAATTTCTGGCTAGCAAAGATGGGGGGCAAGCACCACATGTTGAAGGATCTATGACAATATAACTTCTATGAGAATATGAACAAACATAAACCATTATGATGTCTTCCTTGTCCAACTTCAACAATTTTGGCATATAATATTTTGATGGGGGCTCACAATCACAAAACATTTCTATGATAGTGTATTTATATGTGAAAGTTCTCTTCCTTATACTAATTATTCGTGAATTGCTTGTATGACCAATATTGTGATTGTCAAGCCTCAAATGTTTTACTTTCTAAACCCAATGTGAAGCTACCACTAGGCATGATATAATTTCAACTTCATGATATTCAATTCATTCAACAATTTACTAATAGGATATAAGTGAAGCACAAGAGTAATTCCATAGAAAAGAGCTTCATTGACGGGATGTGAATGCCGCTTACTAAGCCTCCCTCACAACTATTTGAGGACTCTATTTTATTTAAAAACTTTCAGATCAATGTATTTTATTAAAACATCAAGCAAAATGAAAATAAAATGACATTCTAAGAATAGCACAACTCATGTGAAGAAGCAAAAACTTAGGCTCAGCCGATACTAACCGATAATTGTTGAAGAAGAAAGGTGGGATGCCTACCGGGGCATCCCCAAGCTTAGATGCTTGAGACTTCTTGAAATATTAGCTTGGGGTGCCTTGGGCATCCCCAAGCTTAGATGCTTGAGACTTCTAGAAATATTATCTTGGGGTGCCTTGGGCATCCCCAAGCTTGAGCTTTTGTGTCTCCTTAATTCCTCTCATGTCGGGGGGATGACCCCCGGGTATGCCCAACACGGCGAAACGATGCTTCAAAATATTGCCAGTGGAGTGCCCCCGGGCTGGCTAGAACTTGGCTGGCTGGAGTCCGGCCAGGTTGACTTTGGCCGGGTTGACTTGTCCGGGTTGACCTTGGCCGAGTTGACCTATCTGGGTTGATCTTGGCCCGGTTGACCTATCCGGGTTGACCTATCTGGGTTGACCCTGGCCAGGTTGACGTGTTCAGGGTGACCCTGGCCGGGTTGAGCTATCTGAGTTGAGCTGGCTAGGTTGAGCCAATCCGGGTTGACCCTGTCCGGGTTCTGCTTGTCCGGAATGAGCTGTCTGGGTTGAGCCCCGTCCGGGCTGAGGCCTGCACTACAAAAAAAGACACATCCATGACATTTTTGGCCGAACGAATTTGTTTTGTCATACATATGACACTTCTATGACGATAATTGTGACAAAACCCGGTATCATCATAGATGTGGTGGGCTCCTAGTTCTATGACAAAAAATTATGACAGAAAATGGGCTTTTCGTCCTGGGCGGGCCGGAGACGCAGCTGCATGACATTCTTTGGGCTGTCCATGACGGAAAAAACCGTGGTAGAAGCGAGGGGGAGGAAAATTTTGGGGAGTTCCCCGTTACGGTGGGAGGTCGGGGGCTGAGAGATGCGCGTTTCTCTCGTACACGTATGCGCGTGTGTGCGAGGCGTTGGCTCTAACTGAACCCGAGCGAGGCGTTGGGCTCTAACTGAACCCGAGCGATTGCACTGTAGGCTACGCGTTACTGAACCCGAGCGATCGATCGACGGCTGTTAACTGAACCTGATCGAGCGATTCCTTTGCTACTACTTCTAACTGAAGCCGATCGATTGGATGAACAGTGAGCGTTGCGGGGGGGAGGGGGGTTGGATGAAGAGTGAGCGGTGGTGTTGCCTCTGGATGAACAGGACCCCGTGGTGTGGAGGGCTGGATGAACGGTAGGCGGTGGAGGGGTGCCCGTGGAGGGGTGGTTGAACAAGACCCCGTGGTGTGGAGGGCTGGATGAACAGTAGACGGTGGAGGGGTGGTTGAACAGTAGCCGGTGGAGTAGCACTCGGTGGAGGCTAGATGAACAGGAGCCCGTGGAGGCTGGAGGAGGTCGACGGTAGCCCGTGGAGGCTGGAGGAGGTCGACGGTGGAGTTGAACAGTATCCCTTGGAGTCCCGTTTTGCAGTACGCCACACCCCTCCCGATGAACAGGATCCCCGTTTCGACCATAGGAGGTCCGTTTCGTCCATTTTCCGCTACGCCACACCCCTCCCGATCAACAGGACCCCCGTTTCGACGGCAGGAGGTCCGTTTCGTCCGTTTTGCGGTACGCCACACCCCTCCCGATCAACAGGACCCCGTTTCGACCGTAGGAGGTCCGTTTCCTCCGTTTTGCGGTACGACAGGTCTTGTTTCCATTGCCTGTTCCGTCCAAGCCCTCCCGATGAACACGACCACGCCTTCCGTTCCGACCCAGCCGGTTGGCTCCCGCGCGTTCTGTTGCCTCCCGATGAACACGACGCGTTCCGTTGCCTCCCCATGAACACGAGGCATTCCGTTGCCTCCCCATGAACACGACGCATTCCGTTTCCTCCCCATGAACACGACGCACCCTGGCCGCTGTATGTACGTGTACATGCTACATGCGCGCCTCTACTACAACACGTGCGCGCCTCTACATCCACCAGTATATATGTACGTACACATTCGTGACCAGAATGACAACGCTACATACGCTTCGACCAAGTGGGTCCCGACTGTCAGGCACTTCCTTGCATGCGAAGATGTAGCTGGTGGGTCCAGCAGTCAGGGGGGAACATTTTTTCGCGAAATACGGTGGCCCATCCGGTGGGTCCCCGCTGTCCGGTGGAGGAATAATTATTTTGCACGTAATAAGGAGGCACTTCCTTGCTGCGGTTGTGGACCCAGCTGTCAGCCTCTCCACGTACAGTCCATGTCCGATGGAAGCCGTTCCTTGACCATGTTGACCACGCCGCGCCGAGAGCACCAGGGCGGTGGACGACGGCGAGGCCTAGGAAGGGGACGATGCGGAGCCGAGGAAGACGCGGCAGTGGATGCCCATGCGTAGAGGAGTACGAGGGGGTGTGGGTGAGTAGAGGGATGGCCTGGCCAGCGGTGGGAGTAGTAGGGGGCGGTGAGGCGTCCGCCGCAGCGCAGCCGGCCACGGGAGGCAGGAGCACGAGGCACGGCCGACGCTGGTTTCGGCGGCTAGAGCAAGAAGACCAGAGGTTGAAGAAGCACTACGGCCATTGGATGGACATCGTACGGTCACTGGAGCTAGAATCATGCATATTGACTAAGTTGACAAAGCCCTCCGTCCCCGTCAACTTAGTAGGCCCACAAGTCAGCCTGCCACTATACTGGGTCCTAGCTAACAGGGGGAGTATTCATTTTTTTGTGCGTAATAAGGAGGCACTTCCTTGCGTGCGAAGATATAGCTGGTGGGTCCGAGCTGTCAGCGGCGGTAACGTTTTTTTCGCGAAATACAGAGGCCCTTTCGGTGGGTCCCTGATGTCAGGTGGAGGAATCATTATTTTGCGTAATAAGGAGGCATTTCCTTCCGTGCGGCCGTGGACCCAGCTGTCGGCCTCTCCACGTACAGTCCACTTCAGATGCATGTCGGTCGTTGACCACGTTGACCAGGCCGCGCCGAGAGCACCAGGGCGGTGGACGACGGCGAGGCCTAGGAAGGGAACGACACAGAGGCAGGGAAGACTCGGCAGTTGTTTCCCACGCGGAGGGGAGTACGACTGTACGAGGGTTTACTGGTTCGTCTGCCGTCACCGGAGAATAACAGCAGGTGTGGGTGAGTAAAGGGATGGCTATGCCAGCGATGCGAGTATGGTGGGGCGGTGAGGCCTGCGCGGCAGCAGAGCCGGCCGCGGGGAGGAGGGAGCAGGCAGTCCCGCCGGCGCTTGTTTGAGCGGCTGGAGCAGGAAGAGCAGAGATTGAAGAAGCACGACGGCCGTTGGATGGCCATCCAACAGTCACTGCTTGTGCGTCAACCTTTTTTTAGGAAAGCCTCAAATCTGTGGAAAACAGCATACAACCCATCTGCCATTATTTCTAATAATTTACAGCCCATTTGCTAATTATTAAGGTTTTTTTGGAGCCCATATTCTTTTTGTTAGCATTACAGCCCATATTGTGGCCACGGTTAAAAAATTATACGAAATTTTGCATATTTCGGTGCGGTCCGAACTGTTTTTAATCCCGAAATTTCGACTCACATTCAAACTGATTTTAAAAATAAATGTATATCAATATAAAATCCAACAAATTCTCCATGCATAAAAATTAATGTAATTTAAAATCTCGAAATGAAAAAAAAGATATTTGAAACTAATTGCCGGTTTGATGTGTTTTAAAAATGTACAGCCCATTTCTCATTACTGATGGGACATTTTCTCGGCCAAGCCGAATGAAAGCTCTCCTCGTCTTGAAAGATTTGCAGCCCAACAGGCCTGACAAAGCGACTTACTTGGCAAATCACAAAAAAACTGGGTTGTGGCCGTGGACCCAGCTGTCAGCCTCTCCACGTACAATACTCTTCCGATGGAATGTCGTTGACCACGTTGACCACGCCGCGCCGAGAGCACCAAGGCGGTGGACGACGGCGAGGCCTAGGAAGGGGACGACGCGGAGCCGGGGAAGACGCGGCAGTGGATGCCCACGCGGAGAGGAGTACGAGGGTTCACTAGTTCGGCTGCGGTGTGAGGCTTCCGTCGCCGCAGGGCCTGGCTAGCGGTGGGAGTAGTAGGGGCGATGAGGCCTCAACGGCAGCACAGCCGGCCACTGGAGGCAGGAGCAGGCGGTCTCCCCGGCGCTGGTTTGGGCGGCTGGTGCAAGAAGAGCAGCGATTGAAGAAGCAGCAGGACCGTTCGATTCAAATCCAACGGTTACTGCTGCTAGAATCGTTTGTTGACTAAGTTGACAAGCCCTGCGTACGCGTCAACTTAGTAGGCCCACAGGTCAGCCTCCCAACCGGTGCGCCCCAGATGTCAGTGGGAGGAATCATTTTTTCGCGTAATAAGGAGGCAGTTGATTGCGTGCGGCCAGGCCAGCGGAGGGAGTAGGGTGGGCCGGGGAAGCCTGCGCGGCATCACAGCGGGCCACAAGAGGAGGGAGCAGGCAGTCCCGCCGGCGCTAGTTTAGGCGGCTGGAGCAGGAAGATCAGAGATTGAAGAAGCACGTCGGCCGTTGGATGGACATCCAACAGTCACTGCTGCTAGAATCGTGTGTTCACTGACAAAGCCTTGCGTAAACAAGTCAGCCTCGAAATCTGTGGCGTGTACAGCCCATTTGCTATTATTTTTATAATTTTTACTCATTTTCTAATTCATATGGAATTTATTGCAGCCCGTTTTCCATTTTTAGAATTGCTGGCCATTTTCTGGTCAGTACCAGGGTCAAAAAATTAACTAAATATGTGGGAAATTTTGAAAAAATTCGCAAATTTTTGCTGGGGAACGAAATATTCTTAATCCAAAAATTAATAGCCATACTAAAACAAATTTAAAAATAAATTAGTACTATGTCATGTTAAATCCAATGAAATACGTATAAGATATCAGTGAAGAACAAAAACAAAAAAGAAACTTATATCCCATTTGCTATAATTTTTTTGGAATTTTCAACCCCTTTTGATATTACTTTTAACAGACATTGACCATACTCTTAAGCCAGGCCGGAATGCATCCCTCCTCGTCTTGAAAGATTTGCAGCCCAGTAATTCGGAGAAAACAAATAGGCCTAGCTTGGGTATTCTTCAAAAAGAAATACTGGGCTACCTATTTTCCCAAAGAACTGGTGCATGAGCATTTAGCTTTATTTATTTATTTACTTATTTATGTTTAGGGGACCATGAGCATGTACCTGGGCCGGATTCATGTGAGAGCCTCCCTTCCAGTTAATTATGGGCTTCTCTATTGGGCCTTCATCAGTGGGCTGCATGTTATCAACAAGTGGAAAATGTGTTCCGTACGAAAAATAGTATGCGCTACGTACGGTACGGGGCACTAAAGGATCGAACCATGCAACGACTTCCAAAACATTGTGTTTGTCGTTCTAACAACACATTTATTCAACCAACAGACAAAATATACTACTGATTGTACATTGAAAACAGCAGCAGCAGCAACCAGGGCTGGGGGTGCAACAGAAGCAGTAAGCAGGCCAGAAGAGTGAAGACCTCCACGAGCATCCAGCATCCAGCTGCCGGACCGTCGACGAGCACCATCCAAGACGTGTTCATGCTGACCCAGTACATACCGTTAATGTAGTTGAGGCTGACGGGGATCGGATTGCAGTCAAGGGGGTTGATGCTCACCACCCTACGATCGTTATGCTGCGTGACACGCCGTTTCTGAAGATCAGGCGGCATCAGCAAGCAAGGAGCTGGCTTAAAAAGCTCCGGCCTGAGGGCTTTGAGTAAACGGTACAGCCCCGACGAGCACGCGGCGAGCGGCATGGTACTGAGATTGTCCACACGCGAAACAATGAGCTTGATTACCTCTGTGGGGAGCGAATTCCAGCCACTCTTTCGGCGGACGCTGCTCGGTTCTGCCATTGTTAGTGCTTGGGTTTCGGACGAGGGGGGAGGCGCCTTAGCGGGGATGGAAGATTGGACGAGATTATGTGCGGACAAAGATGGAGAAGCGAATATGTGCTGCGGGAAGTGGACAGGTGATGATGACTACAGCACGCCGCTTGACTTACGAGACACATACCAGCAGCGTAGGGTCATGTCGATGCCAGACAACTTGCTTGAGTGATCACAGTACTGGTACTCCCTATAGTGCTATGCCCTAACTTGCTTGAGTAGAGTAGTAGAGTAGGACTCTGCTCTACTACTAGCACCGGAGGAGTAGTATATTCTAATCTAAAATAGTTACAAACTTCAATGCCCGAGCATGGAACGACTACGAACCATGCTCAAAGACCGTGTCTACGTGGTGTTTGGACATGGGCGACAACCTCAACGCCAACGGTGCTGCTCCCGTTGCACCGTATGTGTTTCTGTCCTTCCTGTTCGAAATCGTGGTAGAATTCATGATTTATTTTGTGCTTATTCGGATTAAATCTCGTAGTAACTTGCTCATATATTCAACTGGCGCAACGTCCCCTACAGCCACTCCCGTTTCATGGACGGCCTGGTCGATGCCTCCAAGGAGCCCTTCGTCCACTGCTATGAGTGCCCGATGCCGTTTTGTGGCTCGCCGGCGGACATGGTGCATCACCTCACGGATGCGTGCAGCGGTCACTGCTGGCCCTTGGCGGAGAACATCAAGTACGAGACGTGCTACCCGTTCACCATGCCGGAGTCGCTGGAGGATCACCGCCGCCTGCTAGTCTCGGAGGAGGACGGCAGCGTCTTCCTCTTGATCGTGGGCACCGGCGAGGCCCGCGCAGGCCGCCGCCCCGTCTCTGTAATGTGCGTCAGGGGCGACGCCGCTGACGCTGACACTGACACGAGGCCGATGTACGGGTGCGTGGTCAGTGTTACTACCCCTCCGGGTCGCGTGGGCGGCGACACCGGCCTCATCGAACGGACTTGGACTCTGGGGAGCTGGGACTATCCCGCCAATGTGGACTTGGAAAACCCATGGCATCCTTTACCCGCCGACGCGGTGCACGGGGACTCCAAGGAGGTTCACCTGGACATACGCATTATCAAGTTAAATGTTGATCATTAGTCTTCGCTCAATGTAATCCGCTGTCTAAGCATGTGGAGACTTCCATGCAGGATCTTGCTCTATTGGAGTATCGTGCATGAATAAAAGTGTATCCGTTTATAGTTTAGTCTAGAATCTTCCATGTATTTACTACAGTACTGGTGAAAGACTTAGGATGAACCATTTCTTACATCTCCTCTTCCCGCTTGCAAGTCATCCTGATTTAATCCCTCTGTCTAGGTGTATAAGGGCATGGTTAATATTACTTAATAGTATAGCCAACTGTTGACTATAAGAAAGTGCCATGTCATCTGTAGCCAACATGTATAACAATCGATACTCAAAAACTAATTCTTAAAGATCATTTCTTGCAAAGCACAATAAGTGTTATTTCTTCACAAGTTTTGGATGCAAGTTTTGGGCACCTTACTACTATAGATTAGTACGACCAAAAATTGAACTAACATTATATATAGTACGATAAATGCTGATGCATGTCACCTAAAATTATATCATTCAAAACTATGTTCAAATACGAATCCAATGATATAGTTTTTGTTGACATGCACTAACATTTTGTCAGTTAAATCTTCAGTCAAATTCAATGGGGGACTAATAAACCACGACCGATGTAGTACAAGTGTAGAGGGCGGCGCTGCACGGGAGTCTCACCTCTCACCCCGCTCGTGGCGCGGCAGTAAAGCCGTCATATCACAAAACCCAACCACTCCCAGTAATAAGTGGCCTGGTAAAATAAACGGACAAGCAACCATCACATCCCTCCGTCTTTTTTGCATTTCATCTCTCTGCATTTACTTTCTCCGGTTCATCTCGCACACTCGATCCCTAGCTACTACTCCTAGGGCCAGTTCTTTTGGCGGCTTCCCCAGCTTTTCCCACAAGACTAGTCACAGTGGAGAGTACTACTCATTTATTTGGGCTTCTAAACTACTACTCCGTCCTGGTTTATTCCTCACCATTGTAATTTGTGCTAAATTTTGACCAAAGATTTAACTGGTTTATTCCTCACCATTGTAATCCCTCCGTCTAGGTGTGTAAGTCATCTTACGAAAACCAAATAATCCCAAAACACTTAGGCGCGGTGCATTAACTTCTACCTCGTTTCTTGTTTCTTGACATATCAACCAATAAGAGATAAAGAGTGTGCATGCTTTTAATGACTTGAGATATCAAACACGACATGCAGTGGTTAGTTCATTGCATGCAATACTATTAATTAGCAAATAAACATTAACGTTTCTCGTTTTCTCCTCCTCCTTGGTCACGGTGCACAGCCTAAGATGACTTACTCACCTAGACGGATGGAGTAGTGCATGTGACATGCACTAACATTTCATTAGTTAAATTTATGATCAAAATTTGACACAGATTACAATGGGGACCAATAAACCAGGACGGAGGTAGTAGTTATGGGATTACTAATCTAGAAGCCTAAAAGAACTGGCCCCTGGTACTCCTACTAGTAGTAGTACTCAAGTTGGAATTCCAATTGCACGGCACAACTTGTTAGGCAAAAAATTCGATACAGGGTGTAGGAAGCGGTTTGGGAATTTGCATGCCTTTCCAACCAGTGAGATACTCCGTACAAAGTACGACAGAGAAATAACCACAGAGAAGGAAGCTAAAAGTAAACAATCAAACGAGCATTTTTGCATTTGTTTTGCATTGAATCGTTTCACAAGCTTGACTAGTGTTGTTTTTCTACTTTTACAAAAACCGCATCGTAATGTTAAAACGTGCATTTGCACGTACTCCCTCCGTCCGGGTTTATTAGGCCTAAAGACAACTTCTCTTAGACCAAGACACATAGTAATTTGCTCACATTAATTCTTCCATTCCACTCCCAATGCACTCTCTCACATGCATGCAGCCAATGAAAAAGCACACATGAAGTGTATTAACTTTTCAGCCATGGCACCAACAACAATAGCTTTCAATACAACCAATGAAATGGTTGCATGCATGCACCTTTCCAACGCGGGGCCTTATAAAAGGGGACATGCTTGTGATGCTGAGAGGCCTAATAAACCCGGACGGAGGGAGTACATAAGTAATAGTAGTACTCCCTCCGTCTAGGTGTATAAGTCTTCCCTCCTTCTTGGTCACGGTGCACAACCAAAGATGACTTATTGACCTGGACGGAGGGAGTAGCACAGTCTGCAAGCATATATCGAGAGAGACGTGTAGTGCGATAGTATATAGTAAAGTTTGTGCTATATGCACGTACTTGCAAAATGCGTACGAATACACAAGGTTTCCAAACTTTCCCTTTTACATACTTAATTAAGGACGCTAAAAATTCCTGAACGTTCGGGATTTATCATTTGCGTCCCAAAACTAATGAGATCGCCTTACGAAACAAAAATTATACTCCTCCTAAAAGCCACGGCGCTCGCAGGAGCGCTTGCGGCGCGCCACGAGTGCCCTGGTGCGCGGCCGTTTCCAAGTGCACCGACACAACGCCTCTTCCTCAGCCTCGCAACTCGTGAGGTGCTGATTGGCGGCTTGCCGGCGGGCGAGCGCGATCTCACCGGTGTGGTGATCCGGCGCCAACAGGTACTCCTCCTCGCTGGAAGCATGCATCTGGTCCACGTACCGCCAAGCGTAGATGAGGCGCTTGGGCCCGACTACACTCAGGGCGTTGGCACGGGCGTCCTCCGCCACCCTCACGGCCCTCGCACAAGCCTTTTGCCAAAGAGCCAATTGCCTGACTCTCTCGGACGCAACATAGGCCTCCCAGGCAGCTTGTTCCGCGGTGCGCTTCTCTTCCTCGGCCTTCTTCTCCGCCTCTATTTTGGCGTGCTCTGCTGGATACAAAGCCTCCCACAAGGCGACATCCATCTCTTTCCAAAGCTCCTCAAGTCTGGGGGGGCTCGGCGGGCGGCGTGGCGTTCTCCTTGTAGCGGGGAGCCGACGCATCCTCCGGCGCGCGTGCTGGCGAGATTGGGAACACCAACGTGTCCACCTCGAGGCGTCGCGGCGCGGAGCGGAACACCGATGCGTCCTCCTCGACTAGTGGCGGCGAGGAACGGAACGGCGATGCATCGCGTCGCGGCGAGGAGCGAACCACCGACACGTCCTCCTCGACTAGTGGTGGCAAGGAACGGAACGGCGACGTGTCGCGTAGCGGCGAGGAGCGGAACACCGACGCGTCCTCCTCGAGTAGTGGCGGCGAGGAACGGAACGGCGACGCGTGACCGTCCGCGCGGTGCAGCGAGGGGCTCCTAGGGCTTGGGAGGGCGATGCCATGGTGGTCGACGTGAGAGGGAGGGGGAGGAGATAGCGATGAACGTGAACGTGAGGGGGAGGAGATAGCAATGTCGTGGGAGGCGCAGTATTTATAGCGAGCAATGGCACACCTACGTAAGATATGGACTGAGCTGCACTGACTTAACTGCAGGTCCAGTTGCATCACTGACATGTGGGCCAGACCCCTATTGGGCCCATATGCCAGTGACCCAATGCACCTGCAGTTAAGTAACAGCTACATGGGCATATTTGTTGGAGTAAATTACGGGGGAGCGAAGGGGTGGAAATATTGCTGGTCACAACGGATTGGACGAGCGTGGGGGGAGGAGAGTCATGCATGCAGATTAAATTAACCCCTCTAACAAACGATATTTTAAACGTGGCTACTCGATCTGTGGCAACTCGCGAGCCACCGCGCTCCAAGTCGTTCACCTGTGGTCCCGACCATCAACTCCTACGGATCAAATTATCACGCGAGCTGACTATTCATACAAAGGTGCTCCACCACGTACCCGGTACCCGCGAATGCAGCAATCGTGCACCTAGGGTTTTAGGGTTTATTTGTTAACGTCGCCTTTACGTAACACTCATGTGTGCGAGACAGCGAGAGGCCGACTGCGTGCGTGCGCCTCTTCTCTTCGTATATGTACTCCACCGTTTGTCTGGTGTCCAAAAAATTATAATAACTACTAGCAATGTGCCAATGCGTTGCCACACGATCAAAGTAGATTAATACATATTCACCGATTTGATAGAAAAAAAGTCTAGTTTTGAAATACGTATATCACTAAAAATATGTTATGTTTCACTCAAAATATATTCCTTTGGCGGTTTTGATGAGATAAGGGAGGAATGTTGTTGGTTTCAAGATTCGAGAAGTGGTATATGTCTAATTTCTACTCTTACTAGCAAGATGCCCGTGCGTTGCACGGAACATCAAGATCTTGTGGGAGAAAAGGATGAACGAGGGAAGGCCTTATCTGCAAATGTGGTGAAGAGTGCGGGTAAATTGCCATATTTTCCTTCCTATCCGTCAGATATAAATCGGACGACCTACATTGCAGGATGGCAGGCCCACCATCATCACCAACTCTATTTTTTATCCCTACTCTTATAAAAAGCATTGTCGGTGATGATCGTGTGCCTGCCATCCTGCAATATAGGCCGTCCGATCTATATCTGACGGATAGGAAGGAAACTATGGCAATTTTGCAAAAAGATACCCACACCCCTCTCCACATTTGCAAATAAGGCCTTCCCTCGTTCATCCTTTTCCCCCACAAGATAAACTACTCATACAAATGCATCTTGATGTTCCGTGCAACGCATGGGCATCTTGCTAGTTGTTGCAAAAAGCCCATGTGTGTGTGAGAGAGAGGGAGAGTGGAGGAGGACGGAGTGCATGTGTGACAAAGACACAAGGAGTGTGTGTGCGATAGGTATCAGCTTAAAATGAGGCGATAGTGTGTGTGTGCACGATCGAGAGGGCGTGTCTCAAGAAGGGAAGAAAAATCTACATAGATACAAGGAGCGGGAGAGAGACATGTATGCGATGGTGGAAGCACGAGTGTGCGGGTGTATAAACCTATCTAGAGGCTAGCTAGTCGATAAATGTTTGTGAGAGAAATACGAGTCGGGGTGCGAAAGCGAGAGTTTTGTGTGTGTGAGAGAGAGACGGTAGTCGGGAAGGGGAGTGGAAGCAGGAGTTGTGTGTGTGTGTCTGTGAGAGAGAGAGAGGAGACGGTAGTCGGGGTTGTCTGATCGGTAAACAAATGAATAATGTCAGTCTGGGATGGAGACGAAAAGGAGACCGCAACAAATGTTGTGTCTACAGGAGAGAGAGAGAGAGTAATTTTAGTGGTATGAGTCATATGTAGAGACATATAGGGTGTGTGAGAGAATCCCATAGAGAGAAAGACAAAGTGAAAGACGAGTGGAGACTGTGTGTGTGGCGGTGAAAAAGAAAGCTTAGGTACCGAGTGATACCAGAGAACAGTAGAGACGTGAGAGATAATGAAAACCGTGTAATGTATAATGATAGGGAGAGTGTGACACTTCTCAAGGGAGACGTCGAGAGACCATGTTTGCGAGGATAGGAGAAACATGAAGTGAGCGTGCGGGTGAGCTGGAGAAAAGAGAGTGATAGCTACCTGAAGGAGCATGCATGCGAGAGAGATGGGCGTGAAAGGAGTGAACAAAAAAGGGATTCAAATATTTGAATTCGAGATGATGATACATGTAATCCATACTCGAACCAAAATTGATCTATCAAACATGCATACTCATATGAATTCACGCACATCTATGTTATTTAATATGTAGATATTACTGATCCATACATTTTAGTAGAACATAATTTGGTTAAATTTTTTCGAATTCAACCTTAAGATTTCGAGATCGTTGTATTTGTAAATCATATTATACATATAAAGGAGCAGAATTCTTTGTTGTGCTTTTGAAAGTATATATAAAAAATGATGTATATAGAATGTAATTCCAATTGAAAATGGATCCCGCCCGAAAAAAATAGAATACAAACGGGATTCGAATTGAGTTGGCACGGTAAACGTGCACTCTGCAAAATTTGAACGAAGCGGGGAAAGTCGCAGTAACCGCCCGAAACCAAAATCTGCGAGATGGAAATCACTACTGCCTATCCCTGCCACGCAAAGCCTATCTGCTGGATTTCTATAGGTTTCGATAGGGGTAGGTTTGTAATTTCACCCAAACGTGACGTAACCGCCTCTCAC
Organism: Triticum aestivum; assembly: GCF_018294505.1. NCBI lineage: Eukaryota > Viridiplantae > Streptophyta > Magnoliopsida > Poales > Poaceae > Triticum > Triticum aestivum. Next base: position 620,148,274 of record NC_057800.1, read on the forward strand.
CCGGATTCATACACGGTGGGCGCCAAAACACAGTGTGTCCTCGGCCGAAATCGACTCCCTCCCCGATTCATATTCATACACGGTGGGCGCCAAAAACAAACTCTCGTCGGCAAATATTCGGTGTATGCGAGATTACCGTCCTATCCCCAACCGACTAATGTTGCTGTGATGTAGTAGAAATTTGAAACGGGGGCTAAGTTTGTAAATTTCCTCGCATTTGAGACAAGCGCGCCCTGAATACATGGTTCCCCCCTTCCTCTCTACCTCCCTTTTCCCCATTCGTACTCCGTGGGCGCCAAAACACCCTCTCCACCCCACCCTCCTCCGTCCGCCGCCGTCCGCCACCCCATCCACCGCCGTCCTCCTCCACCATGCCGGAGCTGATACCCCGACGCCGCCGTCCATTACAAGAGATCGACCTCTCTCATCCACGGCTTCGGACCGGGATCCTTGCATCCCGTCCTCTCGCTTCATCCCCGCCGTCGTCCACCTTGCCGGCGCCGCTCCTACGACCGTCTCGTCCACCGCGCCCCGCCGCCACCGTCTACCCTCCTAGATCTGCTTCCACGCCGCCGACAGCCATCGCTACCGCAGCACCGTCAAATTCTCAGCAGATGCGTACACGGCGCCGCACCAGAGGCGGTACTCTTTCGTATCTGCTCAACTTATTTATCGCAGCAAGAAAATAGATCGCCACTGCTTTACTCTGATTTCTTGTCTTGGTTGCGAAGTTGCCTTTGTCCGGTTTGCACCTTCAGATCCGCCATGGCACGCTCAACACTATACTCCCAATGCTTATGGTTTTCCCCTTTTATATTCCACACTAGTTAAATCACAGTAGACTAAATTTCAAAATTGGGTCAGTCGATTTTTCAGAGCTCGCCGGAGTTCGCCGGTGCGATCGAAGGGGCTCGGGTGGTTGTGGGGCCTCGCCGAACGAAGAAAACTCGACGCGGGTGGGGGTTGGGGCGGGGTGGGGGTGGGGGTGGCGGAGGAACACAGGCGGTGGGGGCCGGTGGTCCGGCCGGCGGCCCGTGCGGTGTTCTGTATGGGAAGAATCAGAGACGAGGAAGAAGAAGGGTTAGGAGACGTAGGATCTTCATCCAACCGCCTGAAATGGTCGAGAGACAGCTGGGAGTTGCATTCTTAATGCGCTCTGGTTCATCATGTGTGGGCACTGCGCAACCAACATTTTATTATCCAAAATCTGCTTGCTCTTCTTTACCATGTTCCTCTTCCGTTCTTCTTTAATATGTACTCTCTCCGTTCCTAAATACAAGTCTTTGTATAGATTCCACCATGGACTACATATGGAGCAAAATGAGTGAATCTACACTCTAAAATGTATCTGGATACATCTGTATGTGATCCATAGTGGAAATCTCTACCAAGACTTATATTTTGGAACGGAGGGAGTATGATAGTAGTACAGTATGTTCCTTGTACTGAAGATGAGCAGGGACATTTGCAGTGTAGAGGTCTATACGGTCGGTTGTGATGGACACTTTGAGCCTCTTTGATTCGTAGGATCTTGTAAACATAGGAATAGGATTTGTAGTGGCCTGCCCACTTGAATCCTATAAGAATAGCAAGGAAATGCGGGGAGCTGTGTCGCCTTTGAGAGTTACACTGATATTAACAGTACCGCACCTTCACTTGAAGAGAGCTGGTATCCGAAGCCTTTCTAGCCGTACCGGCAATACTAGCACATATATTCCAGCAAGTTCCACTTTGCTGATTTTACTCTGATGCTTAAGGTTTTCCCGTTATATCTACACTATGATCTGTGTAGCTGCTTTGTGTCGCACTAGCAGCAGTCCACTCTTGAAGCTAAACACTGCAATGACTTACAAAATTGGCACCAAGGCATTGAGTGCCATTCTGGATGCAATGAAACTCATACGCTCCCCACCTGTTGATTCTTGTTCAGAATATGATCCTAATGACTATTCTAACCTCGAGGAGTCAAAGGCAGATGGCCTGTCCTGTTCACCCATCAAGGTGCCTGTTCTAATTTGGCAATGTTTTATTGATTGCGGGTATCTTGCATATGTTGTCTTGCATTTCTTCTACTTTGTTGCACCGCCATCTGCTTAGTTTACTCATCATATATGTCGAGATGCCATGCCCATCCATTATCAATACATATTCCATCTGTCATCATACCATGTTTTTCCACTCAAATGTTGTTCTTGTGCATCAGACATCAAAAAGGAAGAGGGTGATTGCCGAACCTGAAGGAGCACCAGCAAAGTCCTTGAAAAACGTGGTGGTGCCGGAGAAATCAGACAGCACCCCACTTATATTGGTTGTACAACCAGTGACACAAAACGTAGGACCGACTCCAGCAGACTGTACCCATACTTCACTGGCCACACCACTAGCCCCACCACACAGGACCTGCACTCCAGCAAAAGGTATACCGATTTCATTTGCCATAGCACCAGCTGTACCACAGAAAAATCCCACTCCAGCAAAAAGTACAGCAAGTCCACCGGCCGAAGACCTATCCCAACTGCAGAGACGGCCAATTCCTGCAGATTGGAACCCCATTCCATTTATTCCCAGTTTAAAAGACAATGCTTTCAATGTTGTTAGGGACTACGTGCATATATTCCCATCATGGGAAGATTATTGTGAAGACAAACACCATTTTCACATCTTCCTGTCCAACTTACGTGTAAGTGCTATTATTCATGGTTATTATTTTCCTGTTTTCTGCTGATTGAACACATCAATGATTTACATTACATTGTTGTAACTAGGCGAGGGTCAATCTGGATAGTCATGACGAGCAAAGCTTGCTTGTGCTTTTCAAGGAAGCATTGCAGCAGTATCGGTGTTACCTGAGGAAATCACACTTTGATGGCAAGTCTATAAACGAATTTCTGGTGAAGTCTCCTGTGCTAAATTTAGAAGACATTGAATGGAAAAACCTTGTTATGCACTGGTCTCGTTCCCAGGATGAGGTACTGTCTATGAAATCACATGACAATTTGAACTTCTACTTTTCCGCATGTGCCTTACGGATCTTTTTTGCAGGAAATCTGCTCGAAGAAGAATTCCGGTTTGACAAGAACGACAGGATATCGCAAATATGCTGCCCGCTGCTTTGCTCTTGTTAGTACCTGTTGTCCTGTATCACTGTACTTGCATACATACCTGGTTCATTATGTGACAGCAGTATGCATGATAGCTTGCTTATCAATTGTTCGCTCCAAATTATCTGATCTGTATGAATGGTTACATTAGTGTAGAATATATCCAATGCCAATGTTTTTTAGCTCTGCATTGTTCTTGTAAGTACATGTGTCCTTTATCAGTGTACTTATAATGACAGGTAGTTGTTCATGTACCATCACTCTGCAGCTTATTTTCCTTTGCCCTCCATTTTCTACACATCAGATCTATATTTACTCTTACCATAAGGTTGGTACTGAAGAAGTTTAGCTGTGCATTGCTCTTGGCTGTACCTTTTGCCTGTATCGCTGCACTTACATTTATAGCTACTTGGTTATGTAGCATCACTCTTCATCTTATCTTAAATATTCTCCATTTTTTCGTATATTATCACATCTATATTTACTCTTAACAAAATGTAGAATAAAGGCAATGCTTTTGAAGAAGATTCTGTGGTAAACTTCTTGAATTGCCCCCCCCCATCAGCATGGACAAGGCCTTTATAGAGCCTGTCTTCACCAATAATGTAAGTTTGTCCATCTCAAGCCTTCAAACTTTGTTGTATATATTTGGTTAGGCATGACTGCAACAGCTGTTTATTTTTGGTGTTTGCATCAAATTGCTTGTTTAAAGTTTATTATGTAGTTCATAAACAAAAGTTTGTCCTTTCTCAATTTAAGTTTTCAGTTGTACAACCAAGTTCCTTCTTCATACCATGTAAATTAAACTATACAGAGCAAGTGATCTTCTTTTGCACTGCATGTATGCTTCTGTTCTTCATCCGTAATCCAGTGGTGTGGTGAACCTACCCACTACAGCACAATGTCATATTCTGCAATGTCTTAACTATGAACAATGTCATATCATTCTACTATTATTTAAACCGTCTCTTTATTTGCCAATCTGAAATGGTATAAATTGACAGCACACTAACCATTGATACTTATGAGTTCTTGATCTGTAATCCAGTGGTGTCGTGAAGCTGCCAACTCCTTCACAATGTCATTTCCTGCCATGTCTTGACCTGAACAATACCATATTGTGTTAATGCAATTTTAAACTGTGTCACTTTATTCGTCAGTAAGAAATGTGATGAATTGTCAGCACTGATACTTTTATGTGCAAAACCTGTCATCTGTCTGCTTGTTTATCTTTCAGAGTGAGGAAGATATAAGTGTTGAACAAGCGCAGTCTCATCATCTTGCTCAGCTGCTTGCGCTGCAGCTCCCCAGCAGGGCTAACCTTTCTTGAACTCTATTGAAGTGCTGTCGGTTTTGTATATTATTTTGTCGGCGTGTTTATTTGCACTGGTGGCGATCTTTGATGCCCAGTGTATGTAATCTGCTGTCTGCTTGTGCTTTATTATCATAGTGGCGAACTTTGATGCCCAGTGGATGTAATATGCCGTAATTTCTTTATTGTATAGTCTAGGTTTTTTCTTATTCACGATGCTGCAGTTATTTTACTGTATATATATCCTGTCTTCGCAGTAAACCGGCCAAACCGTAAAATTACGGTACATAATCGGGCCGTCATGCAATCACGATGTAGGTTGGGCCTGAAACGTGCCGAACAGCTCACGGGCCGGCAGCAGCCCGAAATGAACCCCGGCCCATGATTGTGCGAATCAAATCACGGGCTTTTAACAGGCCAAAATTGTCTCGGTCCTTGTTTGGCCCAATCAGATATCGGCTGCGAGCAGGCCGGATGCAAACCGGGCCGTAGTTAGGCCCAACTATATGACGGGCTTTTAACAGGCCGAAATTAATATAGGGCCGAAATGTTAAACGGGCCCTTAACAGGCCAAAACTAATATCAGGCCGAATTACTAAGTGGGCCTTTAGCAAGTGGGCCCAAAAGCATAGTGTCCAGTTGACGGGCCGAATCTGATATGGGCCATAATTGAGCCCAAAGCCTCTTAAAGGGCCGGACCTGATCTGGGCCGTAATTTGGCCCAGAACGTGGTAGGCTTTTAACGGGCGGATCTCATATGGGCCACTATTAGGCCCGGAGCGTGGCAGGCCATTAATGGACCGGATCAAATATGGGCCGACATTTGGCCCAAAACATGGCAGCCAGTTAATGGGCCGGCCTACTAGGGTCCTCAAAATCTTGTGGGCCTACAGCTGGGCCGGCCCATTAATGTCAGCGAAATCTCGTGGGCCTTTAGCTGGGCCGGCCCATTATGATCCGCAAGAATCTTGTGGGCCTTTACCTGGGCCGGCCCATTATGGCACACAAAAATCTTGCGGGCCTTTAGCTGGGCCGGCCCATTATGGCCCACAAAATCTTGTGGGCCTTTAGGTGGGCCAGCCCATTATGGTCCGCAAAATCTCGTGGGCCTTTAGCTGGGCCGGCCCATTATGGTCCGCAAAATCTTGTGGGCCTTCAGTTGGGCCGGCCCATTTAAACTTGATGGGCCGGTCCACGTGTCAACATATCATAGGCGCGTCTCGCCCATTGGATGAGTGACACCTGTGCCAACACGGACCTGACACGTGTCTCCTCCAGCCAATGATGATTTTACACATGGAAAATCCCCATTGGTCGGGGCTGTTAACGGGTTATCGGATCCAAAACCTGACCCGATAGCTTAACGGCGTTCCGTTACGGTGGATGCCACGTGTCGGTCACCCTTGACGAAAGCACTTCTGTGACGCGCGATTTATCGTCATCGAAGTGGACACTTCTGTGATGATAATTTTGGTAATGTCATGGAACACTTCTACGACAGCACAAGTATGACTATCTTGATTCTGTCATAAAATCGTCATGGATGTACATGCATGACAGAAAACGCGACCTACTGTGACAAACACGTATCATCACGGAAGTGTATTTTTTTTGTAGTGCTGTTCGGGTTGAGCCCGTCCAGCTAGAATCTAGCCAAGTCAACTAAGACGTCCCGTCAGACCCGCGTAGACGTGACGGCCATACTCTACAATGGAGCACTGTAGATGAGCAGCCAGCACTGTTCCTGCATCATGTGACACTTCACTACGCTCCAATAGTGGTGCACTATAGCCTGCATCATCATATGGCATCTCAATAGTGTAGTGGGTGTGTGGTCCACCCCTTGTCCCTGGGAACTAGTATATAAAGTGACCTAGGGGAGGCCTCACACACCCAACCTCATTTGGCCATGCTCACACGTTCATCCATCCATGGACTCACACACCACGTCACACTCATTCGGCCGCTAGAGCATGCTTGCTCACTTCGGCCACACACTCATACACGAGGCTAGTATCATATAGCATTCATTCGAATACATCTCTAGGACCAACTCTGTACTGCTACATATACACTGCATATATCATCAGACATGCAGGAGTAGGGGTATTTTCTCTCCGGAGAGCCCCGAACCTGGGTAAATCACCGTGTGTTGTTTGCCCAATCCCGTCCCTTGACCTCCAGAGCAGTCTTGACCTCACCTCAAGCCACCCCATGGCATCTTTCGTCTCACGAACCCGCCCGCAAGATAACCATGACATCTCATATCACGGTTTTCCTAAATCTCAAAAACTTCATCCACACAAAACACAACAAGAACTCGTGAGATAAGTTAGAATAAACCAATGCAAAAACCATATCATTCTCTATTGTAGCAAATCACTAAAATTATTATTCAACATTGCATACTAAATTCCTCTTCATATTTAATTCTCCTACCCTCAAATAGAATCATTAAACAAGCAAACATATGCAAACATAACAGCAATCTGCCAAAAGAGTACAGTCTGTAAAGAATGCAAGAGTATCAATACTTCTTTAACTCCAAAATTTATGAAAATTTACCACACTTTAGAAAATTTATCATATCTCATCTTGCAAAAAGTTTCAACATTTTATCACATTCTGACTTTTCTAGGGAATTTTTTGCAACAGCGGTAAACTTCTTGTTTTCAAACAGCAACATGTATACTTGCAAAATAAGCATGACAAAGGCTATCACTGCCACTTTTATTGAAATAAAAGATGAAAAAAATTATTCTAAATAATAGAAAGCAAATCTTAAAAAAATGATGCTCCAAGTAAAACTCATATCATGTGACGAATGAAAACATAGCTCCTAGTGAGTTTACCGATAATGTTGGAGACGAAAGAGGGGATGCCTTCCGGGGCATCCCCAAGCTTAGTTGCTTGGATATTCCTTAGATATTAACTTGGGGTGCCTTGGGCATCCCCAAGCTTAGGGTCTTGTCACTCTTTATTCTCCTCATATCGACATCTCACCCAAAACATGAAAACTTCAATCACACAAAACTTAACGGAACTTTGTGAGATAGGTTAGTATGATAAAGAGCAAACCATTTCACTTTGGTACTGTCAAAGAGAAGATTCATGATTGTTCTCACACAATGCCTACTGTATCATATCATTTCCACAATTTATATTGAGCAATACAAGCCATAGAAACTAGGAAACAAGCAAACTATGCATAGAAAACAGAATCTGTCAAAAGCAGAATAGTCTGTAGTAATCTGTACTCCAACCATACTTCTACAACTCAAAAATTCTGAAAAATAGGAAAACATGCGAAATTTGTCTATTAATCTTCTTCAAAAAGAACCAAGATTTTATCACGCTTCTGTTAGAAATGAAAATTGTTTTCGTAAGCACAAAAGTTTCTGTTTTTCAGCAAGATCAAATCAACTATCACCGTAAGCCATCCCAAAGGTCTTACTTGGCACTTTATTGAAACAAAAGCAATAAAACATGATTACTACAGTAGCCTAATCATGTGAACACACAAAAACACTAGGTAAAAGTGTTGGGTAGATAAGAATTGAAACATGAAGAGAGCATCATGAAGCATAAGACTAGCACATTAGGTCTAACCCACTTCCTATGCATAGGGATTTGGTGAGCAAACAACTTATAGGAATAAGAATCAACTAGGATAGGAGGGCAAAACAAGTGCAACTTCAAAGCAATCAACACATAGAGAAGAAACTTGATATTATTGAGATACGTAGAAGCATGTGTTCCTCTCTCATAATAATTTCAGTAGCATCATGAAGAAATTCAACTATATAGCTATCGCATAAAGCATTCTTTTCATGACACAAAAGCATAGAAAACTTATTACTCTCCACATAAGCAAATTTCTTCTCATCAATAGTAGTGGGAGCAAACTCAACAAAATAACTATCAATGAGAGTGAAAATTAAAATCATGATGACAACTTTCATGGTTATCATTATTTTTTATACCATACATGTCATCACCATAATCATCATAGATAACAACTTTGTTATCATAATCAATTGCAACCTCCTCCAAAATAGTGGATTCATCATTGAATAAAATCACGACCTCTCCAAATCCACTATCATCAATATAATCATCATAAAATAGGAGGCATGCAATCATCATAATAAATTTTCTCATGAAAACTTGGGGGGATAAAAATATCATATTCATCAAATATAGCATCCCCAAGCTTATGGCCTTGCATATCATTAGCATCATGGATATTCAAAGAATTCGTACTAACAACATTGCAATCATGCTCATCATTCAAATATTGTGTGCCAAAATTTTTATTGACTTCTTCTAACAATTGAGCACAATTTTCTGATCCATCATTTTCAAGAAATATATTATAAAGATGATCAATAATATGATGCAACCTCAATTCCATTTTTATGTAGTTCTCTGTTATAAACCAAACTAGGAATAAAACAAGAAACTAAAAGATTCAATTGCAAGATCTAAAGATAAACCTTCAAGCACTCACCTCCCAGGCAATGGCGCCAGAAAAAAGCTTGATGTCTAGTACACAACTTTATTCTTGCAGACACGTGTTGGGCCTCCAAGCGCAGAGTTTTGTAGGACAGTAGCAATTTTCCCTCAAGTCGATGACCTAAGGTTTATCAATCCATGAGAGGTGTAGGATGAAGATGGTCTCTCTCAAAAGGCCCTGCAACCAAATACAAAAATCTCTTGTGTCCCCAACACACCCAATACAATGGCAAACTGTTTAGGTGCACTAGTTCGGCGACGAGATGGTGATAGAAGTGTAATATGGATGGTAGAAATGTATTTTTATAATCTGAATAAATAAAAATAGCAAGGCAACAAATATTAAACAGGCACAAAAATGGTATTGCAATGCTTAAAAATGAGGCCTAGGGTCCCTACTTTCGCTAGTGCAATTTCTCAACAGTGCTAACATAGTTGGATCATATGATTATCCCTCAAAGTGCAACGAAGAATCACTCCCGAGTTCCTATTAGCGAAGAACAAAAGATAGGAATTGTTTGTAGGGTACGAAACCACCTCAAAGCTATTCTTTCCATTCAATCTATTCAAGAGTTCGTACTAAAATAACACAAAGCTATTTTCCGTTCGATCTATCCTAGAGTCCGTACTAGAATATCACCAAAGCAAATTCATATTCATAATACTCAATCCACACAAGGAACTACAAGGGGACCCCAAAGTTGATAAAAAAATGTGCATCAACCCCTATGCATAGATTACCCCAATATCATCGCAGGAATCCGTGAGTTGAATGCCATAACATATATCAAGTGAATCAATATGATACCTCATTGTCACCTCAAGTATTCACACCGCAAGACATATATATCTTATGTTATCATATCTGAATATTCAATCCGACAAGACAAAACTTCAAAGGGTAAAGACTCAATTCATCACAACAAGAGTATGGAGGGGAGAAACATCATATGATCCGACTATACTAACAAAGCCCATGATATAGATCACGAGAGAGAGATTAAACACATAGCTACTGGTACAAACCCTCAGCCCCGAGGGTGGACTACTCGATCCTCATCGTGGCGGCCGCCGGGATGATGAAGATGGCCACCAGAGATGATTCCCCCCTCCGGCAGGGTGCCGGAACGGGTCTAGATTGGTTTTCGGTGGATACGGAGCCCTGTGGCGACGGAACTTCTGATTTAGGTTAACCCGAGGGGTTTCGGAATATTTGGGAATTTATAGTGCAAAAAAGGGGTACGGGAGGCCACCGAGGTGGGCACAACCCACCTGGGCACGCCAGGGGGCCATGGCGCCCTGGTGGGTTGTGCCCCCCTCGGGGCACCCCCCAAGGTGCTGCTCTGGCCCATCGGGAGTCTCCTGGTCCATAAAAAATCCACAAAAAGTTTTGCAATGTTTGGACTACATTTAATATTGATTTTGTACAATGTAAAAAACAAGCAAAAACAGCAACTGGCACTGGGTCATTAGGTTAGTCCCAAAAAATGATATAAAGTTGCTATAAAATGATTGTAAAACATCCAAGAATGATAAAATAACAACATGAATACTTCATAAATTATAGATACATTGGAGACGTATCATTTAGTAACGCGGTTGATGTAGTCGAACGTCTTCGCGATCCAACCGATCCAAGCACCGAAAGTACGGCACCTCCGCGTTCAACGCACGTTAAGCTCGATGACGTCCCTCGATCTCTTAATCCAGTTGAGGACGAGGGAGAGTTTTGTAGGAAATATGCCCTAGAGGCAATAATAAAGTTGTTATTTATATTGCCTTATATCATGATAAATGTTTATTAATCATGCTAGAATTGTATTAACCGGAAACTTAGTACATGTGTGAATACATAGACAAACAGAATAAATATTCTCATAGAGGAGATGCAAAGCTTAGCTGATACCTATGATAGAGAGATTTTATTTGCTCGTTGTAGTCGCTCACAGAATAATATTAGTCATGAGTTGGCCGCTTACGGTCGTCGCACCCCTCGTACTGCGGTGTGGCTTTCTATTGGGTTGGACTCTGTTGTAAACCTGGCTATGGCTGAGAAGCCTCCTTGAGTTATGAGATATTATTTTTCCCCGCAAAAAAACATAGACAAACAGAGTGTCCCTAGTATGCCTCTAGTAGACTAGCTCGTTAATCAAAAGATGGTTAAGTTTCCTAGCCATATGCATGTGTTGTCATTTGATGGACGGGCTCACATCATTAGAGAATGATGTGATGGACAAGACCCATCCCTTAGCTTAGCACTATGATCGTTTCGTTTATTGCTATTGCTTTCTTCATGACTTATACATGTTCCTCTGACTATGAGATTATGCAACTCCCGAATACCAGAGGAACACTTAGTGTGCTATCAAACGTCACAACGTAACTGGGTGACTATAAAGATGCTCTACAGGTGTCTTCGATGGTGTTTGTTGAGTTGGCATAGATCGAGAATAGGATTTGTCACTCTGATTGTCGGAGAGGTATCTCTGGGCCCACTCGGTAATGCACATCACTATAAGCCAATGTGACTAATGAGTTAGTTGCAGGATGATGCATTACAGAACGAGTAAAGAGACTTGTCGGTAATGAGATTGAACTAGGTATAATGATACCAACGATCGGATCTCGAGCAAGTAACATATCGATGACAAAGGGAACAACGTATGTTGTTGTGCGGTTTGACTGATAAAGATCTTTGTAGAATATGTAGGAGCCAATATGAGCATCCAGGTTCCGCTATTTGTTATTGAAAGGAGATGTGTCTCGGTCATGTCTACATAGTTCTCGAACCCGTAGGGTCCGCACGCTTAACGTTCAATGACGATTTGTATTATGAGTTTTTGTGATTTCATGACCGAATGTTGTTCGGAGTCTCTGATGAGATCACGGACATGACGAGGAGTCTCAAAATGGTAGAGACATAAAGATTAATATATTGGACCATGTTATTCGGACACCGGAAGTGTTCCGGATAGTTTCGGATAAAACCGGAGTGCCAGAGGGGTTACTAGAACCCTCTGGGGAAGTAATGGGCCTTAGTGGGCCTTAGGGGATAGAGAGGGCAGCAGCCAGGAGGTGGCGCCCCCAGGGGAGTCCGAATAGGACTAGAGGAGGGGGCGCAGCCCCTCTTTCCCTCTCCCTCTCCCTCTCCTTCCTCCTTCTCCTACTTGGACTAGGAAAGGGGGGAGCCGGTTCCTACCTGGAGTAGGACTCCCCCCTTAGGCGTGCCCTCTCGGGCCTGCTGGCCTCATCCTCCCCTCCTTTATATATGGGGGAGGGGCACTCCATAGATACACAAGTTGATCTTTAGCCGTGTGTGGTGCCCCCTGCACAGTTTTCCACCTCGGTCATATTGTCGTAGTGCTTAGGCGAAGCCCTGTGTTGGTAACTTCATCATCACCGCCACCACGCCGTTGTGCTGACGAAACTCTCCCTCGGCCTCAACTGGATCAAGAGTTCGAGGGACGTCACCGAGCTAAATATGTGCAGATCACAGAGGTGCCGTGCGTTCGGTACTTGATGGGTTGGATCGCGAAGACGTTCGACTACATCAACCGCATTACTAAACACTTCCGCTTTCGGTCTACGAGGTGGCATCCGAGCCAGGTCTATGTGTAGGATCGAATGTATGTCTAGAGGGGGGTGATTAGACTACTTGACCAAATAAAAATCTAGCCTTTTCCCAATTTTAAGTCTTGGCAAATTTTAACAACTTAGCACAAACAAGTAAACAAGCTACACATGCAATTCTAAGAGTATAGTAGCGGAATGTGAAACAATTGCATATGAAGGTAAAGGGAGGAGTTTGGAGGGAGCAAACGCAATGTAGACACGAAGATTTTTGGCGTGGTTCTGATAGGTGGTGCTATCGTACATCCACGTTGATGGAGACTTCAACCCACGAAGGGTAACAGTTACGCGAGTCCAGGGAGGGCTCCACCCATAAAGGGTCCACAAATAAGCAACCTTGTCTATCCCACCATGGCCATCACCCACGAAGGACTTGCCTCAATAGGGTAGATCTTCACGAAGTAGGCGATCTCCTTGCCCGTATGAACTCCTTGGTTCAACTCCACAATCTTGACGGAGGCTCCCAAGTGACACCTAACCAATCTAGGAGACACCACTCTCCAAAAGGTAATAGATGGTGTGTTGATGATGAACTCTTTGCTCTTGTGCTTCAAGTGATAGTCTCCTCAACACTCAACTCTCTCTCATAGGATTTGATTTGGTAGAAAGATGATTTGAGTGGAAAGCAACTTGAGGAAGGCTAGAGATCAAGATTTATGTGGTTGGAATGGAATATCTTGACCTCAACACAAGTGTAGGTGGTTCTCTCTCAGAAAATGTATGTTGGAAGTGTAGGCACGTTCTAATGGCTCTCTCCACGAATGAAGAGTGGGTGGAGGGGTATATATAGCCTCCACACAAAATCTAACCGTTACACACAAATCACCAAACTCGGTGGGACCGAATCATATAACTCGGTCAGACCAATTTAGTTCAAAATGTGAACGTTAGGATTTTTGGTGGGACCGATATGTCAATTCGGTGGGACTGATTCCATTAGGGTTAGGGCATAACGTAATCTCGGTGAGACCGATTACACACACTCGGTGGGACCGATTTTGGTAATAGGCAAACAGAGAGTTGGCCAGGCACACTCGGTGGGACCGATTCGCTCATCTCGGTTAGACCAAAACGTTACGTACGGGAAACAGAGAGTTTGCATTGAAATCTCGGTGGGACCGATCGCTCATCTTAGTTGGACCGAAACGTTACGAAGGGAAATAGAGAGTTTGCAATCCCATCTCGGTGAGACCGAGATCCGTATCGGTAAGACCGAAGTGACTAGGGTTTCTGGCAGTAGCTATGTCAAGTGAACTCAGTGGCGCCGGTAGAAGATTTCGGTGAAGCCGAGTTTGACTTTTGGTTTGGGACATATGTGGATATGAAAAAGTGGTTGAGGGTTTTTGGAGCATATCTCTAAGCATTTTGAGCAAGCAACTCATTAAGCAACACCTCACCCCCTTTTAATAGTATTGGCTTTTCCTATGGACTTAATGTGATCTTGGATCACTAAAAGTAAAATGTAGAGTCTTGTGCTTTGAGCTTGAGCCAATCTTTTGTCCTTAGCATTTTGAGGGGTCCACTTTCTAATCCATGCCATGCCAATCATTGAGATTTTCCTGAAATACTTATCTTCAAGCAGCATTAGCTCAATGAGCTATATGTTGTTAGGAATTACCAAAACCACCCAGGGATAGTTGCACTTTCACTATGCGTAGATGTTATATGCATGAGTAGAACACAAAGAGTTGTGGGCGATAATAGTCATACTGCTTACCAGCATGTCATACTTTGATTCGGCGGTATTGTTTGATGAAGCGGCCCAGACCGACATTACATGGACGCATTCATGAGACTGGTTCTACCGCCGTGCTTCACACACAGGCGGCTAGTGGGTGTCTGTTTCTCCAACTTTAGTTGAATCAAGTGTGACTACGCCTGATCCTTGTTGAAGGTTAAAACAACACACTTTATGAAAAATCATTGTGGTCTTGATGCTTAGGTGAGAACAGTTCTTTCTAGAAGCCCGTAGCAGCCACGTAAAACTTGCAAAAAGAAAGTAGAGGATGTATAACTTGTTTTTGCAGGGCTTGCTGTGATGTGATATGGTCAAGACATGATGATATATAATTTGTTGTATGAGATGATCATCTTTTGTAACAGTTATCGACAACTGGCAGGAGCCATATGGTTGTCGCTTTATTGTATGAAATGCAATCGCCATGTAATTGCTTTACTTTATCACTAAGCGGTAGTGATAGTCGTAGAAGCAATAGTTGGCGAGACAACAACGATGCTTCGATGGAGATCAAGGTGTCAAGCCGGTGACGATGGTGATCATGATGGTGCTTTGGACATGGAGATCAAAGGCACAAGATGACGATGGCCATATCATATTACTTATTTGATTGCATGTGATGTTTATCTTTTTATGCATCTTATTTTGCTTAGTACGGCGGTAGCATTATAAGATGATCTCTCACTAAATTTCAAGGTACAAGTGTTCTCCCCGAGTATGCACCATTGCTACAGTTCGTCGTGCCAAGACACCACGTGATGATCGGGTGTGATAAGCTCTAAGTTCACATAAAATGGGTGCAAGCCAGTTTTGCACACACAGAATACTCGGGTTAAACTTGACGAGCCTAGCATATGTAGATATGGCCTCGGAACACTAAGACCGAAAGGTCGAGCGTGAATCATATAGTAGATATGATCAACATAGTGATGTTCACCATTGAAAACTACTCCATCTCACGTGATGATTGGACATGGTTTAGTTGATGTGGATCACATGATCACTTAGATGATTAGAGGGATGTCTATCTAAGTGGGAGTTCTTAAGTAATATGATTAATTGAACTCTAATTTATCATGAACTTAGTACCTGATAGTATTTTGCATGTCTATGCACTACAAAAAAATACACTTCCGTGATGATACGTGTTTGTCACAGTAGGTCATGTTTTTTGTCATGCATGTACATCCATGACGATTTTATGACAGAATTAAGATAGTCATACCTGTGTTGTCGTAGAAGTGTTCCATGACATTACCAAAATTATGATCATGGAAGTGTCCACTTCCATGATGATAAATTGCGCGTCATAGAAGTGCTTTCGTCAAGGGTGACCGACGCGTGTCATCCACCGTAATGGGTCGCCGTTAAGCTATCGGGTCCGGTTTTGGATCCGATAACCCGTTAACAGCCCCGACCAATGAGGATTTTCCACGTGTAAAATTGTCATTGGCCAGAGGAAACACGTGTTGGCTCACCGTTGGGACAGATGTCATCCATTCATTGGATAGGAGGCGCCTATGATACGTTGACACATGGCATGGCCCAACAGAGGCCCATTCCGGTGAAAAGGTCAGCCCATTTGACTTGGTCAAACGGTAATGGGCCGGCCCACGGAAAGCATGTTAATGGCTTGTTCGTATATAGCCCATTTACGACCCGCTAACTCACGACCCGTTACGGCCTACCGGAATTAAGCCCAGTAGTTTCATCTAGGCCGTCCAATATGATTCCAGCCCGTTGTAACTTCTGGCCCATGTATGGCCCATGATGTCTTTTGGCCCATACGAGGCCGTTTGCAACTCTTGGCCCATTAACGGCCCGTGGTGAATCTGGCCCACAATGAACAATGTACCGCTTTATACCCATTAACGGCCCATTATTCCATTGGGCCATTTCCAACCCATGTTACCTTTCGGCCTTCTAAGGGCCCATTTATTCTTGGGATTATTTTCAGCATTTGGTTACTTACGGCCCGTTACTGGCCTTTTCCACTTGTGGGCCAAATTCAGCCCGTGGTTACAATCGGCCCGTCAATCTGTTGGGTCGTTTTCGTAGCGTCATCAAATACGACAGATTAAGATGGCCTGTTATGGTCGGCCCATGAACGGACGATTCCAAATCTAGCCCGTTTATGGCCCATAATGCGGTCTGTTATTGGCCCATGTTTGGCTGATCGAGCAAACGGTTCGTAGAAGACCCATTGATCGGCCCGTAGAAGGCCCATTGTTTCTACGGCCCTTAGAAGGCCCATTGTTTCTACGGCTCGTAGGAGGCCCATGGTAACTACAGTAAATATGTAGCCCAGGGTTATTGTGGACTAGTTTAAAAAATAAGTTATTGCGGCCACTAGCAAACCGCGGAAAAAGAACTGCACTGACTACAAACAAACAAATAAACAAGACAACAAGGAAATAAATAAGCAAGCAACTTACGCTAGGCTATCACGGCGATTACACATATTACATCCACTGGGCATCAAAGTTCGCCACCAGTGCAAATATAGGAAACAAAGCCACATATCATATACACTGGTTGTCAAACTTGGCGACCAGTGCAAATAAACGCCGCAGCAAAACAAGTCCAGAACTGAAAGCACTTCAGAAGAGCTCAATAAACAATATCCTGGGTACCCATAATGCTGGCAAGATGCTTAGCAAGCTTATTAACTTTCTCTTGTTTGCCGCTTAAATCCTCCAGCACTTGCTATTGCACGAGAAAGTATGCATCTGAATTCTGCAGGGACTTCCTCAGTCCTTCGGCTTCTTGCCGCAACACAACTAACTGATGCCTTTCATCTTGTAGCTGAGACTGAAGAAGCCGAAGTGATTTAGGCAGCGAGTTCAAAGAGCTTGTGCCAGCGGTACTGGCCAATAACTCGAACACTACATCAACGCAGGACTGTGGGGTTTTCTCACTGTCTACAAGATCTCTTTTATCACCTTTCTTGGAGACCAACAGGGTTGTCTCACTATCTTGAACCTGATCTGCATTACTTTCTCTACCATTGCATAGTGGGGTGCTCTTCTCCA
The DNA here is from genome assembly GCF_018294505.1 of Triticum aestivum. Classification (NCBI taxonomy): domain Eukaryota; kingdom Viridiplantae; phylum Streptophyta; class Magnoliopsida; order Poales; family Poaceae; genus Triticum; species Triticum aestivum. The sequence goes on from NC_057800.1 coordinate 620,165,602, forward strand.
ATATTCTGTTCGCATGTAGTATACGAAACTCAATTTGGTAAACTGGTTCAGTAGTAAGGTGGACAGGATAATAGCATGAAACAAACATATATCTAGGTACTGTGGTCACTGTATTGTCCATATCATTCTAGTTTATGTTGCCAAATCAAGATAGAGACACAGTTCAACTCATATATTTTTAAGACACAACAACATAGACATAATATAAGTGTGAGAAACTACACAACATTGGCAACACTTGTAATGTGCATCACATGAGAACATAACTGTTTATACTGAAACTAAAATCAACATAGAGCAAGAAGTTAGAACAGCAATCCAGTTAAAGAAATAGGTTTAAAACATACCTGTTGCGCCATTGGAGTTTCAATTGGAACCTTCAAATTCGAAAGTAGTTGGTATGAGTAAATACAGTGATGCAACAAGAAAGGAGTATGGACCATAGCTGCGGAATCTGACCTGAGAACAGTTGCTCTTCTGCTTTAAACATGGAGTTTGGGTTCGCTGTGGTGGTCTTCGTGCTTTGGGCACTGCAATTGCTTTACAAACTACTCATGTGGGGGTACTCTGTGGTGGACATTGTGCTTTGTCAACTATAAGTGGGTTACTATCCGCTGGGGTTGGGGTTAGATGGGTTGTAGCTGGTTCTCTGCCCAAGGGTGTAAGTGTGCAATCTGGAAGAGTCTCGATTATGTGTTGTGGGGCTAGTTTGTGGGCTAGTACAACCATGGTTCTATCTGCATCGACAGGTAGCACTGTCTCTTGTGAAGAACGGATTTTTGCTCCCTTAGATATTGCCATCACCCCCTCCAATTCAAATGGCTGATAAACAAGAAAAGAAATGTAACATACAAACATTGTATGATAGACAGATGTGGTAATTCACATATATGTTGTCTAACCAAACAGGACAGCATGACACAATTTCACATATATGATGCCTAACTAAACAGAATAGCATGACACCGTTTCAGATATATGATGGATGACTTAACAGGATATCTTATATTTACTAATTGGAGGCACCTTTTAAGTCATCTCATTAACCCACATCATTAAAATTAATTACACCGTTGGATTGTAGAATATATGTTCAGGATAAAAGGAAAACTTGCGTAACATGTTTGGTCCTGTACATCCCATAAAAAAGCCATCTGACACGTCTAATGTTATTTTTTGTGAAACAAAACAAAGTTAAAAAAATAAGCCACCATCCGTTCCCTCAAAAACAAATCTGCCATCCTTAAAAACTCCAACAAGAGAAGGAAAAAAATTCCAAGATTGATTGCCCGTAAAAGACTCAAGCAATAATATTCCGCTAGTTAAAATCTCCATGGAATCCTCACACATGCATGGCCGCTGCCTTCTCCTCCATGAAGGAAAGAAAATCTTGAATCACCAAGTATGGCAAGAGGGGTTTCGCAAGTAATATGGAAACTCTATTGCCTGAAGTTTAAAATGTGTGAGACCGGATCACCCCAAGAGTCCATAGGTATTACAATTGGAAGGAAACGTGGAATGTCAAAAGAAGGAAGGAATCGCGCTACTATTTCAGAAAGAGGAAACGTGCAAATGGAATTCAGCTACCAAGTCACCATTTTTGGGGAAACGTACTAATGATGGTACGCATGCATGGATAACACAATGAGCAACATAACAATCCACCATGCTAAAAAAAACATAACGATCTATCATGTTCTATTCCCTAAAAATCCATGCACACTGCGTAAATCTAATTTGCTCAGTAAAAAATCACCATCCACAAAACCTTCATGTAGTATATATTCTATTCACATAGATAAATCTCACGTAGGTATAAATTCCCAAATTTATATGAGACATGCACATAGTGTTTTCTAGAAATATAAAGGAATTAGTACAGAAAATTGCTAAATCTGTTTCCTAAATATATGTAATAAACAAATCCCAGATTATATTTAAATATAGAATTTTGGATTATATTTAAAGAATATGAAATTCCTATTAAAATTTGGAAACCGACTTAATTCGGAAGTTCAGACATAGGGGACAAGTTTCACTTACACTACGGATCCCGTCCACAAATCACACTTGGCATATATTCCCAAATTTGTACGTAGCACATGGTATTTTTTTGAAAATACTGATAACCCACTATAAAAAAGGTTCTAAATCTATGTCGCAAATATATTTAATAAATAAATCCGAGATTGTATATAAAAATTCCAAAATTACTAAACTGCACGACTGCATAAATGGACTGATTTCGGATGTTCGGACAGAGGGTCTAAGTTTCATATTTATAAGATGTTCAAGGAATAAGCGCGCAATGAGAGAGTGCTTATACTTGGTAAAATTACAATTTAATAGCAATAAAAAGGAGATATGTGCTCCAAATAAATTGATGGCGTAATCGTCGGCTGGACACATCTGTATATCATTGACTAGGATACAAACTTTTGCAGAACAAATGGACTAGGATACAGGGTTCTGGCAAAAGCAAATTGATTAGTATATGAGCTAGCGGCCAAGGCATAAAGAAAATCATCATTATTATTTTTCCCGGTGTCTCAGTTAGGATGTCAAAAGTATCAACTTTAACACATGTAAAATAATTTTACAAATAGTTAGGGTAATTCTTAGACAAAACAAAAGGGTGAGCTCCTAGACATATACGTGCTGATTTAAATATATTCAAGCCTACTTTCTAATTTTCATGTTGAAATTTTAAATATCTAATTATGGATTAAAGAACATTACACTCCAATTTTAAAAAATGACCTGATTCGAAAACCAAAAATATATTGAGTTATGAAAAAGTCATAGAAGGCTTCATGAATTTAAAATCGAACATCAACAAGTTGAACGATCTTCCATACATTTAAAAGTACAAGGATACGCTTGAACTGAGCCGCGGCCTATATAGAGGCGTGCAGGTCATCAGCATGTTGAACTGATGAGTAGTTGACTAGTGGGTGCTATGACGAGTTACATAGGGATATGTGTGCCCGCGCATCTGCGTGTGTAACACACACAGACATAGCACACATGGACGAGGCTAAGAGTGACAGGCGTACCAAACTAATGAGAGAATGGTTGTTAGTGATGCATCATTTTGGGAAATATTGAGATCATATGTATGGATGCACAAGCATGGAGTAACATGGTCAATAGTTAGTGGTAGAGAGCGAAATCATAGATCATATATGTATGATAATGTTTAAAACATAAGACATCTTTGTATGCATTTAGTCATTGCTAAATTTAGGAACTCTTAAATATGTACAATGGTGCCATCATATTTTGTTGTGACACAATTAGTACGACCATTTCAAAGATATGGGATGATCTACTATGTTTTAAGTATAGACGTGTGGAAATATAATATTTTATGCACTATAAAGATAAGTAGTATGGGTAATTATAATTATATCATACTTCAAATTTGTATGAAATTTAACGTAAATAATTATTGAAAAATTTGTAGTACAAAATTATAAAATTGAAAAAATTCCTAGCCCGTGCTGTAGTACGGGTTGACGACTAGTGATGGCATAATTCAACATATGGTGAGTATCTAAACAGGATGACATGACAAAACTATATGATGTCTTTCTAAAATACGTTGGGATGAAATAATTCACATACATGTTGTCTAAGTATATAGGATGGCATGATACAATTGACATAATTGATTCATATACTAAGCAGCTGGCACTCACATGTATGATCTCTAAACTAAGCAGATGAAATTCAATATTGTGCATATGATGTCTAAACTAAGCAATGCAAGACACCATATGCATGATATGAGAAATATAAACATTGCAACTTAGAGCATACACCTCAGGTGGGATATAGGACTGGTCATCTGTATCTGAATCCTCCTCCGAAGAGCTCCCTGTAACCATCAAGATATATGCTTCAACAGGTACCATTGTCTGCTCTGAAGACCTTGTTTTCACTCCTGATTTTTCCATAACCGGCTCAAATGGCTGATACACATGAAGAGTAGTTCAATATACACAGATTGCCGACAAATGGAATACGTGATGAAAAAAAGATGACATGAGATAATTCACATATAACTGGCTGAAAAACATGGCATTGCATAATTCACATATCTGATATAGAAAGCAAACAGGAGGCATTCACACAAAGCATGTCTAATCTAAGCAGATGGCATGGCAATGCAAGACACCATATGCATGATATGAGCAATATAACCCTGCCAAGTTAGAGCATGCACCTCAGGGGGAATACGACTGGTCATTTGTCTCTGAATCCTCCTCTAAGGAGCTATCTGTAACCAGCAACAAATCTGCATTGACAGGTAGCACTAACTGCTCAGAAGACCTTGTTTTCACTAGATTTTTCCCATGACCGACTCAAATGGCTGATGCACAGGAAGAGTAAATGAATGTATAAACATTGTTGACAAATGGAATACATTATGAAAAAAAATATGACACGAGACAATTCACATATACGATGACTGGCTAAACAGGATGGCCTTGCACGATTCACGTATATGATGCCTGGCTAAAGAAGATGGCATTGCATAATTCCCATATACTCCCTCTGTTCCTAAATATTTGTCTTTTTATAGATTTCAAATGGACTACCACATACGGATGTATATAGACATATTTTAGAGTGTAGATTCACTCATTTTGCTCGGTATTTAGTCACTTGTTGAAATCTCTAAAAAGAAAAAAATTTAGGAACGGTGGGAGTATGATATAGAAACCAAACAGGTGGCATTCATACAAAGCAAATCTAAAGTTGATGACATATAAGATATATAATATAAGCAATATGAGGCGCCATATGCATGATATGACCAACATCAGCATGCCAGGTTAGAGCAAACACCTCAGGTGGTAAATAGGAGTGGTCGGCTCCCTCTGAATCCTCATATGAACAGTTATCTTCCTCTGGAATACAATCTGGAATGGCGAGAGGGGGGCCCACTTCGCCCACCATGGAGCAGCGTCTGCATGACATTATATTCCCACACAATGGTCTTTTCTTTTTCTCTACATGTTCAGTACGATTGTGTACAATAACTGAGATGCATAATAAAAAATAGTTAGATTTTGTAAGGCCTAAGGGGTGCATGCAGAAATCAAGATTGATGGTAGCAAACGAGTGGATAGATCCAAAACTAATAATAGCATGTAGATTATAGCTTCAGTTTTAAAAAGATGGAGAATGGATCATCTACTGTTTGTTGCCCACCCAACATGAACCACATATATAGAAGACCCCAGATGAACCAGATAGTAGAAATATACTATTCGTTGTTGCCTCGATATGAGACCGACGGGCATTTTAAAACTCAAGTTTGAACGATAGAGTAGCAAGTAATAATAACCGATGTATAACATAAGAAAACACAAAAGACCGTGACCTCTCTTTCGGAACTGTGTAGTCCTCAGGTTCATGTGCTCATTCGATGATGGTAATGCAGTTGGCGTGGCTGCCGGCAACGGGGAAGATGATCTGAGGCGGCGAAAAAAAGTCTGCAGGGGGAATCTCTGCTGCAGTGAACGCTTCTGTCAATGGTGCACCTCAGGTGTGGTGGATGACTGATGTCTACTACACAACCTTCTTCTTGTAGACATTGTTGGGCCTCCAAGTGCAGAGGTTTGTAGGACAGTAGCAAATTTCCCTCAAGTGGATGACCTAAGGTTTATCAAACCATAGGAGGCGTAGGATGAACATGGTCTCTCTCAAGCAACCCTGCAACCAAATAACAAAGAGTCTCTTGTGTCCCCAACACACCCAATACAATGGTAAATTGTATAGGTGCACTAGTTCGGCGAAGAGATGGTGAAACAAGTGGTATATGGATAGTAGATAAAGGTATTTGTAATATGAAATAATAAAAACAGCAAGGTAACTAATGATAAAAGTGAGCGTAAACGGTATTGCAATGTGTTGAAACAAGGCCTAGGGTTCATACTTTCACTAGTGTAAGTCCTCTCAACAATAATAACATAATTGGATCACATAACTATCCCTCAACATGCAACAAAGAGTCACTCCAAAGTCACTAATAGCGGAGAACGAACGAAGAGATTATGGTAGGGTACGAAACCACCTCAAAGTTATTCTTTCCAATCAATCCGTTGGGCTATTCCTATAAGTGTCACAAACAGCCCTAGAGTTCGTACTAGAATAACACCTTAAGACACAAATCAACCAAAACCCTAATGTCACCTAGATACTCCAATGTCACCTCAAGTATCCGTGGGAATGATTATACGATATGCATCACACAATCTCAGATTCATCTATTCAACCAACACAAAGGACCTCAAAGAGTGCCCCAAAGTTCTATCGGAGAATCACGACAAAAACATGTGCCAACCCCTATGCATAGGTTCATGGGCGGAACCCACAAGTTGGTCACCAAAACATACATCAAGTGAATCGCGTGATATCCCATTGTCACCACAGATATCCACCGCAAGACATACATCAAGTGTTCTCAAATCTTTAAAGACTCAATCCGATAAGATAACTTCAAAGGGGAAACTCAGTTCATTACAAGAGAGAAGAGGGGGAGGGGAAACATAAGATCCAACTATAATAGCAAAGCTCGCGATACATCAAGATCGTGCCAAATCAAGAACACGAGAGAGAAAGAGAGATCAAACACATAGCTACTGGTACATACCCTCAGCCCCGAGGGAGAACTACTCCCTCCTCGTCATGGAGAGCTCAGGGATGATGAAGATGGCCACCGGAGAAGGATTGCCCCCTCCAGCAGGGTGCCGGAACGGGTCTAGATTGGTTTTCGGTGGCTACGGAGGCTTCTAGCGGCGGAACTCCCGATCTAATCTCTGTTCTGGAAGTTTTAGGATACGTGGGTATATATGGGTGAAAGGAGTACGTCGGTGGACCGAAGGGGGGGCACGAGGAAGGGGGGCGCGCCCCAGGGGGGTGGGCGCGCCCCTACCCTCATGAGCTCCTCCTTCATCTTCTGACGTAGGGTCCAAGTCTATCCGGTAGGTTTCCTTCCAAAAATAACTTCTCCAGTTGATTTCGTTCCGTTTCGACTCCGTTTGATATTCCTTTTCTTCGAAACACTGAAACAAGCATAAAACAACAAATCTGGGCTGGGCCTCCGGTTAATAGGTTAGTCCCAAAAATAATATAAAAGTGGAAAATAAAGCCCAATATTGCCCAAAACAGTAGATAATATAGCATGGAGCAATCAAAAATTATAGATACATTGGAGACGTATCGATGACGGCATGGCAGGAGCAGGACATAACACACAGAGTTTTCTTTGATGCCTATCTGAAAATAAAGTAAATCTGTAAGGGCTCCTTAGAATTGGAGGATTCTATAAACGCGGGGACCGGAAAAACACAGGAGTAGGATAGGAATGCACATGCAAAAGAGATCATTTGGAAATATAGGATTTTTGTGAACCTGGGTGTTTGGTTCACATGAATTGGAAGAACACAGGAATGGAGAAACATGGTCAAATTAAAGACAAACCATGTGAAAATGAAAAAAAATAAGAATCTTATCATGCCAGTAATGCAATTAGTCATGTTCTTCATGCGTATTAATTTGAAAAGGACGTCCAAGTGGACATTAAAATTCATACATGTTTTCTTTGAAAGAGACACCAAAGGAAAAAAATCCTCCAATTTTGATTTGCTCTACTCCTTCTAACCAAATGCATGAATAGTAGTACCATAGTAGTTCCATAGCAAAGGATCCCTGAGGGATCGACATGAATGCAAAGTAACAAAGTGATGCAACAAGTGTACAACCCCTTTGGCATAACCTTGTCGACCTTAGCACCATTGGGTTGGACGTGGAGGATGGTGATGTTGGTGTGACTATCGGAGGCAGGGAAGAAGATCCGAGGCTTCTTGAAACGGCGCCAAGGGTACTACTCCACTGTGATGGACGGTTCCATCGTTGGAGCAGCTCTAGTGAGGTGTACGGCGGCAAGGCTGAAGTAGGACAAGACAGACAACGTTAATCTGAAGTGGGACTCTAATATCATCTGCAATAGATGATGTAAAATACATCATCAAAAAGTGCTAGATGTAAAACGCATCAGCGGCCCCACGGGCGCTCCGACAGATGCTGTAAATTATGTTCACATTGAACTTAACTAAAGAAACTGAAATTTACAGTCGAAACTGAATTTTACTGCCGAAACTGATTGAACTAGTAGCAGAGCATTGTAATAGATGTTTAGGGCGTTCGAGCACTAGTAGCAGAGAGGCAGTGATCTAAATTAGCAGATGCTCTAGCAGGGAACGCACTAGCAGAAAGCAAGTCGTACAGCAGCACCATGAGCGAGTGCTAAAGCGGCAACTCCTGTAGTTGCCGGAGGTCGTGCAGCAGCAACAGCGCGAGCGAGAGCAAGAACAGGGCAGCAACACGAATGAGAGGAAGAGCGGAGCAGTAGCACGGCCGACAACAATAGCAGAGAAGAGCAGCAGCACGAACGAAAGCAAGAGCAGTGCAGCAGTGTGACCGACAGCAAGAAAAGAGCCGCAGCGTGAGCGAGAGCCGGAGCAACTGTAGCTAGTGCCGGTGTGGAAGTCGCCGCCGAGGAAGCAACGACATGGGGGAGAGATGTCGTGGATGAAGTGGCCAACGACGGCGCCGTCGATGGTGACCCGCCATGGCTGCTCGGTATCGAGCACCGGCAGCCCCGTGAGATCAAGTAAAAGATAAAATGCAGCGGTGAGTGCAAAACCTCCTTGGTGGCGTCGAGTGGGCCTCGGCTTCATCAGAGGAATTGGTGAGGGTGATGCGGTTTCGGTGGGGCAGGTCAAGACGGCGCTGTGGGGATGGAGGTGGCGCGATAGACGAGGCGAACATCAGGGCAGCTCCTTGGAAGTGGAGGACGGGGCGGCTGATCTGGCGGGACGACGAGATCGACGACGGATCCTCATCCAGTGTGGTCGATGAGGGACGACGAGATGTTGTGGTGAACGACATCGTCGGGGAAGAGTCTCCGGCTGGGCGGCGGTCGGGAGGCCGACGGAGGAGCGTGGGGTTTCGCGGGTTTTGGTGGCCTCGGTGTACGAATGGGGGGACAAAGGGGAAGGTAGGGGAGCCATGGCTTAGGGACGCGCTTGTCCGAAATGTAGGGTAAGTTACCAGCATACCCCCACCGGTTTTGATACAGCGACGTCGAGCCGACATTTCCGGCTGAGGGTAGAAGGGGGATTTCGCGTGTCTGGGCTGCGGGACAGATTTCGGATGAGGAGGGAGTTTTCGCGCAGGTGGAAATTTTGAGATAACAAGGCGCAGAGCGAGTTGAAGAGGCGGGAGTTTCAAAGCAGATGAGACAAAAGATATTCGAGCTTGAAAATTTCAGGATAACAAGACAAGGATTCCTTGTTCGGCAGAACAAACTTAATGTGTACAAAAAAACAATTCATACAAGACACAAGAGAGTCATGTCCCCTTTTACTATATTGCTATAGATGTCATTGAAAAAACTACAAGAAAAATGTAAAAAAAATCGGGAGAACAAGATTACCCTGTACAGTACCAAATAGATTCGCACTTCCCTCAACAACAACAAAAAACAGATTAATTCCCACCAAAAGAAAGAGTCATGTCCCTTTTTATATGATTACAAATGCCAGGATCTCGAATTTCAATTTTTGAATCCATGTTATGTTGAATTCGAATATATCGTTAGGTGACCTTGCGGTTTATAATGGATGTAGTCCTACATTTTGATCTTCCATCATATATGAACATTTTACTCCACCCTATGAACATATATATTGTCATCTACCATATGGACTAAATTTGAATCAATTTTCCTTATTTGAATACGATTGTTGTCAAGTTATACAATAAATTAAATATTATCTTGATAACAAAAAACATGCATATAGCAGTAATCATATTTCACTATGAACTACATGTACCATACGATCTCCAATTCACATATGTGTATCCATTTTATGTTGAATTCAAGTCAGAGTACATTGGTCTAGGTAGCGAGATGTTCAGGATAATCTAAACCCTGTTTTCATATGTATAATTTTTGGCTGAATTGGGACAAGTTTTGGTATAAGCTTCTTGCAAAACCGGAGATTCTTTCAACAAGCCTCGTGGTTCTGAGAGGGAACGTGTCACCTTTGTGTGCGAAACGATATACGATGCCTCCCCCTCATTTTCTTTATAGAGGCAACATAGAACTATATAAGTGCCCTGTTAAATTTTGGAATTATTCTGGGTTCGTTTGGCCTTTTTATACATTAATTGAGTTTTTGGACATTTAATGTGCATAATCCAAATTTTAAATGCTAGCACATGCTCCGGTGCACCAAAGTTGGTTGAAAAATCACATGTGTGTCCTTGGGTGAATTTCTAGGTCCCATGCAACAAATGGGAATCAAATTCAAACATCTTGGCATCATGACTCGGCCAAGAACATCGAGAAACTTGGTTTTAAAATTCATGTAAATCCAAAATTCGCCTGGAAATCATGAAACTTGGCATGGTGTCATGTCATGGCACTAACATGACGTGGTAAAAAATTGGGCCGATTTGGAATAAGTTTTGGTATAAGCTTCTTGCAAACCGGAGCTTTTCTCAAGAAGGCTCATGATTCTGAGAGGGAACGTGTCACCTTTGAGTGTGAAATGGTATATGCTGCCCCCCCTTGAGTTTCTTTACAGAGGCAACATAGAACTACATGGGTGCCTATTAAATTTTGGAATTATTCCGGGTTCGTTTGCCCTTTTTATACATTAATTGAGTTTTTGGCCATTTAATGTGCATAATTCAAATTTGAACTACAAGCACATGCTCCTATGCACCAAAGTTGGTTGAAAAATCACATGCGTGTCCTCGGGTGAATTTCTAGGTCCCATGCAAGAAATGGGAATGAAATTCAAACATCTGGGCATCCTGGCTCCGTCGAGAACATTGAGAAACATGGTTTAGATTCTTGTAAATCCAAAGCACGCTTGAAAATCATGAAACTTGGCATGGTTTCATGTCATGGTACTACCATGCTGTGGTAAAAAAATTGGCCGAATAGGAACAAGTTTTGGTATAAGCTTCTTGCAAACCGGAGCTTCTCTCAAGAAGACTCGTGGTTCTGAGAGGGAACGTGTCACCTTTGAGTGCGGAACGATATACGCTGCCCCTCCTTGAGTTTCTTTACAGAGGCAACATAGAACTACATGAGTGCCCTATTAAATTTTGGAATTATTCTGGGTTCGTTTGGCCTTTTTTATACATTAATTGAGTTTCTCATCATTTAATGTGCATAATTCAAATTTGAACTACAATCACATCCTCCCATGCACCAAAGTAGGTTGAAAAATCACATGTGTGTCCTCGGGGAATTTCTAGGTCCCATGCAAGAAATGGGAATGGAATTCAAACATCTCGGCATCGTGGCTTAGCCGAGAACATTGAGAAACTTGGTTCTAAAATTCTTGTAAATCCAAAACATACCTGAATATCATGAAACTTGGCATGGTGTCATGTCATGGTACTACCATGTTGTGGTAAAAAAATTGGCCGAATAGGAGCAAGTTTTGGTATAAGCTTCTTGCAAACTGGAGCTTCTCTCAAGAAGGCTCGTGGTTCTGAGAGGGAACGTGTCACCTTTGTGTGCATAATTCAAATTTGAAATACAAGCACATGCTCCAGTGCACGGAATTTGGTTGAAAAATCACATGTGTGTCCTCGGGTAAATTTCCAGGTCCCATGCAAGAAATGGGAATGAAATTCAAACATCTAAGCGTCGTGGCTCCGCTAGAAACATTGAGAAACTTGGTTTTTTTAATTCCTATACATCCAAAACACGCATGAAAATCATGAAACTTGGCTTGGTGTCATGACATGGCACCAACATGCTGTGGTAATTTTGCTATCCGATTTGCGAAGGCGCACACATTAACAATCAACAAAGTCATTCTGGAACAAGTGTTGTCACGTTACAATCGGAAACACAAATATTATTGAAACCGTGGGCGTTCTATTTACCATTTACGTGCAGCCACGCGTCCCCTTTTTTATTAGCTAGGAGGCGCCATGCAGGGTAGCTATTTGAGTACGGGAGGCGTGTGATCAGACTGCTACGCGTGCTTATCGGGAGGAGAGCCCTTTGACCTCCATTTGCCGTCCACCTCTCTCCCAAGGTCTCCATTAATGGCGCCCGAGCCTTTGTTTAATGGCGTGGCTATGTCTCCCTCAAATGAGATTTAAGAGAGAAAAAGGAAAATCTGAAAAGAAATTTTTGCACGGATCTTGATGTAAGAGCCGACGGACCTATATAGCATCTACTGCGACTTATAGCAAGACTGATCAATATATAAGGACGACAGTGGATAATAATTGTCTTACATAATTAGGAAGATAATTTAAAAAGACACATGTGGCTATGCCCAAAATACACAACGGCAAAAGAAGAAGGAAGACAACGATCTGGCTCGCTGATCTCTACTTTCTTGATGCGTTGCTGCTGGCCGCGGGAACTAGTCTCCGTGGCGAGCGGCGATGAGCTCTGTCGTGTCCTCAAGCCACTGCTTGAGAGCATCCACGGATTCCTCCACCAGCCTTTGGCGCTCGATGCGGAGCATGTCATTCTCATCTAGAAGTTTCTTGACGATTACGCCGATCCTCTTCAACAAGGCACTGGTCTCCTCCTGCTGCTCTGCATTTCGGACGATCTTCGCCCTCAGCAGGTCGCGCTCAGCCCGGAGCCTATCATTACCCTCTCTTAGTTGTCAGATGACGCCGATAGCCTGTTCAAACAAGGCTTTCATGTCATCCTGCAACCTCGCCTAGCCGGAGATCTAATCCATCTGGCTATGGATGATCGCATGCATGCACATGTAAGAGTCATCGCCTGCCCGTGAGACATTTTCCCAGGCCGCCGCGGCGCGGCGGGGCATCTCTGCTGCATTCATAGCACAACAGGACATCTCTGCTGCTTCCGCGGCGCGGCCGAAGCAGTCTGCTGCATCCATGGGGAGACGGGACCTCTGTGCTACTTTGGCGGCGCGGCAGGACCTCTGTGCTGCTACCTCCATGCGGCGGGACATGTCGGCTGCTTTCGAGGCGAGGCGGGACATCTCTCGTGCTTCTGCTTCCATGCTCGCCTCTCCCTAGTGGTAATCTCTCGACCCAGAACTCATGCTGGCCATGGCAGACGCAAGGGAAGGATGCTGAATGACTTGTTTGTTTTTGTGGATGAGGAGTTGAGGAGGAATGTGCTGTCATCTTGGCATAGTAGTGTTTATAACCGAGTACTAATACGCTCCTAAGTGGGAAACCGTTTAGTCCCTCCGTCTAGGTGTGTAAGTCATCTTACGAAAACCAAATAATCCCAAAACATTTAGGCGCGGTGCATTCACTTCTACCTCGTTTCTTGTTTCTTGACATATCAACAAATAAGAGATGTGGGTGTGCATGCTTTTAATGACTCGAGACTACCAAATACGACATGCAGTGGTTAGTTCATTGCATGCAATGCTATTAATTAGCAAATAAACATTAAGTTCTCTCACTTTCCCCACCTCCTTGGTCACGGTGCACAACCTAAGATGACGACGGAGGGAGTAGGTTGTGATCGGTGTGAATAGGTTTGCAATTAAATATAGCGTGGCAGTAGTAGTAATTTGGAATGTGACGAGATGCGCTCAAAATTTATTGACGGTTCTAGTTTCGAAGTGTGGCACTATTCCCGGATGGCATAACGTAGGCACGTGTTCTTGGCCGTGGTGTAGCATATGCCATGGTACTAGTTCTTTTTCTACTGCGGTGTACGTGCAATAACACCGTCAGATACATATCTTACGCTTATTGGGGCGTTCGATAGGAATAGCCCCGTGGCGAGCTATAGACTAGTCTTTTTTTCAGACGCATTACACCTATCTCTCGGGACTTCTCGCACGCACCATCTCTAGCTCCCTAGGTCGATGCCACCCACATACACTTGTACTTTGAGTTTAGTACGTTATACAGGAAGAGAAGAGGTGCATGCATGCACTCGTCCTCTCTCACACATGCATCTGTAGCTACGAATTGTAGTGTTCTCCACCATCCGATTGGCTCTATCATAGGTTTCACGTTGCTCCTTGGCCTTGAGATTGAGAAGTTTAAAATGCGGAGGCTGAGATGGAGGGGCGAGGTTTTGGTTAATGCGCGGGCCCACACGGCACCAACACGACATGAGCTTCGTCTGCCTGGTGCGCATGCAGTCGGGTGAGTTGTCCAAGTATAGACACAACCAGGCCCTCCTTGGTATCCGCGCCTCGACTTAGGCTGGTCATAGTGGAGAGTAACATAGACCAGTTACTAGTCTATGTTACTACCTTCATTGTGGGTAGTGTCATATATATGATAACATAGTACTAGATGTCTTCATTTATTTCTTTGTAAACTCATTTTGCATTGGAAAGCGCTATGTGAGGGTAACATATTATGTTACTCTATTTGCCTCTCTCCTCATTAATTACTTGCCACCTCATCATTTTTGCTTATGTGGCATCTATGTTACTACCTATGTTACTCCCACTATGACCAGCCTTATGCGCAGAGAAATTAGGATCGGAGGGAGTACTACTAGTAGTAGTACTTTGATGTGTCGCGTCAACTCACACAAGTATGCAACACTTCCTGAACAAACAATCATATAAGTTGTTATACTTACTTATTATAAGCTGTTATACTTCTTACCCAAAGGATCTTTATATCCAACAGACACAAAATATCCGTTCGACTATTGAAAATTACTTTAATTGTTGATCTGATGTCGAAGTAATTGCTGCATCGCCACCAAAGGCCACCATTTCTTAAGCTAAAGTAGACCGAGCTAACCCCTATATTAGCATATTACTAAGACAAACAGAAGGCATTGTAGAATCATTTAGGATGTGAGATTGTCGATATGAATGTGGAGGGACACCAGCTTCGCCCCGACCAGCAGCTTGGGTGGAACTATGAAGAAGGTCAGCTCGTGCACGGCGACGTCGCCGGGATCCTTGATGCTTGTCACCTCCATTTCCACCTTGACGGCGTCGGTCTTGCCTTTGGGCTCCCCCGGTGGGCCGTTCGCCCACAGCTTGGCCACATAGTGCGGCAGTGGGGGCGACCCCGCTCTGATGCAGACGACCAACACGGCAATAGGTGCGTCGATGTCGAGCACGCCGCCGACCAAAAAAATGCGTGGCCGTCCTCCTCCGCGAATAGCAAGAGCCATGGCTCCAACAGTGGAACTTGCAGCTAGAGCACCTTGCCGTACTGGACCCTATACACGGGCATGGGATGCATGGTGCTGATGTGGTGGGAGAGCGCCGACGGCGGGCCTTCGTAGCCGCAGATGGGCACAGGGCATTTGCAGGGCGTGAGCGGACATACACTCTGGTGATCGGTGAGCTTGTGGTAAGTGACGTAGAGCCCACATCCTTCATGCAGGCACTCCACCCCCAACGATACTAAAAAAAAGACACATCCGTGACATTTTGGGCCGAACGAATTTTTTTGTCTGTCATACATATGACACTTCTATGACGATAATTGTGACAAAACCTGGTATCATCATAGATGTGGTGGGATCCTACTTCTATGACAAAAAATCATGACAGAAAATGGGCTTTTTGTCCTGGGAGGGCTGGAGACGCAGCTGCATGACACTCTTTGGGCCATCCATGACGAAAAAAACTGTGGTAGAAGCGAGGGGGAGGAAAATTTCGGGGAGTTCCCGGTTACGGTGGGAGGTCGGGGGCCAAGCGACGTGCGTTTCTCTCGTACACGTATGCGCGTGTGTGCGAGGCGTTGGCTCTAATTGAACCCGAGTGAGGCGTTGGGCTCTAACTGAACCCGAGCGATTGCACTGCAGGCTACGCGTTACTGAACCCGAGCGATCGATCGATGGCTGTTAACTGAACCCGATCGACCGATTTCTTCGCTACTGCTGCTAACTGAAGCCGATCGATGGGATGAACAGTGAGCGTTGCAGGGGGGTTTGGATGAACAGTGAGCGGTGGCGTTGCCTCTGGATGAACAGGACCCCGTGGTGTGGTGGAGGGCTCGATGAACAGTAGACGGTGGAGGGGTGGTTGAACAAGACCCCGTGGAGTGGAGGGCTGGATGAACAGTAGACGGTGGAGGGGTGCCCGTGGAGGGGTGGTTGAACAGGACCCCGTGGTGTGGAGGGCTAGATGAACAGTAGACGGTGGAGGGGTTGTTGAACAGTAGCCGGTGGAGTAGCGCGCGGTGAGGGCTGGATGAACAGGAGCCCGTGGAGGCTGGAGGAGGTCGACAGTGGAGATGAACAGTATCCCATGGATTCCTGTTTTGCGGTACGCCACACCCCTCCCGATGAACAAGACCCCCGTTTCGACCATAGCGCTCCAACACAAGTCTGTTTCCTCCGTTTTGCGGTACGCCACACCCCTCTCGATCAACAGGACCCCCGTTTCGACCGTAGGAGGTCCATTTCTCCGTTTTGCGGTACGCCACACCCCTCCCGATCAATAGGACCCCCGTTTCGACCGTAGGAGGTCCGTTGCCTCCATTTTGCGGTACGCCACACCCCTCCCGATGAACAAGATCCTGTTTCGAATGTGGCCGGTCGAACACAAGGCGTTTCCTCCGTTCTGCGGTACGCTAGGCCTCGTTTCCATCGCCTGTTCCGTCCAAGCCCTCCCGATGAACACGACGCATTCTGTTGCCTCCCCATGAACACGACGCATTCTGTTGCCTCCCCATGAACATGACGACGACGCTGTTTCTCCGTTCCGACCCAACCATGTACACGAGCCCTCGCCATATGTATGCGCGAGTAGGCGTTCGAGACCCCGCCCGTATGTACACATATGTGGCCGTATTTTCTTTCTTGCACCCTGACCGCTGTACGTACATGTACATGCTACGTGCGCGCCTCTACTACGACACGTGTGCGCCTCTACATCGACCAGTATATATGTACGTACACGTTCTAACCAGAATGACAATGCTACGTACCCTTCGACCAGGTGGGTCCCGACTGTCAGGCACTTCCTTACGTGCGAAGATGTAGCTGGTGGGTCCCAGCAGTCGGGGGGGGGGGGTCGTTTTGTTTTTTGCCTGGATGCACTTCCTTGCGTGCGAAGGTGTAGCTGGTGGGTCCCAGCAGTCAGGGGGAAACATTTTTTTCACGAAATAAGGTGGCCCGTCCGGTGGGTCCCTGCTGTCAGGTGGAGGAATAATTATTTTGCACGTAATAAGGAGGCACTTCCTTGCTGCGGCCGTGGACCCAGCTGTCAGCCTCTCCACGTACAGTCCACGTACGATGGAAGTCGTTCATTGACCACGTTGACCACGCCGCGCTGAGAGCACTAGGGTGGTGGACGATGGCGAGGCCTAGGAAGGGGACGATGGGGAGCCGGGGAAGACGCGGCAGTGGAAGCCAGCGTGGAGAGGAGTACGAGGGTTCACTGGTTCGTCTGCGGTGTGAGGCTGCCGTCACCGCAGGGCCTGGCCAGCGGTGGGAATAGTAGGGGGCGGTGAGGCCTCCGCAGTAGCACAGCCGTCCACGGGAGGCAGGAGCATGCAGCACGACCGGCGCTGCTTTGGGCGGCTGGAGCAAGAAGACTAGAGGTTGAAGAAGCACTACGGCTGTTGGATGGACATCGTACGGTCACTGGAGCTAGAATCGTTCATATTGACTAAAGTTCACAAAGGCCCCCATCCCAGTCAACTTAGTAGGCCCACAAGTCAGCCTCCCACCATGGTGGGTCCCAGCTAGCAGGGGAAGTATTCATTTTTTTGTGCGTAATAAGGAGGCACTTCCGGTTTGTTCGAGCTGACAGCGGGGGGAACGTTTTTTTCACGAAATACGCTGGCCCGTCCGGTGGGTCCGAGCAGTCAGGGGGAAACGTTTTTTTCGCGAAATAAGGTGGCCCGTCCGGTGGGTCCCTGCTGTAAGGTGGAGGAATAATTATTTTGCGTGTAATAAGAGGCACTTCCTTGCGGCCGCCTAGACCCAGCTGTCAGCCTCTCCACGTACAGTACTCTTCCGATGGAAGTCGGTCGTTGACCATGTTGACCACGCCGCGCTAAGAGCACCAGGGCGGTGGTCTGGACGATGGTGAGGCCTAGGAAGGGGACGACGCGGAGCCGGGGAAGACGCAACAATGGAAGCCCGCGCGGAGAGGAGTATGAGGGTTCACTGGTTTGGCTGTGGTGTGAGGCTGTCGTCGCTGCAGAATAACAGGGGGTGTGGGTGAGTGGAGGGATGGCTGGCCAGCGGTGGGAGGAGTATGGGGGTGGTGAGGCCTCCGCGACAGCACAGCCGGCCACAGGAGGCAGGAGCAGGCGGCACGACCGGCGCTGCTTTGGGCGGCTGGACCAAGAAGACCAGAGGTTGAAGAAGCACTACGGCCGTTGGATGGACATCGTATGGTCACTGAAGCTAGAAACGTTTATTATTGACTAAGTTGACAAAGCCCTTGGTACGCTCCAACTTAGTAGGCCCACAGGTCAGCCTCCGAAACGGTGCGCCCCAGATGTCAGGGGGAGGAATCATTTTTTGGGCGGCCGAAGCTAAGAATATCCGAGATTGAAGAAGAAGCATGACATCCGTTGGATAGACATCCAACGGCCACTGCTGCTAGAACCGTGTGTTGACTATAATAAGTTGGCAAAGCCTTGCATATGCGTCAACTTATTTTTTTTAGGGGACGCGTCACTTAGTAGGCCCACAAGTGTGTGACAGAGAACTTATAGCCCATTTGCGTTTTGTGAGAATGTACTGCCCATTTTGGAATTCTAATGGAATTTACAATAGCCCATTTACAGTTTCTTAAAAGTACAGCCCATTTTCTAGCTAGGACAATGATTAATAATTTCAACCAACCGTTGAAGACAGAATTCAATAAAATTTCCCACATTTTGATGGGCTCCGAAATATTTTTATCCCGAAATTTCTAGTCAGATTAAATATAAATTTGTATTACGTAAAAATCCAACGAAACATTGCGCGCGCAAGAATGAAAATTTAAGATTTTCAAAATCCATAAATAATATTTTATAAACTAATTTCGTGTTTGGTGCATTTTTTATAGTTATTGCCCAGTTTTTATAATTACATCCCATTTATTATTTTAAAGCCCATTTTCCTGTTAAGCCTAATGCCTCCCTCCTAGGAAAGATTTGCAGCCCAGCGGGGCGGAGAATAACAAGTTGACCTTGCCTGGGTATTCCTCAAAAAGACGTATAGCTGGACTAGCCATTTTCATCTTGAAAAAATTAGTATCTGGGCTAGATATCTGGCCTGGGCTAGACGGGCCACATCCCGCCTAGTTAATACCATGCTCTCCTCTGAACAACAACGAAATCATCGCCAAGAAAAACTCTGCAGTGCTCACGCCTCAAAAACACAAAAACTGCTCGAGCTGCTTGGTCCCAGCTGTCGGCCGCTCCTTGTGCAATTCTCTCGTTTATATTGACTATATAGGTTGACAATGGTGTGGACCCGTGATGTTAGGAAACCAGGAGAAAGCAAAAAAAAATAGTTGTACATAATAAGGAGGCACTTGCGTACGTATGGCTATGGCCCTAGTGGGTCCCTAGTGTCATCCAGTAAAAATAAAGTCATCTCCTGAATCCTCGTGTTCGTTGACGATGTTAACAATGCTCGGCGCCACAGTGAGCGCAACAACTCGAAGGACAACGGGGAGGGCCTCGCGGGCCCTACGGATGGTCTGATACAGCTCCCGCTACTCATTCTGGAAACCAGGATCATCGGACACCTATGAGCACCTTCGAGAAACTAAGACGGCATGAAACTGTAAGGCCGCGCTTGGGAGCTCTGGTTTATTTAAAACTTGTATTAACATACAAGTGTAATTTACTCGTCATCGAAAACAACGCATAAAATACAGGCGTAATGAAACCGAGGGCCCGAGGTCTGTAAGTAAAACCGGTGGGTTACGCGTGTAATTTGAGAGACTAGTGTATATTTTTCGAGCACTACTATATGGACGACATTACCAGACGATACATGCATGACGTGCATATCATGACATCCATGGGCAAGGCTGAAACAACAGCTAACGGCTGGATTAGCAATCGTCCGAGTGTCGTTCAGCGTTTTTATTGTGTGTCAAGTACTTCCGATATTTTACTAGTCGAAATCGACCAACCAAGCGCCTTCACCCGAGACCAGCTGCTTTAATTTACAAGCGTCAGTTTTACAAGTGGTTTTGGTTGGAAAACGACGATCCAATCACGGCCTAATATCATGAGTTGGTCGGAAGATCATATGGTTTCACGTCTAACCTACCCGACTTGTCGTATAGGCTATGAATGAAACACCATACGATGAACTTCTTAAGCACGGAAACAACAGAAAAGGATGATCTTCTTAACAAGCAAATCACTGGCATTAGATCGACATGCAAAACAATACAAAGCATTATTCTCAGGAGGCACGGTGAATAGCTCGTGATGCCGCATGCCACAACATTCCAAGCTCAAGTTTGCAATCAAACACAAGGCCTGGCATTACATAGACAATATTCAGAACAAACTCTTAACACAGGAATATCTCAGCAGAGTAACTATTTACTTCTAAACTGAACACGGGAATAGGAAAACACTCGACGCTGCTCACAGCAAGGGCGTCCCACTCAAAAATATCAAATGCATGTCTTCTGGCTAACATCAATGAGCAAATTTTGACAAGGTTTTCCAATTCCAATATATTAAACTAACATCTTCTTGCTAACATCAATGATTAAACTTTGACAAGCTTTTCCCATTCAAAATATGTAATGCCTATGATCGTGGAGTCCCGTCGTAGCTTTTGTACTTGTTTGGGCACTTTTTGCCCAGGGCACTCCACGTGTTATTAAATTGCCAATGGTCTCTGCAGACTAGTCATGTCATCGGTGTCTAATAATACTCTGTAAAGCTTCTTGGTCATTCCTTCTGTAATGTAGCGCAAATAGTGACTGCTTCTTTCTGCAAAGTGGAATTACCAACTAGACCCAGTAATGCAGCAGTTTGCCTTACACATTGGCTCCTTTTGTGCAGTTCAACTAAAATCGAAGTCGGAATAAAACCGAGCTTTAATTTTGATATCCCTGTAAGCAACAATAGGTATAAGGGAAACAATTACTAAGAAATAACGGTTGATGACTTGTACTCCCAGAAGAAAAGCATCTACTGATCTACTTTATCTTAATGGGAAACAAAGCAGGAGAGTAGCAATTCTCCATCAGTGTGATTCATTCATATTGACTGAGACATTATATTAACAATGCCTTGTTTCAACATGTATAAAGAACGACAAAGCTTATAAAGGGGGTGATGTTGAATTTGTTGTAACAAAGCAACAAGCATCATGTCTGGGTTGGTCCCATTTTTGTTCACTACTTAATGGGAAAAGACAGCAATACAATAGCTTCAATTCATCATTTATTTAAAACAATCCCAATACAAATAACACAACATCTCAAAACACACTGCACGATCATGTGGATGAAGGCAAGTACCAACCTGTCATGACGCACACAAGATCACGTACGAATCTGCCAACACGAATAGGAAATCCAATCTCGTTTTGTGCACTTGCACTAAAATCAAGCAAAGTGTTTCGCGTAGCGAAGCAAAACTTCACAATAGCAACAAGTTGAATAGATATCCCTATATAAACAGAGGCAAAATAGGAATCAATTACTGGCTAATAAAGGAGGATGAAACATGCGGCCACAAAAATGGTAATCCCGCCAATCCCTAACAAGTGTTGCAGTTTTGAAATAAGATTCAGTAGTTAATTCTGAGAGTGGCATCAATTACTGGCTTATAAAGGGGAGATGCTGAATTTGTTGTAACAAAGCAACAAGCATCATGTCTGGGTTGGTCCCTTTTTTCACTACTTAATGGGAAAAGACAGCAATACAATAGCTTCAATTCATCATTTATTTAAAACAGTACCAATACAAGTAGCACAACATCTCAAAGCACACTGCACAATCATGTGGATGAATGCTTGTACTGACCTTTTATGAGACGACCAACATAAAATACGAATCTACCAACACGAATAGGAAATCCAATCAAGTTTTGTGCAGTTGCACTTAAATCAAGCAAAGTTGCCGGTGTGACATTTAAGTTTTCTATAGCAACAAGTTGAATAGATATCCCTGTTTTAAGAGGCAAAAAAGAAAACAATTACTGGCCAATAAAGGAGGATGAAACATGCGGCCACAAAAAGAAGCATCTACCTTATCTTGATGGAAAACAAAGTATAGGACAGTAGCATTTCTAAAACGGTTGCATTGATTCATATTAACAGAGAAATTCTTTTAAAACAGGTCAGTTGTTAATTCTGAGATTAACAACAGCAAAATAGCTGCATGGGACATGATAGCACCATGTGCATCCACACGTATAAATGGGTGATGCAGAGTATGTAGCCAAGCAGCATATATGCGTTGGCCCCATATTTATTCTCTTTGAACCTTCTTCCTATGTGAGGGCAGCAAATCTAGTCATGCACAAACTACCCGACCCCCCAGTTTCTTTCCCTTTTCAACAAAGAGATCAGTTCCTTACAGATGTGTGTACTGGGTTACCCCCTTTTCCCCTTTTTGACCTACAAAGCGGCTAGATAGCCAGTCTATACTACTTTCCTAGATTCTTGCTCCAGCCCACCGCACCCTTCTTTCCTCTTTGAACCAAGACCTAGATTCGACTACAGATCGAAAAAGATCCACATGCAGCTAGAGCAACGATGGTTTCAAATAAACTTATACCTTAGGGTTGTCGGGATGTGGCAAGGCGTGCGGTGGGAGGCCGAATCTGCCCACACTACGTATGGCAGCGAGGAAGAAGGGGTCGGTGGCCCTCCCGCACAGGCGTTGGGTGAAAGAGAACAGCGCAACCGGCATTGGATTGCCTCCCTCGCCGAAGGCGATAGAGTGAACGTTGCACCTCCTCCCCTTCCTGATGCGATGGGATACGGACGCCTCCTTCACCAGCTGTGAGGGGGGAGAGAGAGACAACAGGCCAACGCAGTCTTGTTTAGATCTGGTGAAGAGAGGGTGAGAGACTGAATATAGAAAACCCTAGCAAATGAACGCTGAGCCTCCAGCGTGTAACATATATGTAGTGCGGCGAGCGTGTGGAGAGTGCAAACCCTAGCGAACAAGCGCTAAGGCTCCCGCTTATATATATACTACTATAGTACAGACTGAGCTCCGGTGCCATCACTGCACCTGCTTTTGGCTGTATGACAGGTGAGCCAGCCACATTTTGGGCCCACCTGTCGTAAAACCCTAGCGAAAATTGCACCAACGTGAAAGACGACTACGTCTCCAATGCAACCAAGGTGAACTGACGAAGGATATCATCTTTGTGCGTAACAAGCAAAGAACACTCATGGAAGACAACTTGTTTTTCGTCGAAAATCGATCAGCTTCACCAGCCGACGCAACCATGAGGCGCAACCATGAGCATCGATAGGTCATCGTGGTGATGCATCATCCATTTGGCATCAAGTTTGGGTGACACACCTAAGAAGTTCGGAAAATCCTCACTGTGGTCTGTTTCTTCTCAGTAATCAAGCTCGAGGAAAGAAGAACCACGTGGCAGAGGACAGTGAGGCGGAACAACAATGGCCATCCAATTTTGTGCAGTTCCACTAAAATTGAGGAAGACATGCCCGGGTATGGAGACACTGTCACAGCCCTAGAATTTGATTGCAATTAGTTTCATAAGCATCCATGGATCATGCCTATATTGTTTGAAATTTGAAATGGGGATGATCAAACCCTAGCACCACATGAAATTCAAATAGGTTCAAATAAAATCTTTTTCAATGAACCCAAAATGCTCTAAGAAAAGTTCATGATTTCTCGTTAAGGTGCAAACCTCTGCTAAAAGTGATGAATATATTTTTAGGTCATTTTTGGATTCTTGAATTAACACAAAAGTATTTGAGTTGGAGCCATTTAAATGCTATATATATATTTTAAATGGTTCAAATTTTCTGAAGTTATTTGTGGAGCTCTGGAATAGTTTATCTAACATCCACAATAATTTTCAGAATTTATTAAAATGATTTAGTGCCTAAACTAAATCAAAACAAACAGAACAAAATAAAAAAACAGAAAAGAGGGAAACCTTACCTGGCGCTTTCCTACAGCCCAGCGGCCCAGCTGTGCTGCCCAGCCCACCTGGCACGTGCCAGTCATCACCTACCTCTGCCAGTAGGCAGAGGAGGGAGACAGCGCACGCGCGCCCGCAGCGCCACGCACCTCCCTGCTCGCCTGCGTCATCGAGGCCACCGCGACACCTCGGGCCTTCTCTTCGGCGCCGCCCTGAACCCCTGACGTTTCACTCTCCCCCTCTGCCCTCTCTTTCGCCCTCTCCTCGCCATGGCCGCAACCGTCAAGCGCTCGCCGCCGTGGAACCTGTAGCCACCGTGCACGCTAGGCCCCGCGCTGTGTCCAGCCGTGGAGAGAAGCTCGTCCTTGTCTGAGCACTGAAGATCAGAAGCCCGGGCGCATTGCAGCGCCGTCAGCATCATCGTCTTCCTCGCTGGCAACCCGTGGATCACCACCGTCGATTCGCGCCAAAGAGGGCCTCCCCGAGCCGTCTGAGCTGCTAAACAACTTCGCTGTGAGGACTCTTTCGTTTCCCCCTCCTCCCCTGCTCGTTCTCGTGCCGTAGCTGCTGTCCCCGCAAGCACTGAGCTCCGGCCATCGCCATGGCCGGCGACCCTCGTGCCCCAGAGCTCTTTCGCTCGCTCTAGTAGCCCCCCTGTGCTCTCCAGGTCCCCAGGATCCCGACGCGCTCCTCTGCTCTCTGGCTAACGCGCTGCAGCCACCGCGCCCATGCTGGACCAAGCTCCGGCCGCCACCAAAGCCGCTGTGGTCGTCGTTCCCGGCCACCCCACCGCCTCCCGAGGCCTCCCCTAGTCGCGCACGAGCGTGAGCTCTCCACCGGTACCCTCGGCGCATCGAACCGCTACCGGAGCAGCGATTCCGACATGCCTTCAGCGTCGGATGAGGTCGCCGGCGGCGAAATCCAGTTTAGCCGACGTGGCAACAATTAGTTTAGGCTCTAATTAACCAACACCCACTGACACCGGGCCCCACCCGCTAAACTAACCCCTGGTTAATTTAGTTTAACAAAAAAGTAACTCTCTGTTAGTATAGAGCCTATGACATGCGGGCCCCAGAGTCAGGTTTGACCTGGACCCGTCCTGTTGACTAGATGATGTCACAGTGACGCAGTGATGAGGTCATAAATGCTTTTCTGGATTTTAAATAAATCAGAAATGATTTTTTTAATTCAGAAAATATCCAAAACTTTGAAAAATCATAGAAATTCAACCGTAACTCCAAATAAGATAAATTATATATGAAAAATAATCATAAAAATCTAATCTATCCATCTGTACCATTTTCATGCATGTTTGAACAACTTAAAGTTGCTGTATAAGACAATTTGGATTAATGGCATTTGAAATGTCTTACATGGAGTTTGAATTTGAACCTTGGGTTCAAACCAACTTCATTTAAATCGTTGCTAGCTGCATTAGCTCAACTCACAGCATATTGCAATGTCATGATCATGCATCATATTGTTGCATTGCGTTGATTGTATTCTTTCTGTGTTTGCCGGTGATTGTTCCCCCCGATAGACGTGGTTCCAACGATGTGATCGATGGCACCGATGAAGAACTATATTATCTTCAGAAGTGCCAGGCAAGCAAAACCCCCTTGTTCATTCCGATACAATCCTACTCTCTCGCTCCTGCTCTCTTTTACTGCATTAGGACAACACCGTTTCAATTGTTACATGCTGCGGTAGCATAACCCCTTTCCTCTGCATGACCTGTCATTGCCACAGTAAATAGATGAAACCCACTAGCATGAGTAGGAGTTGTTTGAGCCCTGATGTGCCTACTCATTCATGCTTGTTTGTCATGCTTGCTACTGCTTAGAGTTGAGTCAGGTCTGATTCATCGGAGATGAATTGGAATGGTGTTGAACATGTCCTACTGTGTGTGAGCTAAGTGTGTGAACACAATTTGGTAGAGGTAGCAGTGAGAGGCCATGTAGGAGTACATGGTGGGTTGTCTCATTGCAGCAGTCCTCAGGAACTGAGTTCCGTGTTTGTGATCCATGAACAGTTACTACCACACATTGGGTTCCGGTAACTTGGCCCCTCTCGGCTTATTAATCAACTCGATCTCTGTCTAGGAGTTGCAATTAGTTTCTGGTGTTTGTAGGTAGTGTTAGTAGTCTACCAAGTGGCACCCGATACAGGTGGGCTTGGGACAGACTAGGCACAGTGGCACGGTGTACCAAGTGGCACCCGGATGGTGGGCTTGGGAACCCTGCTCACATCATTTGGGGCCGTGAGCGACACCACGGCCGGATCTCCTTGCGGATGGAACCCGAATAGGCGATAAACCTGGACTAGAGACTTGTTGGTTAGTCAGGTCATGGCTGACTCCCTCGCCCGGCTTCCGCTTGAAGGTTGCCGAGGTACATGACGTGTACAGGGCGATAAGTGGTGAGAGCGTGTGTGAAGAAGTACACCCCTGCAGGGTTATCATTATCTATTCGAATAGCCGGATTCCTCGGATATGGAAACTTGGACCCCTTGCATAGTTCATAGACAAGTGAAAGTGGATACTCTAAAATGTGCAAGACAAGCGTGAGTGCTATGGATGGCGTTCTCGCAGGGAGACGGGAGCGGATCCATAGTGGTGTATTGGTACGGTGAATTTGTGGACTCGTGTGCGCCACCTCAAAAGAGTTACTTGTAGTCGTAGTTCAGGATAGCCATCGAGTCAAAGCTGGCTTGCTGCAGTTAAACTCCACCACCCCCTTTGTTGATACCGATGCATATGTAGATAGTTCTGATGTAAGTCTTGCTGGGTACATTTGTACTCATGTTTGGTTAATTTATGTTTTTGCAGAGAGACTTCAGTCTCGCTAGTAGTTCCGTGTGGACTTCGACATTTAGCTTGATACCTCATCTACGATCTTGTGCCCTCGGCAGGGTCTGGTAGATAGTCAGGCTTCTCAGCCTTCTTCATTTGTAGTTGTCTGTACTCAGACAAGTTAAGCTTCCGCATGTGCTTGTTGCTTGTATGCTCTGTATGTTGGGTCATGAGACCCATGTTTGTAATATCTCGCTCCTCAGAGCCTAATGAATAAATACTTGAGTCGTAGAGTTATGTTGTGATGCCATGTTGTATTTACACATATCGAGCATATTGTGTGTATGATTGAAATGCTTGGTATGTGTGGGATCCGACACCCTAGTTGTTTATCCTTGGTAGCCTCTCTTATGGGGAAATGTAGTCTTGTGCTTCCACGAGCCATAGTAGTCCGCTACAGCCCGGTTCACCGGAGTCCTGCTAGCCCAGCACTACTGCTCCAGAGCACTTGACTGGCCGGCATGTGATTCACTTCGTTCTTGTGTATGTCCCTTTGGGGAAATGTCACGCGGTGACATCCGGAGTCCTGCCTAGCCTTCTACAGCCCGGGTTACCGGAGTCCTGTTAGCCCAATGCTACAGCCCGGATTCACACCCTGCTGACCGACATGCTCGATGTTGATTCATGTATGCATGTTCCCATAAGTTAGTGCCACTTTGGGTTCACGACTAGTCATGTTGGCCCGGGTTCTCTGTCATATGAATGCTAGCGACACTATCATATACGTGAGCCAAAAGGCACAAACGGTCCCGGGCCATGGTAAGGCGACACCCGTGGGAATACCGTGCGTGAGGCCGCAAAGTAATATGAGGTGTTATAGGCTAGATCAGTGTGACTTAGAATTGGGGTCCTAACAGCTTTGGTATCAAAGCCAGACTGCCTGTAGGATTACCATGCCAACCGATCGAAGTTGAGTTTAGAAATGCTTTAGTCATGTAAGGGAATTGATTGTGGAAGGGAACGTAAGGCTCTTTTTACGTCTTATACCTTATGCCTTCTGATCTGAGTCACCCTCTTCTTTCTACGGGGATTAAGAACTAGGCTTTCTCTTCTATCTCTCAGGATGACGTGTTACTAAACCGTAGTTGCCTAGGATTGTTGAGTTTAAGCCTCAGGTCTGTTCCTACTACTTCCATATGTTCATAGCTGGCCTCAGAACCTTGATATTGTGATGTTGAGAGGTTATGCCACCATCTTTGCAGGATGTCTCAAATAATTTCGAGCATTTACAGTCGTTATGCTGTCCGAGTCATCCCATGTTTCTAAAATAGTCTGATGCATTTGCAAATCCCTTCTTTCCGTTCCCGATGTTTCTTTGGGACAGTTTAACCACACTAATTGCTGAGTTGAGGTATTCTATTGCCTCGACATATATGTTGGAATTATTATTATGACCCTAGGTGTCCTAGGGGATCATCTAGTAACCTAGCCATGTTTTGTATTTCCAGTGTGATGATTCTGGCCATTATTCCCGAAAGCATCACGTGATGCCATCTAGTAGTAGGTATTCCACTCCTGGGTTCCTGACCCAAGATCCACTCTACTTACCTCGTGTTGATAGTGTTGCTTGTACCTTTAGGATATTAGTAACCTTTGTGATAGTCCTCGAGGTCTGTGGTATTTCCTTCTTCCAAATACCATGAACCATTATGGCAGAAGATCTTTGAACCAATGATCACAACAAGAGTGCTCTTGATGAGGTCTCCATTCTATGTTGTGACTCTGCCAGTTGTACCTTTCTGCATGGATCTTCCAAAAGAAATATGTTGAGCTTTATTCGACATACTAATCTATGCATCCACAACTTAGGAAATTATATGTTCCTTGAGTTGTCACTCTTTAGTTGTATTTTGGTCTTTGTCTATCAGTTGATAGTCAGGAATAGTTGTGCATTCGTGTTATCGATGCCTTTTATTCTTGTGGTCCGTCAAGCCATTCTATTCGGAATGACTAGGAGAAACAAACTCCAGTACCTCATCCATATCCAGGATTGGGTCAAAGCAGTTGTATTCCACAGATCAAAATGCAACCTAGCTTTTGACTCTATTCTACCTTGGAGTGTTGCTCTCTTTATGTCAGGATTGTCATGAGAATTGCACCACCTCTTATGAATTCTTGACGCAGTGATACTTCCCACCATTATCATTCATTCCTCAGTTTCCGTGTTATTGTAACCGAGATGCCGACAAGTGAATCGTGGTGTGTGAAATCTATGCTCCTAGCAATTCTGTTGCTTGGTAGTTAATTGGACAATAACCTCATTCTTAGCGTGTTGATTATTGAATCATCACCCTAAGGTTGATTGTGCTACATAGTCCTTATTTCCGGTGCACTCTTCGATCAATGAGTTAGGATTGTGTCAATCCCTTGCTCGTTTGACCATATCGTCTTGCCCTGAAAAGCAAGATTGTTCCCGAGCTCAGTAACATATCGGTGGTTCGTGATTTTTCAAAAATCTTCTCGGAAGTGCTACCAGGTTGTCACCTGACCGCTATCTTGAGCTCGTGATCGAGTTGGTTTCTTGTAAACCAGCCATTCTCCAAGAAATCTGTGTCGGTTACCCCCTGAGCTAGTTGGTTAAGCTAAACAATAACTTGGAGAGTTGGAAGATAAAAGCTTGCCAGCTTAGCTCATTTCAAGGGATATATTTGCGTGTGTTGAAGATAGGTGATATCTTCATCGATTGATCCTCGTGATCAGTTGATCTATTACCTTGTCAAAACTTTGACTTGAGTATGGGCTATCGTCAAGTAAAATCAGAACCAATGATATTCATAATGTTGTCTTACTCTTGGTTGACCCCTCGAGCATGCACCATTATATCTTTTGGGTCTGACCAACACTATCGTCTTGTTCATGTAGTTGTGGAATTCCATCTATATGGAAACCTGGATGAATTGTTGTTGAGCCCATCGACAACATCCTTGTCTCCTCCTTGATTCATGTTGAACATCAAGCTAGTGTTGGAAACTTTTGTAAGCATTATCTTCATGTCCCGTTTATGAAATACCCGTTTGGTGTAAGAAGTGACTTTCTCCAAGTTCACGTGCATTAGGTGTAAGTTGTCGCCATGAATTTGAGAAAGGTTTGTTTTGTTTCCTCTGGAATCATCCCAAGTTAGTCATGCATATGTGCGAAGTACATCATGGTTTGATAGGTTGGCCGCCTCCACTCCATATGTGTCCCTAGCACACCAAGCCACTGACTGATTTGTTCTAGGAAAAGGAGTTAAGTGCTAATCCATGGTAATGCACAAGACTTCGATATCCCCGATGATGGTTCCCCACTTGAACACGGTAGTGTTTTATTATAAGACTACTACGTGGTCATGCTTGTCTTGGATAGCATGTTCACAAGTTTGTAGCAGAACCAGCTCGTGTTTTGGAGCTTGCTATCGTAGTTCATTTCCCGAGAAGCTCGCAACGTCATCTCGTCGAATTGTGTTGCAAACTTTCATTTTTCTTTCTAGACTTGATGAGTCTGGAATATCCTGACACCAACCAGATCTGAATCTCAGGCATATATGATGGTTGGAACATTTCTCAAGAACTATAATATTGGTCCCTCT
Organism: Triticum aestivum; assembly: GCF_018294505.1. Lineage (NCBI taxonomy): Eukaryota > Viridiplantae > Streptophyta > Magnoliopsida > Poales > Poaceae > Triticum > Triticum aestivum. Next base: position 620,196,126 of record NC_057800.1, read on the forward strand.
GTAACCGGGTAAAGTGGATGCCGTGGCCAACACACCCGGCCGGAGGACTTATTATTGTAGTATCTTGATTGAGAAAGTTGGCCACCTCCCCATAAGGATTTCGTAGGATTATTCCAATAGTTGTTCCTTATGGATTTTTGTGTTCCCGAAGTCCGAGCTTTTACTTGATGTCCTAGATATCAAACCATATCTATGAATGGATTATGCTAGCACATCAAGGAGAACATTAGAAGCGGAGTGCTAAATGTCTCTCGGTTGATCATCCAGATTCTGTTTCCTTAGCCTCGCTAAGGGAAGTCTGAGAAGGTGTTATCTTCCTTTGTATCTGCATTGTCCATCACTATTCATCATGGTAGTAAGATTTGATGCCAGGATCCTCGACACGGATGTTGGTAGAACCTTGATGAATATGGAAATGCTCAAGTTCTTGAGAGCATGCGCAAGCAAAATCATCCCTTGCGTTGTCTTCAACAAGGTAGTTCACATCATCCATTCTAGACCGAGTGTGTCGTTCTCCCGAACTCCGTAAAACTATTGTTCGTAAATTGCCTTAGGCCGGTATAAAGAGTTTCAATAATCTCTGAATCAAAAGTAATGCTTTTTGCCACTTAAGGAATAATTCTACGAGTCACCTTCCCTGAGGAGCCCCATTATGGTATCATGGCAACTCAACTCCTTGCTACGTTGACAACCGTTCACCACCCTCTTAGGTGTGGAATTGTTTCCTACCTAGTGAACCCTCGTCAATTGTTTCTTCCGTCCTTTTAAGGTGTGTTTTGCCTCTCATCTCAAGATATGTTCAACATCTCATTCTGTGAGTTGATCATCCTTTGCTTGATCTTCGTGAAGATCGAACCCTATAGAGCTTCCCTATCTTTCCCTTGTCGTGTTGGGTGAAGATCTCGAAAGCAAAGATGTCAAGATCAGTATGATGCAATCAATCAACATCTTCGAGAAGAGCAATTGGATCGAGAAGATGGTGTTAGCTTTGTGCCCCCTGTCTTCTTACCTCACGCCTTGAATCTCGGGACGAGATTCTTGTTTAGTGGGGGTGAGTTCTCACAGCCCTAGAATTTGATTGCAATTAGTTTCATAAGCATCCATGGATCATGTCTATATTGTTTGAAATTTGAAATGGGGATGATCAAACCCTAGCACCACATGAAATTCAAATAGGTTCAAATAAAATCTTTTTCAATGAACCCAAAATGCTCTAAGAAAAGTTCATGATTTCTCGTTAAGGTGCAAACCTCTGCTAAAAATGATGAATATATTTTTAGGTCATTTTTGGATTCTTGAATTAACACAAAAGTATTTGAGTTGGAGCCATTTAAATGCTATATATATTTTAAATGGTCCAAATATTCTGAAGTTATTTGTGGAGCTCTGGAATAGTTTATCTAACATCCACAATAATTTTCAGAATTTATTAAAATGATTTAGTGCCTAAACTAAATCAAAACAAACAGAACAAAATAAAAAAAACAGAAAAGAGGGAAACCTTACCTGGCGCTTTCCTACAACCCAGCGGCCCAGCTGTGCTGCCCAGCCCACCTGGCCCGTGCCAGTCATCACCTACCTCTGCCAGTAGGCAGAGGAGGGAGATAGTGCACGCGCGCCTGCGGTGCCACGCACCTCCCTGCTCGCCTGCGTCATCGAGGCCACCGCGACGCCTCGAGCCTTCTCTTCGGCGCCGCCCCGAACCCCTGGACGTTTCACTCTCCCCCTCTGCCCTCTCTTTCGCCCTCTCCTCGCCATGGCCGCAACCGTCAAGCGCTCGCCGCCGTGGAACCCGTAGCCACCGTGCACCCTAGGCCCCGCGCCGTGTCCAACCGTGGAGAGAAGCTCGTCCTCGTCTGAACGCTGAAGATCAGAAGCCCGGGCGCACTGCAGCGCCGTTAGCATCATCATCTTCCTAGCTAGCAACCCGTGGATCGCCGCCGTCGATTCGCGCTGAAGAGGGCCTCCCCGAGCCGTCTGAGCTGCTAAACAACTTTGCTGTGAGGACTCTTTCGTTTCCCCTCCTCCCCTGCTCGTTCTCGTGCCATAGTTGCCGTCCCCGCAAGCACCGAGCTCCGGCCATCGCCATGGCTGGCGAACCTCGCGCCCCGGAGCTCTTCCGCTCGCTCTAGTAGCCCCGGCGTGCTCTCCAGGTCCGCAGGATCTCGACGTGCTCCTCCACTCTCTGGCTAACGTGCTACAGCCACCGCGCTCGTGCTGGCCTGAGCTCCGGCCACTGCCAAAGCCGCCGTGGTCGTCGTTCCCGGCCACCCCATCGCCTCCCAATGCCTCCCCTAGTCGCGCACGAGCGTGAGCTCTCCACCGGTACCCTCGGCGCATCGAACCGCTACCGGAGCAGCGATTCTGACATGCCTCCGCCATCGGATGAGGTCGCCGGCGGCGAAACCCTGTTTAGCCGACGTGGCAACAATTAGTTTAGGCTCTAATTAACCCACACCCACTGACACCGGGCCCCACCCGCTAAACTAACCCCTGGTTAATTTAGTTTAACAAAAAAAGTAACTCTCTGTTAGTACAGAGCCTATGACATGCGGGCCCCAGAGTTAGGTTTGACCTGGACCCGTCCTATTGACTGGATGATGTCACAGTGATGCAGTGATGAGGTCATAAATGCTTTTCTGGATTTTAAGTAAATCAGAAATGATTTGTTTAATTCAGAAAATATCCAAAACTTTGAAAAATCATAGAAATTCAACCGTAACTCTAATCTATCCATATGTACCATGTGATCGATGATACCGATGAAGAACTATATTATCTTCAGAAGTGCCAGGCAAGCAAAACCCCCTTGTTCATTCCGATACAATCCCACTCTCTCGCTCCTGCTCTCTTTTACTGCATTAGGACAACACCGTTTCAATTGTTACATGTTGCGGTAGCTGAACCCCTTTCCTCTGCATGACCTGGCATTGCCACAGTAAATAGATGAAACCCACTAGCATGAGTAGGAGTTGTTTGAGCCCTGATGTGCGTACTCATTCATGCTTGTTTTTCATGCCTGCTACTGCTTAGAGTTGAGTCAGGTCCGATTCATCGGGGATGAATTGGAATGGTGTTGAACATGTCCTACTGTGTGTGAGCTAAGTGTGTGAACACGATTTGGTAAAGGTAGCGGTGAGAGGCCATGTAGGAGTACATGGTGGGTTGTCTCATTGCAGCCGTCCTCAGGAACGGAGTTCTGTGTTTGTGATCCATGAACAGTTACTACCACACATTGGGTTCCGGTAACTCGGCCCCTCTCGGCTTATTAATCAACTCGATCTTTGTCCAGGAGTTGCAATTAGTTTCTGGTGTTTGTAGGTAGTGTTAGTAGTCTACCAATTGGCACCCGGTACAGGTGGGCTTGGGACAGACTAGGCACAGTGGCACGGTGTACCAAGTGGCACCCAGATGGTGGGCTTGGGAACCCTGCTCACATCGTTTGGGGCCGTGAGCGACACCCCGGCCGGATCTCCTTGTGGATGGAACCCGAATAGGTGATAAACCTGGACTAGAGACTTGTTGGTTAGTCAGGTCGTGGCCGACTCCCTCGCCCGACTTCCGCTTGAAGGTTGCCGAGGTACATGACGTGTACAGGGCAATAAGTGGCGAGAGCGTGTGTGAAGAAGTACACCCCTGCAGGGTTATCATTATCTATTCGAATAGCCGGATTCCTCGGATATGGAAACTTGGACCCCTTGCATAGTTCATAGACAAGTGAAAGTGGATACTCTAAAAATGCGCAAGATAAGCGTGAGTGCAATGGATGGCGTTCTCGCAGGGAGACGGGAGCAGATCCATAGTGGTGTATTGGTATGGTGAATTTGTGGACTCGTGTGCGCCACCTCAAAAGAGTTACTTGTAGTCGTAGTTCAGGATAGCCACCGAGTCAAAGCTGGCTTGCTGCAGTTAAACTCCACCACCCCCTTTGTTGATACCGATGCATATGTAGATAGTTCTGATGTAAGTCTTGGTGGGTACATTTGTACACACGTTTGCTTAATTTATGTTTTTGCAGAGAGACTTCTGTCTCGCTAGTAGTTCCGTGTGGACTTCCATGTTTAGATTGATACCTCAGCTACGATCTTGTGCCCTCGGCAGGGTCTGGTAGATAGTCAGGCTTCTCAGCCTTCTTCATTTGTAGTTGTCTGTACTCAGACAAGTTAAGCTTCCGCATGTGCTTGTTGCTTGTATGATCTGTATGTTGGGTCATGAGACCCATGTTTGTAATATCTCGCTCCTCGGAGCCTAATGAATAAATACTTGAGTCGTAGATTTATGTTGTGATGCCATGTTGTATTTACACATATCGAGCATATTGTGTGTATGATTGAAATGCTTGGTATGTGTGGGATCCGACACCCTAGTTGTTTATCCTTGGTAGCCTCTCTTATGGGGAAATGTAGTCGTGTGCTTCCATGAGCCATAGTAGTCCGCTACAGCCCGGTTCACCAGAGTCCTGCTAGCCCAGCACTATGCTCTGGAGCACTTGACTGGTCGGCATGTGATTCACTTCGTTCCTGTGTCTGTCCCTTCGGGGAAATGTCACGCGGTGACATCCGGAGTCCTGCCTAGCCTGCTACAGCCCGGGTTACCGGAGTCCTGTTAGCCCAGTGCTACAGACCGGATTCACACGCTGCTGACCGACATGCTCGATGTTGATTCATGTATGCCTGTTCCCGTAAGTTAGTGCCACTTTGGGTTCACGACTAGTCATGTCGCCCCGGGTTCTCTGTCATATGGATGCTAGCGACACTATCATATACGTGAGCCAAAAGGCGGAAACGGTCCCGGGCCATGGTAAGGCGACACCTGTGGGAATACCGTGCGTGAGACCGCAAAGTAATATGAGGTGTTACAGGCTAGATCGGTGTGACTTAGAATCGGGGTCCTGACAGACACGCATCGCTGTTTCCAAAAATATAAAAAAGGGTTAGCAATGACATCTCAATTGTCAATAAGAATTAATGAAAAGTACACCAACAAACAGAAGCATCATTATTATCTTGATGGGAACTAAACCAGGATACCTGAGAAAAAAAGCATTTCTTCATTTAACCAGTGATAGTACTACCACCATATGGACAATGACCGCACAACCACCATGTACTTTTTGTCGAAACAACATGTATACCTCCACCGAGGTATAAATCAGGACAACTTTTTGAGTGGCATTTCCTCTATAATAGTACTAGTAGGTGATGTTGGACCAGCCGACGAACCCTAGCTACTATGCATTGGGAGCTGGGGAGTAGTCACATAGAAGAAAACCCGCACGCAGCGACCTGGGGAGCTGGACCAGTACAAGAAGTTATACCTCAGGTGGGCGAGATGTCGTTTAGGCGGGCGGGCGGGATCTACCCACACGACGGCAGCGAACAAGGGCGCGGAGGATCTTCGTCTGCGCCAGCGCCGGCTCCGAGAGGACGGTGCGCATCGGCTTCCTCCGTCACCGATGGCGACAACGTCAAGGCTGCACCTCCTCACCTCCCGCAGCGGACGGGATTCGGCCGGATCTGTGACCACCGGTGAGGAGAGAGATAGAGTGGACACTGTCATCTTGTTTTGATATGGAGAGGGTGAGAGAGCGAGATGCGAGAAGCTCTATCAAACAAGAGGCTATAATGGAGTAAAAAAATCTCTCCATAGCAGTGGTTTTAAATAGAATACGCGCGTTCGCGGAAAAAAGAAACGAAAACTGGCAGACAATTTTTTAAGGGTCTGTCTAGGACACATCTAGATGTGACATAGTTATGTCACATATAAGTTGATGTCCACTCTGTTTGTGGTCTTTTCCTAGTTTTTTTGTTTCTTGTTGCTACATTATATACTTGTGGGAGCTTAGATGTGATATCCTTAAATAACATCTAGATGTGAATTAGACGAACTGATTTTCTAACATACCAAGAAAGAAAACTCGATCAAAAACACGCCCCCGCTTCCAGGTCGCGAGAGTCGTCGCGCACACACACATAGACATAGACATGCATATCCGTGTTTACGTAAAATTCCATTTCCATCTCCATCTCCAATCATATTTTTCCAACTGGCACATTATTTACGCTGTTAATTATATACGCAGCAATATTAACGTACATCATCTCTTGTTTGCGCACGTCCGGACCGTTGCCACGGCCGGTCCTGACCAACCCGAACCCTCTTCATCACCCGCGCGTGCTTCCTGCCTGAAACGGTCAGTGCCGCATTCATGCCCGGCCAGAGCGGACGCGACCTCTCACTAGCGGCGACATTGATTGTGGCGCGCCGGCCGAGAGAGCATCGCCCGTGCCGCTTTCGGGTGCACGCGGCTGCTCCGCGTTCAACGGTCGCAATAGCCGGCTACAACATGCGCGATCTCTTCCAGTAGTAAGTTCTTGGGAGTCCGTGCTATAGCTAGCTGTCCTCCCCCAACTCGTCAATCTCTTCTAGTAGTGCTAGTACTCCATGCCGCGATCCATCGACATGCAGACGGGAAAGTTATGGTATACTACTCGGTTTGCGGTGAGTGGCATGCCGAGCGACCGTGTGGGGTCGAGCTGTGGAGGAAGGTGAGACACGAATACGACAGACGTGATTTAAACGTTGGTTTTGCTCGATGGCACGATCCAACAAAACGAAACGTTGCTTTCTCTCCATTTCCATTTTTTCTCCGGAAAAACGGAAACTTTTCCACTCCATTTTCATTCCTATTCCAAGGTTGCCCCATTACAACATTCCATCAAATACAAAGGGAAACTAACACGCATGCTGATGCATCTCAATGATTCACAGATCATAGCCAATATTTACTTCACAACTAAAGAAAAAAGTTGTGAGAGCGTGTACGATAGAAAAACTACTGATGGGGTCACTACGACTTAAACCCTAAACCCTAAACATGATTTAATTTCCTGGCCAGGTAGAACCTGTCGAAGGAATGTGATAAAGGGAGATTCTTTAGTGAGAATGTCAGCAACAATAGAAGCAGCACTCTTTGGTTCTCCACCTTCTGGTACCTCTTGTTCCATAGCACTTTCCATGTCGGGAAGGAAAGACGGCTGGCACCCTCGGATCATATGATGCTTTTGTGCAGTTCCACTAAAATCGTCTTGAGCATCCCTGATGGCAAAGATATTGAAGATGTGTGATTAGAATAATAGTACTGGCACTAGTTCATGAGACATAAACTCATCACAAATAGAAGCCGGTAGAAGTAGAGAAAGATCGACATGGAGATGGAGCTATGGCTCTGGAGCAAGCCGGCTCCAAAAGGAAGATGGACTACCTGGGACGTCGGGCTGTAGCTAGAAGGGCGGTTGGGACACGGCATCGGCCCATACCACGGTGACCCCTGATTGGGACGCACCGACTGTGGGTTTTCTCCCTCGCCGATGTCGACCGCGTCTACGTAGAATATTGTTCCCTTCCCCCAGCTGCGGGATCAGGCCCGTCATTCTATGCTTGTGAAGAGAGCAACCTAAGCAAGTAGGCTTGTAGCTTAGGCTCCTGCTAGTGTATATATAGTGGTTTTCTTTTTCTCTCCATATCAACCATTTTATATTGCATACATGTCATTCAAGAGTGAAATGATGGTTGCTTCTTCTGACTAACTTACTGTGTGATTTGACCGCACCTTAATGGCCCCTACACATACTCCCCCTATGTGTATGCAATAGTCACACGTACACATGGACGTAAAAATGCGCGCAACGCCCTAATGCATGCATGTCCGAGCACACGACGGAACACACACGGTCACGCTCAAGTGCTCAACCTACATGTGCATGCACACACATACTCAGTCAGGGTGAGCTAGTGACCGTATGAACACCAGAAAATATATACATTGAGCGCAATGAGCGTATTATGAAGTCCACTGACCGTATTTTTGCAAATATACAGTGACAGACATTGTATTTATCTCGTTTGAAATTAAGCCATATTAACCGAAGAGGAGGCATCATGGACTAGCATTACTTTGTTGTGTCCCGTCAACTTGCCGAACAAGGAGATTGTTGCAGGATGGGAGAAGCTTGCGCGCGGTGGCTCGCAGGACAAGGAGAAACTTTTGAATAATGCAAGCTCTCCCTCGCTCAGGCGGTGGACGTGCAACAGTTAATTCGGTGTCAGATTGCCAGAAGCATACACTATACTACTAGTGCTATTATTGTTCGACTTCCCGAACAGCCAAGCGCAAAGTTTGCTAGTACTACTACTATAGTCCATAAAGGTACGTACTATACTAGTACTAGGAACCGGATGGAGGAGCGTCTGCACTCTTATTATAATTTTAAAATTTGATAAAGAAATCTTCAACACATTTGGTTCTTTTCAAGGGTTCTCGCATGTGATAATGGAAGTTGATTGCATGGAACACTCGCCACAATTCTTGCTTAATTCTGGCTCATATCCTGTTACAGATAGTAGCGCTCAGTAACATTTCCTCTTTTTTTGTTATTCAGCATGTAAATAGGTCGGCAAACCTTGCGGCGCATCTTCGTGCGAACCGTGCTTGCTGCACTTTGAATGTGGCCGAGAGCTGGCTTGATGAAACACCTCGCTTCCTACTTCTTTTTTGCAGGGTACCTCGCTTCCTAGTGACCAGTGTCTTGGCTGATCGTCCTAAGAATGCTTATATATGAATAAAGCTCTCTCATTTACGCACCAAAAAGATTAAGCCATATTAACCGGAAAGGAGGGAGTATGGACTAGCACTACTTTTTGGTGTGTCCCGTCAACTCGCAGAACGAGGAGAAGCTTGCAGGACAAGGTGAAGCTCGCTTACGCCTTTTGACTAATGCAACCTACCCTCGGTGGACATGCATCAGTCCATTCGGTGTCAGATTGTCAGAGGCAAAGTCCTACACTGTAGTACCCAACATGCGGAGTACCATCATTGTTTGACTTCACGAAGGGGCGAAGAGCCAAGCGCAGTAGTATGCGTACTTGGTTTTGCACCTTCATACCACTCCACCCTCCGTCACAGTTTACAGGGCGTGCTTCATTATGATGCATTTCTCTCAATGAATTTCCACCATTAGAGAAACTTTAGACGCGTTTGGTTTAATGCTTAATTAATTAGGGTGTGGTAACCGCAATCAAGTCCACAATTTTCTCTCCATGTATTGTACTACTACGGAGTGCATGCATGTGTGTACCCGTGGTTAAAGCACTGCATGCATGTGTGTGCGCATTATTCCCTCTAGTAATAGACGCCGTGCTATAACTACCAATGCTATTTTTCAGGCCGATCGCTAGTCGCCTTGGTCCCACAGATTTTTTTTCTTTTTTCTGAAGCGCGTTGTATAAACAGTGACGGATGGAGTAGTATGAGCGGATTCAAAGAAGAGCGTATTGATGGTTGCTTCTTCAGAGCAACTTACAGTGGGAAAGGTGGGGCTTATGATTTGACTGCTCATTACTCACTATTAATGCGGCGCAACGACCGGGCTGAGTTTCCCATGCGGTTGTGCACTACCCCCTCGGTTCTTAAATATACTCCGGAGTATTTGTCTTTCTAGAGATTTCAACGAGTGACTACTCAAATATTTGTCTTTTTAGAGATTTCAAGTGGACTGGCACATACGGATGTATATAGGCATATTTTAGAGTGTAGATTCACTCATTTTGCTCCATATGTAGTCACTTGTTGAAATCTCTGTTAAGACGAATAGAATATTTAGGAACGGAGGGAGTACACATATGAAGCAAAATGAGTAAATCTACACTCTAAAATATGCCCGTTTGAAATTTGTAAAAAGACAAATATTTAGGAACGAAGGAGTATAATTTTGTGCATGGCACATGGACCCGGATGATGAAGAGGCTTCTCGCAATGCTATCAAGCTTCCATCATTTGTTTACATAATTGACGTACTATACAAATAATTTTCCAGCGACATGAAATTGTACAATGGTGTGAGCTTTCAGCTTTTGTTTCGCGTGTCTTGCCATCGATGCTCTTTCGGAAACAATAAAAAACTAACTTCCTTGCTAATGCATGTCAATTATTAGCAGATCAGAGCTAATAATTACGTCATAACTGAAGAGAAAGTTGTGAGAAGGTGTTAAATTAAAATTGATCCATGCTTTCATTGGTAGCAACGTCCCCCCAGCTCTGTCTAAATCAACAAGGCATGTTGGGAAAAAAAGTAGATGTCTGGAGCATGCAACATTCTGATCATTTTGTGCAGTTCCACTAAAATAGAGCTGAGCGTCCCTGTTCCAAAGATATCAAGTGTGATTACGATAATAGAGGACTGCTGATGAAACAATAAACAGACAAATAGAAGCCGCTCACCTTTGCAGTCTCTCTTAAGACTAACTAGTTGGAGAAGATTAGGCTCGGAGTTGGATGAGGAGGATAGAGCAAAACCAATCTCCCTTTGTGCAGTCGCACTGAAATATAGAGACGTTGCCCGTGTGACATTTTAGTGCAACTGCACAAAACACTCTTAAGAAAAAAGTGATTTGTGCAGTTCACCAAAAGGTCACAATAGCAACGACGTGAAATGGATAGCCCTGTTTGCAAAAAAGAGGTAGAAAGGAAACAATTACTGGCCAATAATAGTTGATGACACATGCGGCGACAAAAAAGAAGAATATTCCTTGTCCTAAGGGAAGATAACAATATGGTTGTGTTTGTCTAAAATGGTGTGAGGACGAGAATGCGATATGGAAAGTACGCTGGACGAGCTACGTTTTGGGCAAAGAACTATGGAAGATCCACATGCAGCGACGTGGGAAAACAGGCAGTGGAGCAAGGCCGGAGGGGATACCTAGAGGTCGTCGGGATGTAACTAGGTGAGCGGCGGCGGGCGGAATCTGCGAGCAGGTGGCATAGGCCCTGCCACGCCAGAGCTTGGTCAGAGAGAACGACATGTACCGTAGATCGGGACATGCTGCCTCGGCGCCGTCGAGAACGACATGTACCATAGATCGGGACATGCTGCCTCGGCGCCGTCGAACGGAGAAACGATGCACTTCCTCCCTTTCCCCCGGCGGACGGGATGCGGCCGGATCAGTGACCAACGGTTAGTGAGAGAGGCCACCGCACTCCCTTTCCCCCGCGGACGGGATGCGGCCGGATCAGTGACCAACGGTGAGAGAGAGAGAGGCCACCGCACTCCCTTTCCCCCGGCGGACGGGATGTGGCCGGATCAGTGACCAACAGTGAGAGAGAGAGGCCACCGGAGCCTTGTGTGAGATACTCTGAAGAGCGGACTACCTTTTCCTCCATAAAAATCGTTTTATATTCTGTGTACGTGCCATTGAGCACTATAACTTTATTTAAAAATAACGCGGCAACGCGTCAAGTCGAACTTTGTTTCGTGCACGCGTGGTACACGACCTCCCTAGGTAAACAACCGCTACAGGCGTTCAAATTAGCACGTGGGCTGCCATTTCATAAAGAAATGAGCTCCACCGTGTACCCGCGCGGGTGTGGCTGGGCACGAAGCGTGAGTACATGCACGGTGCACCTATTCTCTTTTTGTATACGTACACCACCTACATGGGGTTGTGTGAGAGAGATACAAACCTAGAGAGATACAGTGTGTGGGTTCTTGAGAGTTTTTTTGTGGCGGGGTCAATCAAAAAATTTAACATATGCAATGTGTGTGAAATAGAGTCCTGGATATAACATATATATAAAGGGGGCGATCCATGAGAAGAAAGTGGAGGTATCATCAGCTTGAGGTGTCCATAGAATCGAAGAGACGGATGATGTGTGTGTGTGTGCGCGCGATCGATAAAGAGTGCCATCGAATTTGTGTGTGCCCACATCAAAGATGTAGAGTGGTTGGCCTACTGGAACGTGAGATGGGACATGTGCAGTTTGTCTCTGTGGCATGGATCCCTACCTGCAGCGCTCGACTATCGGTGTGTGGTGGGGGAAGAGGGAGGCCCAATTAACTATAGAGGTACAATGGCTGGTATATGTGTGGAGGAGGAGAGAGGCCTACCTCATGTATTAAGGAGATCGATCTGCCTCATGTATTAAGGGAGATCGATCGGCATCCATGCATATGTGCAGGAGATGAATAAGGTTGGGAGAGAGACAGAGCTAGAGTGTTGGACGGGGTGGTAGTGGAGTTGCTTCTAACAAATGGTGGTATAGGCTTGCTAGACAAACGGAGGGTATGCTCGCAATATCAATAAGAGAGGAGATGGTTGCTTGTTGTTTGTGCACGTGCGTGTGAGAAACGAGTCAGGAGGCATGCACGAATGATGAGGGGGGACGATGTGGCTGTGGTAAGCAGACGTAACTACATAGGAAGATCAATCGCCCTTTGTAAGAGAAAGGAGAGACATAACTTGTGAGGTACGTCGATTGATGGGGGGTAGTTAAAGTCGATCTAGGTATATGTTGGGAGATCGATCGGTATACATGCATGTGTGTGTTAGAAGCAAATGAGGCACGGGGAGAAGGATAGAGAGAGAGGGATGCATGTAGGAGGTGGTATGAGAGGCCTACTATATCGAGGGGGGGAGTGTGCGAGTACGAGAACGATGAAAAGAGTGGTGGGAGTGAGGCATGGACGGTGACAAGAGAAGAGGGGAAGCTTGTGTTTGTGCTAGGCACACCTAGCTAGAGAGGCATATCGATCAATGTGTGCCGTAAAGAAGGAGTTGGGGGGCCTACACACACCATGGGTGAATGACCTAAAGTGAAAAGACGAATTTGCGCGATGGAGCTAGAGAATGCTGAGGGAGGGTGAGAGGGATGCGGGCGTGTGCATGCACAAGAGAAAGTTAGTGCTAGCAACAAAGATAAGAGGGTTGTGTGGGTGTAAAAGACGAATAGAGATCATATATACTTTATTATAAAAAGCGAATTCGGATATTTGAAAAATTTATCATAGTGTTTCAAACCGACAGATGTGTGAATATATATAACTGTGATACACATGGTGTGGTTATGAACATGGTATACTACATTTAATATATTTTATCTCTACTCTTATAAAAAACGGAGTTTTTGATGATGGTGTGCCTGCCATCCTGCATTATAGGTCGTCTGATTTATATCTGGCGGAAAGCAAGGAAACTATGATGGTTGAAGTTGGCAACAATCATGATTGTAGATTCTTATTGAACTAGAGAAACGATTTCAAATTTAGTTCGAATTGCAGCGGTAGTATAGACATTTGGAATGCACTAAAATGTTGGTATGAGTAGGTTACATGCATTATACAACAAGCAAAAAAAATTAATCGGACATAACATGGATTCATACTCCCTCCTTCCATCTATATAGGGCGTAATGAGATTTTTAAGACTGCCTTTGACTGTTGACAAGATTAATAGTATATGACATGCACAACATGAAAATTATATCATTGAAAGAACCTTTCACAGACGAATTTAATGGTGTGCTTTGTGTAAGTTGCATGTCATATATCATTGCTCTAATATTTGGTCAAAGTTAGCATCAAAAAACGCATTAGGCCCTATATAGATGGAAGGAGGGAGTAGCTTTGAATAGCATTTGTATAGTCAAACGGGGCAAGACTCTCTCTTTTTGTGGTGTGAATAGTTTTATTTTTTTTGTTTTCTTTTTGGTTGAAGGAAGTGCGAATTGATTTGGTACGTACAAGTACAATATTACTACACGTTAGGCTTGTCCCTAAAATTCAACCCGCGTCTTGTTATATCCCGAAAATTCAGATATTGTGCTCCCAAAACTGGCGCCTTCACAACCCGTGCCTTGCTATCCCGAAATTACAACGCACGCGAAAACTCCCTCCAGCTGCCAAATCCCGACACGCGAAATCCCCCTTGTCGGTGTCAAAACCGGCGGATCTCGGGTAGGGGGTCCCGAACTGGGCGTCTAGGCCGGATGGTAACGGGAGGCAAGGAACACGAAGTTTTGCCCAGGTTCGGGCCTTCTCGATGGAGGTAAAACCCTACGTCCTGCTTGATTAATATTGATGATATGGGTAGTACAAGAGTAGATCTACCACGAGATCAAAGAGGCTAAACCCTAGAAGCTAGCCTATGGTATGATTGTTGTTGTGTATGTTGTCCTATGGACTAAAACCCTACGGTTTATATAGACACCTGAGAGGGTTAGGGTTACACAAAGTCGGTTACAATGGTAGGAGATCTGTATATCCGTATCGCCAAGCTTGCCTTCCACGCCAAGGAAAGTCCCTTCCGGACACGGGACGAAGTCTTCAATCATGTATCTTCATAGTCCAGGAGTCCGGCTGAAGGTATAGTCCAGCCATCCGGGCACCCCCTAATCCAGGACTCCCTCAGTAGCCCCTAAACCAGGCTTCAATGATGATGACTCCGGTGTGCAGATTGTCTTCGGCATTGCAAGGCGGGTTCCTCCTCCAAGTACTTCATAGAAGATTTTGAACACAAAGATAGTGTCCGGCTCTGCAAAATAAATTTCCACATATTGCCATAGAGAGAATAATATTTACACAAATCTAATATGCTGACGTATTCTGTAGTGTGACACACCACCGCCAATCCTTTATCCGAGTTGTTTCATTATCCCACCTCAGCGCGTCATGCGAGGCGGTTTCCTTGGCACGTCTTGTTAAAGCAGAGATCATGTCCCCTTATTCCGGGATTCTCATCAATACGGGCGTGGGTAACCCAACCGCACCATTGACTACGACGCTTGGAGATAAGCAAGTTTTACCAGAGTGGTGGGGACACATAGTTGCGTCCACCCATATAAGGGGATAAGGATCCACCTTTTCACCTACGCCTTCTTCCTCCCTTGCTTACCCATTCTCGCGCACTCGAGCTCCAGCGCCCAAGTCCGCACTCCCCACCTCAACCTTCTCCAGCCATGTCCGGAGCGGGAGGCAAGTGGATGGTCTCCTCCGTCACGGAGGGACACATCAAAAAACAGAGGAAGGCCAGATACTTGTCTAACGACATTGCATACCGGCTTCCCGAAAATGGGCGGCTCATCCCCACCCCTAGGCCCGTGAGAGGGTGGTGTTCCTCCCCCATTTCCTCCGCGGACTGGGCTTCCCTCTTCACCCATTTGTCCGGGGGCTCATGTTCTACTATGGCCTAGATTTCCACGATCTGGCCCCGAACTTTGTCCTCAACATCTCGGCGTTTATCATCGTGTGCGAGGCTTTTCTCCGCATCCGCCCCCATTTCGGCCTATGGCTCAAGACTTTCAATGTCAAGCCGAAGGTGGTGCGCGGAAACCAGGCGGAGTGCGGAGGCGCCATGGTGGGAAAGATGGCCAATGTCTTATGGCTCGAGGGCTCCTTTGTGGAGACCCTGAAGGGGTGGCAATCGGGGTGGTTTTACATCACCGAGCCATGCGACCCCGAATGGGTCGCAGCCCCCGAGTTTCGATCCGGACCCCCTACGCGGCTCACCTCCTGGAAGGAGACGGGCCTGTCGTGGGGTAAAAAAGGAGAGCTGACCGGACTCCAAACATGCATCCAAACCCTGGTGGACAAGAAGCTCAAACTTGTCAACGTAGTCCAGGTTATGCTCATCCGCCTGATCCTCCCGTGTCAACAACGGGCTTTCAACTTGTGGGAGTTCGACCCGGCGCGGCACCAAACTCTGAGCAGGCTCTTTGACATGACGTACGAAGATGCCTGGAAGGTGCTTTTCAAGGGCGCCGAGGCCCCCGCATCCGCTACCGAGGATCGCGGATTCAGTATGCAGTGTCACGCTCATGCGGTAAGCTGTTTTTTCCTTTTACAGGGTATCAGTTTTTCATAGTTTGACTCCATGCGGGATCTAAGCTCCCTTACCTTTGACAGGATTGGCAGGTGACGTCCGGACAGATCAACTGTCCGGCTCCTTTGCCCGAAGGCCCAGCGGACGCTCGCTTGGCAAAGCTGCTGGTTCCGGCACCCTATGTGGTGCCGGAGAAGAAGGCCGCGAAAAAGGCCACGGGGACTCGAAAGAGTGCCCGGCGCCAGGAGGTGTCGGATCCATCATCCGACAGTTCTGAGGCGCATTCCTCCCGTGAAGACGAGGAGGAAGAAGAAGAGACCTCTCCCCCTCCAGAGGGAGGAGAGAAGAAAAGGAAGGCCGCCCTCTCTGGGGAGGCCGGAGGGTCCAAGAAGGGGAAAACCCTTCCTCCGGACTACTCCACCTACGCCGATGACGGCGGAGAGGAGTGGCCGCCCAGGGCCAAGCCCCTGGCAAAATCGTAAGTATCCGGATACCAGAGTAATTAATAGTATTCGTTTATTGCACAGCTTTCCCTTATGTCGAATATGTTTATGCAGCCCACCCAAAGACCGGCTCGATGCGTCGTCGAGCGGCTCACTGGACTCGTCAGATGTGAACTCGCTTCCGACGGCTTCCTCCCCCCGCCCTACGGACGACACCGAAGTGTTGCCCAACAGGTTCCAAGCCGGGAGGAGGTGGTCCTGGAGGCGCCGCAAGTCGACCTCCCGGACTCCGGGAGTAAAGGGGATGAAAACCCCCAGGGCTCCAAGTCCGGCTCTAGGACGGACACCGCTCCAGAACCTTCAAAGGTTCCAGAGTCCGGTGGGGGACCTCCTTCCAAGAGGAGCAAGCCCACTGTGCCAGTGACCCCCGTCCAACCGGAGGCGCCGGACAATCTGTTGGAGGCGCTCCAAGGCGCCTCCATCGACGAGGAGCACCGCACCATTATGAGTGCGGTGGTCCAGAAGGTTCAGTCCTCCAAGAGCGGACTGACTGAAGCTTGTACTAGCCTTTTAACAGGCTTTGAGGTAAGTAAAGAATGTGTAAATAATATTACCGCATAGACAGTAGCCCCTGATGCTCTGTTTGGGTTCGGGAAGAAAAGCCGAATAGAGGATCAAATAAAATTCGCAGGAGTCTAACAAAAATGAGTCAATATGCGTATGCAGGCTTCTCTGCTTGCGTCTGCTGATGGGGTTATGTACCTAGGGTAGGGTCATGGACCTGATCTAAGTACCTTACCCAAGGACACCCTTAGAAGAAGTCGCCTTCCAGTCGGCCAACGAGGGACACACTCGACTGTCTTGAAGGACTCGACCACGAAGACTCACTCGACCACCAGAAGGTCAAGAGGCACTCTGCACTGCAACGGCCTGTAATCAAGTAGACTTTATGATAGTAAAGGCACTTTATGTGGGGCGTTACCAGTAACGCCCCAGACTTAACTCACCTTAAACCCTCTCCTACGTGGGCTGGCTGGGGTCCTGGCGCACTCTATATAAGCCACCCCCCTCCACAGGCAGAAGGGGTCGGCACCTTGTAACTCATATACTCATAATCCACTCGACCGCCTCCGGGCTCCGAGACGTAGGGCTGTTACTTCCTCCGAGAAGGGCCTGAACTCGTACATCCCTGGTGTTTACAACCTCTCCATAGCTAGGACCTTGCCTCTCCATACCTACCCTCCACTCTACTGTCAGGCTTAGAACCACGACAGTTGGCGCCCACCTTGGGGCAGGTGTTTTAGCGATTTTTGTGGAGAAGTTGCGATTCTTCCGAGTACTTTCATCATGGTGTCTGCTGGAGTTTTGGTCGGGGGTCAAGAGATCCGTCTCGGCACTCTCACCTTCATCGCCGACGACTCCGCGTGGCTCCATGAGGCTCCACTCGACGTTGATGCGCTCCCCGTCCGCGGTGCGACGCATTTTCGTGCATATGTCCGCGGCGTTCTGCTGCGGCAACCGTCGACCCAGTATCGGTCGGCTCCTCCATCGTCCACCCTCCCGGTATCCCGCCAGCGCAAGCGCTCGGGCCGGTCGAGGCTTCAGCGATGGGTGAGGCACGCGGTGGCTCGCCAATCGGCCACCACCCAAGTTGCGGCAATCGAGCCCGACGAATCTCTCTACGGCTTCTTCGATCTATCGACTGGCTCCGTAGAGACTGCATCCGAGTGCGGTAGCAGTCATCCAGCGGCGGAAATCTTGATGGTCGACGGGCCCCACAGTCCCCCTGGCTTCGCCCGTGATGGTGGAGCAGGTGACGGCGGCGACCCTACACGAGGCTACGAAGAGTACCAGCCCGAGCCACTCGACTCTCTGCAAAGAGAGGAACTTCGCCGCAGGAACGAGGATCCCCCGCGTATTCCCATCGCAGGAGAAACCCCCGAGGCTCGTGCCTTGGAGGAGGCGCGTCTGGCCAATTTGGCCGAGCGCACTTGACTGGAGAACCTTCAGCGAGCACTCGACGAGCGCGCGCGGCAACGAGTTCCCGACAACAGTCGACGTCAACTCTTCCCGCCGACTCAGGTATATCGAACCCCAATTCAGAATTTAGCAGCTGCGACCCGTATAGCAGAGTCCATCCAGCCTTCGCAGTCGGAAGCTGGCAGAGGTTTGCTGCAGATCAGGGATCTGCTCCGGGCAGCAGGAGATCAGAATTCAGCCGTGTCTCAGTCGCGCAACAGAATTCACAGTCGATCTATCACTGTGAATACGGTTCAGTCGGCTCACAGCCCCAGATCGCCTCCGCGGCGTGAAGGGCGCGAGAATTGGCGAGGCCAATATGGTGACCGGCTCGACCGAGATGATAGGCGTCGAGTGCCCCATTCCCCTCCGAGGGGTGGGTCCTACGCTCCTCGGCAGCAAGATGACAGGCGTCAGTACAGTACAGGGCGAAGGGTTCCAGTCGACCCCAGAGAACCAGGCTTCGACGCGCGATCCATTATCGTGCAAAGTTTGGTCGACCGGAACAGAGCCCATCGAGGCGGACTCGACAGAGATGTACCCACAAGCAGTCGAGTGCATGTTTCTGGTCCTGAATGTTTCAGCAGAGCTATCAGAGCCGCAGTTATCCCTCCCAATTTCAGGTTGGCAACAGGTGTCAGCAAGTTCACTGGTGAGTCTAAGCCTGAAACTTGGCTTGAAGACTACCGAGTGGCAGTTCAGATTGGTGGTGGGAACGACAAGGTGGCCATGAAGCATTTGCCCCTCATGCTGGAAGGTTCTGCCAGGGCATGGTTGACTCAGTTACCTCCAAGCAGCATTTACACTTGGGAAGATCTGTCCCGAGTGTTCGTCAGGACGTTTGAAGGAACTTGCAAGCGACCAGCTGGATTGACAGAGTTGCAAGTCTGCGTGCAGAAAGCCAATGAGACTCTCAGAGAGTATATTCAGAGGTGGATCACTTTGCACCACACTGTGGAGAATGTGTCTGATCATCAGGCAGTCTGCGCCTTCAAAGATGGCGTCAAGAACAGAGAACTGAGTTTGAAGTTTGGTCGAACCGGTGACATGACCTTGAGTCGGATGATGGAGATTGCTACCAAGTACGCCAACGGCGAAGAAGAAGACCGACTCCGAAGCGGCAAGCACAAGCCGAGTCAGTCGGAAAAAGGAAACACCAGTCGGAAACAAAAGCGGAAGGCTGAACCGGCAGCTCCTGGAGAGGCTCTGGCCGTGACTCAAGGAAAGTTTAAGGGGAAACCAAAAGGATCCTGGAACCCCAAGAAGGTAAAGGATAAAGAAGGGAACGACGTAATGGATATGCCATGTCACATCCATACGAAGAAAGACGAAGAGGGGAATATCATTTACCCAAAGCACACCACTCGCCAATGTCGACTCCTGATCCAGCAGTTTCAGGGAAAACAGTCTAAGGACAAGGAGAAGGAGTCAGACAAGGCCGAAGACAAGGAGGACAGTGAGGAAGGATATCCACATATCAACTCCACTCTGATGATCTTTGCAGATGTGGAAAGCAGGAGTCGACTGAAAGTCATTAACTGAGAGGTGAACATGGTTGCCCCAGCAAAAGCAAATTATCTGAAATGGTCTCAAACACCCATCACATTCGACCAATCTGATCACCCGACTCATATTGCCACCCCTGGGAGGCAAGCTTTGGTGGTCGATCCAGTTGTCGAAGGCACTCGACTGACAAAGGTGCTGATGGATGGTGGAAGCGGGCTGAATTTGTTATATGCAGACACGCTGAAAGGAATGGGCATTCCGATGTCCCGACTGAGCACTAGTAACATGAGCTTTCATGGGGTTATTCCAGGAAAGAAAGCCGAGTCACTCGGCCAAATAGCCCTGGACGTGGTGTTTGGTGATTCGAAACATTTTCGCAAAGAAAAGTTGACGTTTGAGGTCGTGGATTTTCAGAGTGCATATCATGCCATTTTGGGGAGACCAGCTTACGCACGGTTCATGGCTCGACCATGTTACGTGTACCTCAAATTGAAGATGCCCGGCCCCAAAGGAGTGATCACTGTCACCGGTGATAGGAAAAAGGCAGAAGAGTGCTTTCAGAAGGGCTCCAAGATTGCTGATTCCCAGGTGACAGCGGTCGAGTTCGAGGAATACAAGCAAAACGCAGATCCGAGTGACTTGCTGCGATCAAAGAAACCCGCCACAGAGTCTGCATTCCAGTCATCCGGTGAGACGAAGCCTGTCCACATTCACCCGACCGACCCTGATGCAGCTCCGACCCGCATCTCCACAACACTCGACCCAAAATAGGAAGAAGCGCTCATCCAGTTCCTCCGTGAGAACTGGGACATTTTTGCATGGAAGCCCGCTGACATGCCAGGTGTTCCCAGGGGACTGGCTGAGCATCGCCTAAGAGTCGACTCATCTGCAAAACCAGTCAAAGAGCATCTTCGGCGGTCCGCCGTCCAGAAGAGAAAAGCCATTGGCGAAGAAGTGGCTCGACTGTTGGCGGCAGGATTTATCCGAGAGATATACCACTCCGAGTGGCTCGCTAATGTCGTCATGGTCCCTAAGAAGGACAAGTCGCTCCGAATGTGCATTGATTTCAAGCACATCAACCGGGCCTGCCCGAAAGATCATTTTCCTCTCCCTCGCATAGATCAAATTGTTGACTCGACCGCGGGATGCGAGAGGCTATCCTTTTTAGATGCCTACTCCGGGTACCACCAGATCCGTCTGTACGGACCCGACGAGGTAAAAACAGCTTTCATCACTCCATTCGGGTGCTTCTGCTATATCACCATGCCATTTGGCCTCAAGAATGCCGGAGCCACATTTATGCGAATGATTCAGAAGTGTCTACTCACTCAAATCAGTCGGAATGTGGAAGCATATATGGATGATATCGTTGTCAAGTCACAAAAAGGTTCCGACCTGCTCGCTGATCTCGCCGAAACATTTGCCAACCTCAGAAGGTATGATATCAAGCTCAATCCATCAAAGTGCACATTTGGAGTTCCTGGTGGCAAGTTACTCGGGTTTCTCGTTTCCGAACGGGGAATCGACGCTAACCCAGAGAAGATTGGCACTATTCTCCGAATGAAACGCCCTGTGCGAGTGCACGATGTCCAGAAGCTTACTGGATGCTTGGCCGCATTAAGTCGATTCATCTCACGACTCGGTGAAAAGGCATTGCCTCTTTACCGACTGATGAAGAAGACAGACAAGTTCGAGTGGACTCCAGAAGCTGATGCAGCGTTTGCCGAGCTCAAAACTCTGCTCTCCACCCAGCCGGTGCTTGCTGCTCCAATCAGCAAAGAGCCTCTGTTGCTCTATATCGCAGCCATAGGACAAGTCGTCAGTACTGTGCTAACGGTCGAGCGGGAAGAAGAAGGAAAAGCTCTCAAAGTTCAGCGTCCAGTGTATTATTTGTCTGAAGTCTTGACTCCATCCAAGCAGAGATATCCTCATTATCAGAAGCTTGTGTATGGAATATACATGACCACAAAGAAGGTTGCTCATTATTTTTCTGATCATTCCATCACAGTCGTCAGCGACGCTCCACTATCAGAGATTTTGCACAACAGAGATGCAACTGGTCGAGTGGCCAAATGGGCGATTGAACTTCTTCCCCTTGATATCAAGTTTGAGGCAAAGAAAGCCATTAAGTCCCAGGCAATAGCAGATTTCCTCGCCGAGTGGATTGAACAGCAGCAACCGACTGAAGTTCACTCGGAGCATTGGACCATGTTTTTTGATGGCTCTAAGATGTTGAATGGTTCCGGTGCTGGGGTTGTCCTGGTTTCCCCCAGAGGAGATAAGCTCAGATATGTGCTCCAGATTCACTTTGATTCCTCCAACAATGAGGCAGAATATGAGGCCCTCTTATATGGGTTGCGCATGGCCATTTCACTCGGCGTCCGTCGCCTGATGGTCTATGGCGACTCGGATTTAGTGGTCAATCAGGTGATGAAAGAGTGGGACGTGAGAAGCCCAGCCATGACTGGATACTGCAGTGCAGTGAGGAAGCTGGAAAAGAAGTTCGAGGGGTTGGAACTCCATCATATACCCCGACTGAAAAATCAAGCAGCTGATGATCTAGCAAAGATAGGTTCCAAGAGAGAAGCCATTCCGAGTGGTGTGTTCTTGGAGCATATACACACTCCGTCAGTCAAAGAAGATCCTTTCACCGAAGAAACTCCACAGCCCAAGAGTGCCACAGATCCGACTGAAGTTGAAGTCCCAGCGGTGGTCGACTTGATCATGGAGGTTTTGGTGGTCATTCCCGACTGGACAGTTCCGTATGTCGCTTATATCCTGAGAAAAGAGCTTCCGGAGGATGAGGAAGAGGCTCGACAGATCGTCCGTCGATCTAAGGCCTTTACCGTAATCAAAGGACAATTATACAAAGAAAGCACGACTGGAGTTAGTCAGAAGTGCATAACACCAGAAGAAGGTCGACTCATCCTCAATGATATTCACTCGGGGACCTGTGGTCATCATGCGTCCTCTCGGACCATCATGGCCAAAGCATACCGAGCCGGATTTTACTGGCCAAAGGCGAATGAGATGGCAAAAGATATAGTGGATAAGTGCGAGGGATGTCAGTTCTACTCGAATATGTCGCACAAGCCTGCGTCAGCTCTGAAGACCATCCCACTCGTCTGGCCTTTCGCAGTATGGGGACTGGACATGGTCGGTCCTTTGAGAACAGGACGAAGTGGCTTCACGCATGTACTGGTGGCAGTCGACAAGTTCACCAAGTGGATCGAGGCTAAACCAATCAAGAGCCTTGACACCGGTACTGCTGTTAGCTTCATCAGGGAACTAATATTCAGATATGGAGTCCCGCACAGCATCATTACGGATAATGGGTCGAACTTTGACTCAGAAGAATTCAGAGATTTCTGCAACTCCCAAGGCACACGGGTCGACTATGCTTCAGTCGCCCATCCGCAGTCGAATGGACAAGCAGAGCGAGCTAATGGACTGATTCTTAAGGGATTGAAGCCCCGACTGATGCGTGATCTCAAACACGCGGCTGGAGCTTGGGTCGACGAACTTCCCTCAGTGCTTTGGGGGTTGCGGACCACACCTAATCGGTCGACCGGAAGAACTCCATTCTTCTTGGTCTACGGAGCTGAAGCAGTCTTGCCGAGTGATCTTCTCCACAATGCTCCTCGAGTTGAAATCTACAACGAAGCAGAGGCTGAACAAGCGCGGCAGGACGCAGTCGACCTTTTAGAGGAAGAAAGGGAGATGGCTCTGATCCGGTCGACCATCTACCAACAAGATTTGCGTCGTTTTCACGCCAGAAATGTGAGAGGTCGAGCCTTCCAGGAAGGGGATTTACTTCTCCGAGTGGATCAGCACAAACCACACAAGCTTGCTCCTTCTTGGGAAGGCCCCTTCATCGTCACCAAGGTCCTCCACAACGGGGTGTACCGTCTTTACAACGTCGAGCATAATATCGACGAGCCCCGAGCTTGGAACGCGGAGCTACTCCGCCCATTTTACACTTAAGTTTTATCACTCGGATGAGTTGCAATAAAATACTTCTATAGTTCATGGACCTCAAAATAATAGTGTCACGGTTCCTCCATAATTTCTGTCACTTTTTATTTTTGTCCAATAAAATTCCCCCTCAGTGGGTGACTTAGCTGCGAATCCGTTTCGCCTAAGTTTGTAAAAATCCTACCGAGTGATGAGCCAGACTCCCACTCGGAGGCTTAGCTGCGAATCCGTTTCGCCTAAGTTATAAAAATCCTACCGAGTGAAGAGCAAACCTCTCACTCGGGGGCTTAGCTGCAGCCCTGTGCTCGCCTAAGTTATAAAAATCCTACCGAGTGAAGAGCAAACCTCTCACTCGGGGGCTTAGTTGCAGCCCTGTGCTCGCCTAAGTTATAAAAATCCTACCGAGTGAAGAGCAACCCTCTCACTCGGGGGCTTAGCTGCAGTCCAAGCACTCGCCTAAGTTATAAAAATCCTACCGAGTGAAGAGCAACCCTCTCACTCGGGGGCTTAGCTGCAGTCCAAGCACTCGCCTAAGTTATAAAAATCCTACCGAGTGAAGAGCAACCCTCTCACTCGGGGGCTTAGCTGCAGTCCAAGCACTCGCCTAAGTTATCAAAATCCTACCGAGTGGTAAGCCAGACTTCCACTCGGGGGCTTAGCTGCAGTCCAAGCACTCGCCTAAGTTATCAAAATCCTACCGAGTGTAGAGCAACCCTCTCACTCGGGGGCTTAGCTGCAGTCCAAGCACTCGCCTAAGTTATAAAAATCCTACCGAGTGAAGAGCAACCCTCTCACTCGGGGGCTTAGCTGCAGTCCAAGCACTCGCCTAAGTTATCAAAATCCTACCGAGTGTAGAGCAACCCTCTCACTCGGGGCTTAGCTGCAGTCCAAGCACTCACCTAAGTTATAAAAATCCTACCGAGTGAAGAGCAACCCTCTCACTCGGGGGCTTAGCTGCAGTCCAAGCACTCGCCTAAGTTATCAAAATCCTACCGAGTGGTAAGCCGGACTTTCACTCGGAGGCTTAGCTGCAGCCCTATGCTCGCCTAAGTTATAAAAATCCTACCGAGTGAAGAGCAACCCTCCCACTCGGGGGCTTAGCTGCAGTCCAAGCACTCGCCTAAGTTATCAAAATCCTGCCGAGTGAAGAGTAAACCTCTCACTCGGGGGCTTAGCTGCAGCCCAGTGCTCGCCTAAGTGGACTGAAGAATAAGTCGATCGCAGTAAAGGCGCCTTGCTTTGAACCTGCAAAAGACATTTCGAGCCAAAGGCAATCGTATTCAAGCACCAAATTCAAGTTTGAATCGATATCTAAAGGAACCGAGAGTGCTCAGGCGTTAAGCCTGTTAAGGTTTATCGGTTACAATTCCACTCGGCATACCGAGGCAAATTTAAAGCGTCGAGCCAGAAGAAGTTTTTTACCCCTCCTGTGGAGGGCTGGAAGGAGCAACGAATTCATCAAGGTCAATTCCGTCGGCGATCCGAGTGGCAGCTGCAAGGAAAGTTTCCATAAAGGACCTGAAGTCGTGCTTCTTGGTATTGGTCACCCGAAGGGCCGCCAGCTTCTCTTCTCGCGCATCTTTATAGTGGACTCGGGCCAGACACAGAGCAACATCTGCAAAACACCGAGTCGAGGACTTCTTCCATTCCTGCACTCGACCAGGGATCGTGTTCAACCGGGCCATCAGCGACTCAAGGTCATTCTGAAGTGTCTCCTCAGGCCAGAGCGTCGAGTCGATGCGAGATGTGGCGGCCTTCAGCCTTGCGAGATAGTCCACGACAGCTGCGACACGAGACTCCAGTCAGAAAACATCCATGGCAACTTCGTCGTTCACCGGAGAATTGACGGGGTCGAGGTTTGGCTCCAGCCGGCTAGTTTCTTCTTCAAAGTTTTGACAGAATTCTGCAAGGATGATCACTAAGTCAAGGGGATGGTCGAATGGAAAAACCACAATTGGAAATGTTTGCCAAGCATAGAGGTTTACCTTCAAGCATAAGAAACAACTTCTTGGCAAGACTACTCAGGAAGGCCTCCAGATCAGTTTTCTTCCTAGTCAATTTGCTGACTTGGTCGGTCAGGGCAGCTTTATCAGTTTTTAGTCGACTGATCTCCTTGTTGGCGATCCCAAGAGCAGCTTTCAGATTGGTATTGTCTTGTTCAAGCTTGGTGACTGAAGCTAACTTCTCGTCAGCAAGCTTGATCTTCTCAGCTAGTTCAAGGTCTTTCTTCTGTTGGGCCTCCCTTACCTTACCTGCAAGTTACAGCAAGATCAGATTTTGAAACAAGCAAGGGGAAAGCAGTCGTCAGGGTCTCACCAAACATACCTTCGGTATCCTCCTTTGCCTTCGTCAGCTTCTCCTGAACCAGCTTCAGGCTCAGCTCGAGTTGAGTGTGCTTGTGTTCCAGTTCAGAGTAGCGAGCCACAAGATCACAAGAGTTCTACGAAGAACCAATCGACTAAATGTCAAATATAATTCACTTCCGAGTGAAAAAGGAAAAACACACGTTTCTAAGACTACAGCCGAATATAAGCATTCGACCGTAGTCTCGGGGACTACACCCAGTGGGTGCACTCAGCGTGCCCCCACTAATCCTGTTGAAGACAAAGTCGACCAGTCGACCTCAAAAAAAAAAGAGCGAGATGCATTCTCTAAGACTGTGATCAACTGCAAGCAGTCGACCACAGTCTCGGGGACTACACCCAGTGGGTGCACTCAGCGTGCCCCCACCGGTTTGTGAAATCCAGTCGACATACTTGGCTGACAGAAAAATTGACATCATAAAGCCTAAGGCCGACTGCCAGCAGTCGACCTTAGCCTTGGGGACTACACCCAGTGGGTGCACTCAGCGTGCCCCCACCGGTTTGTGAAATCCAGTTGACATAGTCGACTGACAGAAAAATTGACATCATAAAGCCTAAGGCCGACTGCCAGCAGTCGACCTTAGCCTTGGGGACTACACCCAGCGGGTGCACTCAGCGTGCCCCCGCTAACACGGAGTTTATTCGACACACCCAGTGGGTGACTACTATAAATTCCGGAAAGGAAAAGTTTTTGGTAGCATATCCAACAGAACAAACAGTGGTCGACTGACCTGGACATTGCTTTGGAGGGCAGAACTGGCGTCATAAGCCGCCTGGCTCGCATCCCGGATGGTCTTCAGCTGCTCCATCATGATTCCCGCCTGGCGTATCGCCTCCTTCGCTGCGCCAGCTTGGTCCTCTGGGACGTGGTGCGTCATGAAGAGGGAGGGCTGCTGAGCACTCGTCAATGGATCTGCGAAGGACACCGTGTGTCGAGTGGTGTTCTCTTCCTCAACAGTCAGAATCTCAGGCGCCGTCACATCCTGAGGCACCTTACTGGCGGATGCTTTCCGACTCCTCCTGCGCTTCAGCGGCTCTTCATCCTCATCATCATCAGGGAGATTGATAACAGTATTGGGTGGAGCTACGGAGAAAAATCAGGATCAGAGATCGCGAGTCAGTCGACTAAGAACGGCGTTAAGAATACAGTACCTGGGTTCGAAGTTGCTGCGTCCTCCATCTCGTGGTCATCAGCCCGGGCCGAGGTTTCAGAAGTGGCAGCACTGCAACTCCAAAGGATCAGTCGACTAACTTCAGCGTCGACCAGAGACAAAGTTCACACAAAATAAGAAAATATGAGCAGCACGGTTACCCTGATATGGTGGGGATGGACACCTTCATCTTCGGCAGGAGCTTGATCGGCTTCGACGAGGCCGCCCTGGGCTGCTTCGGCGCCTTTTCAGTCGGCACCGGAGAGGTGGTCCGAGGGCGCTTGGTCGACTGAGTGGCGGTCGCAACCCCCTTACCACGTTCGGTTGAAGGGTCGTGGACAAGCTTCGACCGCCTTTCTGAGCGCGATGGTACGACCTCCTCCTCCTCTTCTTCCTCGTCCTCGATGTCATCTTCATCACCGTCATCATCATCATCGTCGTCATCATCCTCTGCAACATCCGAGTCCCATTCCTCCTCTTCCTGGCTCTCGCCCCCGCTCGCCTCGCCCTCCTCAGTCGAAGCTTGTGCCCCATTGGGCATCGAGTACAGCTCGGTGAGGGCCTAGCAGATGTCCAGACAAGGATCAGTCGACCAGTCGGCAGGGTAAACAGAAATGAACGCGACAAGAGCACAGTGGAGAGCAGGGCAAGTGTACCTTGTTTGGATCGCTGTTGTGGTCGAGTGGAGGAATCCTTCTGGCTCCGTGTGGGTTATCCTTGTTTCTGGTAACGGCTACCATCCATCTTTCCAGAGTGACGTCGTCGACTGCTTCTGGATGGACTCTAGTCTCGTCTTCGGTCCCACGGTACAACCACATGCAGTGGCTCCGGAACTGAAGGGGCTGGATGCGACGCCTGAGGAAGACCTCCAGGAGGTCCATGCCCGTCACTCCCTCCCGAACCAACTGCACCACGCGCTCCATCAACATCTTCACGTCAGCTTTCTCCTCCGGGATCAGCTTCAGAGGGGAGGGTTTGTTCACTCGGTCCATGGTAAACGGAGGGAGTCCACTCGACTGCCCTGGCGTCGACTGGACCTGGCAGTAGAACCAAGTCGACTGCCAGCCTCTGACGGACTCGGGAAAGGTCATGGGCGGGAAGGTGCTCTTATTCCTCACCTGGATCCCCAGACCCCCACACATTTGGACGACTCGGGTTCTCTCATCACCTGGGCTCGCCTTCTTCACGGTTTGAGATCGACACGTGAATATATGCTTGAACAAACCCCAGTGCGGTCGACAGCCCAGGAAACCCTCACACATGGACACGAACGTGGCAAGATAGGCAATAGAGTTTGGGGTAAAGTGGTGGAGCTGCGCCCCAAAGAAATTCAAGAAGCCACGGAAGAAAACACTCGGCGGCAAGGAAAATCCACGATCAACATGGGTGGCCAAGAGCACACACTCACCCTCTTCTGGCTGGGGCTGCCACTCCTTCCCCGGAAGCCTCGCAGCTCCATGAGGAATCAAGCCCTCGTTGGCCATGTCGAGGAGGTCATTCTCGGTGATGGTCGACTAGATCCAGTCTCCTTGGACCCAGCCCTTCGGCAGGCGGGATCTAGACGAGGACCCGCCGCGGCTGGTGGATCTCCCCTTTGCCTTCTCCGTCGCCGACGCCTTCTTCGCACGTTCCAGCGCCGCCGTCTTCTCCTTGGCCATGGTTGCCGGCGAGATGCGCGTGGGGAAGTTGTGCGGGGGCGAGAGCGAGCGCGCTGGACGGGGACGAAGGGAGCGGAGAGAGAGAGAGAATGACTAAGGCGCAGTACAGAAATCCTCGCCGGGCGCATTTATAAGGTCCCTTCCGAGTGGATGACAGGTGGGCCCGGTCGATCTAATCATATCAGGAACAGTTATGCAGACGGGATACGTGGCGAAGAAAGCGGCACAGAGATCGAGGCGTCTATGTCCCGTCCCATCCGAACGCCACGGTCCGCTCCACTTCGCGCGCGTCCCCAAATTTCGCATCCCGCGGAATCCGCGAACAGCAGATCAGTCTGTCAGGCACGGGGTTTCCAGTGATCCGTCGCTCGGAGATCGTCGAAGCCCGAAAGACCACTCGACGCAAGAATAGAATGGATCGAGTCGACTGAAGACAAGTTTCTCACTGTCGACGAAGAGATTCTTTGGTCCAGGACAACGCACGACCAGAGCGCAAAGGTTAATCGGAAACGACATCAACTCCTTCCTCACTCGAAGCCTCAATCCATTCGGGGGCTAATGATGGGGTTATGTACCTAGGGTAGGGTCATGGACCTGATCTAAGTACCTTACCCAAGGACACCCTTAGAAGAAGTCGCCTTCCAGTCGACCAACGAGGGACACACTCGACTGTCTTGAAGGACTCGACCACGAAGACTCACTCGACCACAAGAAGGTCAAGAGGCACTCTGCACTGCAACGGCCTGTAATCAAGTAGACTTTATGATAGTAAAGGCACTTTATGTGGGGCGTTACCAGTAACGCCCCAGACTTAACTCACCTTAAACCCTCTCCTACGTGGGCTGGCTGGGGTCCTGGCGCACTCTATATAAGCCACCCCCCTCCACAGGCAGAAGGGGTCGGCACCTTGTAACTCATATACTCATAATCCACTCGACCGCCTCCGGGCTCCGAGACGTAGGGCTGTTACTTCCTCCGAGAAGGGCCTGAACTCATACATCCCTGGTGTTTACAACCTCTCCATAGCTAGGACCTTGCCTCTCCATACCTACCCTCCACTCTACTGTCAGGCTTAGAACCACGACATCTGCCGCACTGACTGCGGAAGTGGACACGCTAAAGCAGAACCTCGAGCGGTCCGAGCAAGAGCTCGGGCGTGCCAAGAAGCAGATCGAGGACAATGAAGGTAAGAAATACCTTATTTAAATATATATATATATATATAAAGGTGCAATTGCAAAAAATGACAGGATTATCGTGGCTATTGTAGGGGCCACGTCTGAGGTGGCGACCCTTAAGCAAGCGCTGCTCGAGGCCGAGAAGAAGGCGGCCACGGAGCGCACCGAGCGGGAGAAGTATGAGGCCCAGGTTGGCAAGGTGCGGCAAGAGCTCCAGGTTCTCATGAAAAAACATGAGAGTTTGGAGCTTGACTCAAAGACGCGAGCGTCCGAGCTCGCGGCGGCTATTGAAAATGCCAAGTCTACCAAGGCCGAATCCCAGAAGACCCTCCAGGAGTTGGATGAGGTGAAGACGATAGCGGCGGGTAAGGCATTCTTTATGCAAAGCAAACACATAAACATGAGTTACTTGTTACTTACCCGAATCCGGAGCTCTCCAGGAGCATTCGCAGATCTTCCTGGAGTGTGTCCGATGCCGCCGCATTCTATCGAGCCGAGGAGGGCAGCTCGACAGAGAAGGTGTTCTACTCTCAGTATGCTGAGGCCGGACACCCCGTGCCCCTGAGCGGCCAGCTGAAGCAACTGGTCGAGCTCCACAAGGCGGCCGAACAGGCCATGAAGGGCCTCCTAGTTCGGCTGTGGCCTGGAGAGGCTATGCCTGGGAGCTATTTCGGGCTGGTGCGGCGGCTGGTGGAGGCCTATCCAAGGCTCGAAGTCATCAAGTGCTCCGTCTGCATTAAATGTGCCTGTAGGGCCCTTGCCCGTGCTAAGGTGCACTGGGGCAAGCTGGATGCTGAGAAGCTTGTGAAGGACAGGCCACCGCTGGGGAAAGAGCATCGCAAGCCCGAGAATTACTATAAGGATGTTCTGAAGGGTGCCTGCCTTGTGGCGGATGAATGTTCCAAGGATGTATTTTTTGAGTATAACTCGCTCGTTTTGTCCTGTGCGCTGAAAACTTGTTCATATGCGCTAAGCAATGCTATTGGAATTTAAAATATTACCTTCTGTGCGGCTGTTTATCAATTCTGAGAGATGGCAAGTCGTCGGCTTCTGCCCCCGTGCCACTATTGCTGGGGTGTTCGGGGATAAACCTGAGCGCTCTTTTTCCCATGTTTGGGTCCTTCGAGGGAGGCGCTCAGCCCAACGAACAAGGCAATCGGACTATAATGCATGAACACTGTCACTTAGCCATAGAATTCTATAATTTTAAATTTTGGCGAAGCCCCTGGTATTCGGAAGACCGAGTTCGGGGCGCTTTCCACGCCTTGGCCGGACAAAGCCGGCTCCTCGCTCTAAGAGGCATAAGTCGTTAGGGACTCGAAAAACCTCTCGAACAGCGACCAGCTCTCGCTTCATCATGACAGTCAGTTTTAGCCTTCTCCACTGAGGTGCTCGACCCAGCTCAACTGGGGCACAATCATAGTGGTTCTCCTAGTGCTACCTTAGCCGATATAGCAGAACATAAGGCACCAAAACATAGGAGTCGGGCAAACCCAACTATTGACCCAAGACATGATTCGAAGCCGATGCATATAATGCTAAAAGTTCGGGGTGCCGCACTTGTTAAAGTGTTCGGACTTCTCACACCATATTGAGGGGTACTAAAGCCCCTGGCGTAGGCCGTACCAGAGTGTACGGGTGCAATATGTCGTTAAGGAACATATATATATATATAAAAGAGTAATGCAAAAATAGACAAAAGCTATGCACTGTTTATTAAAGAGGGCTGCGATCAAAGCAGAACGATACAAATAATGCGTTAAGCAAAAGCTTGGATTATGTAACATGTCCATTCCAGGGGCAAGCTGTGGAATAGTATGCAAAACAGGTATACTGCTCGTGATAGAGACCACCTGGGAGTTCCGTAATGCGGCGCGGCTTGTCTGCTTCCCTGGTTCTTGCATCGTTTGTGCGGCAATTGAACTGCCGAACAGGCCTTCCGAAGTGTGGAGTCCTGAAAGTAAGAGAAAATTAAAAAATCGGCAGCCCCTGGTGCGGTTTAAGCCGTGTTTCGGGCGTGCCGTGATGGTTCCCCTTCCCTTGTACCCATGGTATTTCTAGAGCATAGTTATGTACGTGAAGTACTGGTGTCGCATTTTTGCGAGGGCTGGGGTTGGGGCTGCATTGCTACGCCTGCTCGGATCGTGCTAGGCGGTCTTGTTGTAGGTTACTCCAGGCGGCTTGACGGTGTCCGGTCGTTTAATGGCCGGACTGGAGAACTGCATGGAGAGGCTGCTTTGTACTTCCGCTGCAAGGGCCGCCGTGTGCTCCTCCGTTCGGAGGGAGCGTTCGGTGTTTCCATTGACCGTAATTACTCCTCGAGGGCTTGGCATCTTGAGTTTAAGGTATGTGTAGTGCGGTACCGCATTGAACTTGGTGAATGCGGTTCGCCCGAGCAGTGCGTGATAGCCAGTGCGGAATGGGACTATGTCGAAGATTAACTCCTCGCTTCGGAAATTATCCGGAGATCCGAAGACCACTTCAAGTGTGACTGAGCCTGTATAGTTGGCCTCTACACCTGGTATTACGCCTTTAAAGGTCATTTTGGTGGGCTTAATCCTTGAGGGATCTATGCCCATTTTCCGCACTGTATCCTGGTAAAGCAGGTTCAGGCTACTGCCGCCGTCCATAAGGACTCTAGTGAGATGAAATCCGTCAATAATTGTGTCTAGAACCAATGCGGCGAATCCGCCATGACAGATGCTAGTGGGATGGTCCCTTCGATCAAAGGTGATCGGGCAGGAGGACCATGGGTTGAACTTTGGGGCGACTGGCTCTACCGCGTATACATCCCTTAACGTGCGCTTCCGCTCCCTTTTGGGGACGTGGGTTGCGTATATCATGTTCACCGTCCGCACTTGTGGGGGAAAACCCTTTTGTCCACTGTTGTTCGGCGGCCGGGGCTCCTCGTCGTCATCGCTATGCAGCCCCTTGTCTTCATTTTCGGCGTTTAACTTGCCTGCCTGCTTGAACACCCAACAATCCCTGTTGGTGTGGTTGGCCGGCTTTTCGGGGGTGCCATGTATCTGGCACAAGCGGTCGAGTATTCAGTCCAAACTGGACGGGCCCCTAGGATTCCTTTTGAATGCCTTTTTCCGCTGACCGGATTTAGAGCCTCTGAATCCGGCATTAACTGCCATATCCTCGGCATTGTCGCCGTTAATGTGGCGCTTCTGCTTGTTGCGACGCGACCTGCCACTACTATCCCTGGTATCCGAATTACCAGGGTTCTTGGTCATATTGTTGCTTCGAGCGAGCCAGCTGTCTTCTCCCGCGCAAAAGCGGGTCATGAGTGTCGTGAGTGCTGCCATAGACTTCGGCTTTTCCTGTCCAAGGTGCCGGGCAAGCCACTCGTCACGGATATTGTGCTTGAAGGCTGCAAGGGCCTCAGCGTCCGGACAGTCGACTATTTGATTTTTCTTTGTTAGGAACCATGTCCAGAATTGCCTGGCCGATTCCTCTGGCTGCTAAATTACGTGACTTAGGTCATCGGCGTCTGGGGGTCGCACATAAGTGCCCTAGAAATTGTCGAGGAATGCGGCTTACAGGTCCTCCCAACAACTGATTGATCCTGTTGGCAAGCTGTTAAGCCAATGCCGAGGTGGTCCTTTAAGCTTGAGTGGGAGGTATTTAATGGCGTGGAAATCATCGCCGCGGGCCATGTGGACATGAAGGAGATAATCCTCGATCCATACTGCAGGATCTGTTGTGCCATCATATGATTCGATATTTACGGGTTTGAAACCCTCGGGGATTTGATGATCCATTATTTCGTTTGTGAAGCATAGTGGGTGTGCGGCGCCTCTGTACTAGGCTATATCACGACGTAGCTCCAATGAGCTTTGTCTACTGTGTTCGGCCCTGCCGAATTTGTGGCCGGCATGACAGTTATCGTCTCGAGCCGTGGGGCGCCCATGCGATCCATAGATCGATCTTGTTTGCCTTGCCTTGTCCTCCAACATATCTCGTAAGTCCGGCGCATATTACCGTGCCTTGGTACGGGGTGCAGCTTGAGTGGAGGGCCGAGAGGCCTCTCTGTCGCGGCCACGAGGTGGACGGTCGGCCGCATCGAGTGCTTCCTCCTCTAATCGGGGTAGCAACCTGCGCTTTGGGTAGCTCTTGGAGGGGCGTTCGAGTTTATGCTCTTCGGCCGCAAGGACTTCAGTCCATCTGTCGACTAGCAAATTTTGATCAGCTCTAAGCTGTTGCTGTTTTTCTGGAGGCTTCTTGCTGTGGCCATAAGCCTGCGTTGAAAACGCTCTTGCTCGATGGGATCCTCTGGCATGACGAATTAGTCGTCGTTGAGGCTTGCCTCGTCTTCGGAGGGAGGCATATAGTTATCGTCCTCGACCTCTCTATCTGCCGCTCTCTCATGAGGGCTAGTTTCTCCATCCTCCTGTGCTAAATCTTGCTGGAGGGGGTTTTCTCCGGCACTTTTCGGAGTATTATTATCTCCCGTGCTGGAATCACCGTTTTTGTTTTGGCGGGATTTTGAGCGGCGCCGCTGACGCCGGCGCTTAGGCTATTTCTTGGAGGGGCCATCCTCCGCTTTTCCATCACCATCTCCTTCTTTTGGGGTGTCCACCATGTATATGTCATATGACGAGGTGGCCTTCCAGGGCCTGATAGGCGCTGGTTCTTCATCGTCTCCTTCATCGGCGTCCATGCCGTGATGTCTTCGGAGTCGAAGTCGAGCATGTCGGTTAAGTCACCGACAGTGGCTGCAAAGTGGGTGGTGGGTGGGCTTTGAATTTCTTCATCGTCCGAATCCCAACCTTGCTGACCGTAGTCCGGTCAGGGCTCTCCTGGTAAAGAGAGAGACTTCAGTGTCTTCAGAATATCGCCGAAACGCGAGTGCTGAAGGATGTCCATGGCAGTAAACCCCATAATCGGCGCCCAATCGGATTCGATTGGCAGGGGCGTGGAGGGTTCAGAGTCCGGAGAGGAGTCCGGCTCCTTGGAGTCACGAGTCTCACAGAGTGCGGGGCTGGTGTTCAGCTCGATCGCCGTTGGGATCGCAGCCCCCGAGGCGGCGTCCAACCACCCATCCTCGATCGGCGCAGTTGGCTCTAAATTAAGGGTCGAAGCCGATGCGGGTGCGGCCTCCAGGGCACTGTTCGGCGGCAGAGCTAAATCATGCTCGTCGTGACAGTGCGGCGCGCTTGGTAGTGGCTCGAATCCATCGAAGATCAAGTCCCCGCGGATCTCAGTCGTGTAGTTTAAACTTCCAAATCTAACCTGACAGCCAGGGGCATAGCTTTCGATCTGCTCCAGATGGCCAAGTGAATTGGCCCACAGTGCGAAGCCGCCGAAGACGAAGATCTGTCTGGGTAGGAAGGTCTCACCCTGGACTACATCGCCATTGATAATCGTAGGAGCCATCAAGCCTGACGGCGACGACACAGAGGAACTCTCAATGAAAGCACCAATGTCGGTGTCAAAACCGGCGGATCTCAGGTAGGGGGTCCCGAACTATGCGTCTAGGTCGGATGGTAATAGGAGGCAAGGAACACGAAGTTTTACCCAGGTTCGGGCCCTCTCGATGGAGGTAAAACTCTACGTCCTGCTTGATTAATATTGATGATATGGGTAGTGCAAGAGTAGATCTACCACGAGATCAGAGAGGCTAAACCCTAGAAGCTAGCCTATGGTATGATTGTTGTTGTGTATGTTGTCCTACGGACTAAAACCCTCCGGTTTATATAGACACTGGAGAGGGTTAGGGTTACACAAAGTTGGTTACAATGGTAGGAGATCTGTATATCCATATCGCCAAGCTTGCCTTCCACGCCAAGGAAAGTCCCTTCCGGACACGAGACGAAGTCTTCAATCTTGTATCTTCATAGTCCAGGAGTCCAGCTGAAGGTATAGTCCGGGCATCCGGACACCCCCTAATCCAGGACTCCCTCACCCCTTCTAACCCTGAGCCGAAAGGGCCGCTAGTTCAAATTGGTGGGGGGTACTTTTATAACACACCCTACATTTTGGACAAGCACGTTCCTAAGTCATGCTTCACCCCCTCCCATCGCCCCCTTTTAGCCATTCGAAATCCCAGGCCGCCATAACCTCTCCGCTCCAGCCGCGAAACCCCACCCTCCTCCGTCCGCCACGTCACAGCTGCCCAGCTGGAGCCTCTTCCCCAACGACGTCGTCCACCGCAACAGCTCGACGTCCCTCGTCCACCTCCTCGAATGAGGATCCGTCGTCCATCTTGCCGTCCGGCCGGTTCAGCCGCCCCGTCCTCCACCTACAAGGAGCTGCTCCGACGATCGCCTCGTCTATCGCGGCTGCTCCATCCCCACAGCGCCGCCTTAACCTGCTCCACCGGAACCGCAGCATCCTCACCGACTCCTCGGACGAAGTCGAGGCCTACTCGGCGCCACCAAAGAGGTTGTACACTCATCGCACCCCCATGGAGCGGCTACCTTGAAGCCGGCGCCGCGAGCGACATCTCCACGGCGGCTCTCCCCCAGTGCAAGGCCCCTTCGGCGGCGGCGTCCATACCAGCCGGATCTGCTACTGCTGCTCCGGCTCTCGCTCGATCGCTCGCTCGCCCAGCTGTTGCTGCTGCTCTCCCCCTCGTTCGTGCTGCTGCTCTGCTCCGATTAAGCCACACTTCAGTCGACTGAATCGACTTTTGGGTCAGTCGATTTTCAGGGGTTGGGGGGCTCCCCGGAGTTAAGGAAGAACTACCCGCAGTGGGGACGGGGGCTCGCCGGAGAGGTACCCCACTATCTATCTTAGGGTTCCGGGTGGGGGGCCTAGAGGGCTGGCCGGGGCGGCGGTGGCGAGTTGTTTCGGGGCGGCGAGGCGGCGCTGGAGCTGGCGGTTCGGCCGGTGGTGGCTGGCGGCTCAGGGGAGTGCAGGTTGAAGATGAACTGCAGGCCCTCCCTAAACTACATGTCAAGTGCCTCTCTGCTACCATTGCATTCAGTTTCGACAGTAGCATATAGATTCCACAGTAAATTTCAGTTTCGACAGTTAAGTTCAGAGTCAACAGTTTTTACCTCATCTGTTATAGTCAGGTGGTTTTTGGTGATGTTAATTTTACATCCATTTTACATCATCTATTGGAGATGCTATTAGAATCCCACTTGAGATTGACGATGTCTGTCTTGTGCTACTTCAGCCTTGACATCTTACGGCTCACCGGAGCTGCTCCAACAACAAAACAATCCATCACAACAGAGCAGTGCCCTGGACACCGTCTACAGATTCCTCAGATCTTCCTCCACACCTCCGACAGCCACCTCTGCCTCAACTGCTTCAGCGACCAACCCAATGATGCTGAGGTCGACACGGCTACGGCAAAGAGGTTATGCACTTGTTGCATCACTTATTACTATACATTCATGTCGATCCATTAGGGCTATTTTGGTTCAACGGAAAAACATTGATCCACTGGTTGTTACCATCACTCTAAATTTCTGCATGCTCTCCTTACATAATCTCACCATATTTTTTTCGTATGCATGTCAGATATTGTACACAGTCATGCTGAACATGTATAGAAAAAGAGAAGAGTTTTGTGCGGCAATACAATGTCATGCAGACATCGCTCCATGGTGGGTTCAATGGCAAACCCTCCCCACCCCTCTCCAGATTGTAATCCAGAGGAAGATATCTGTTCTGAGGCGGATTCGGACGCCGCTGACCACTCCTATTTACCCCCCAAGGTGTTTGCTCTACCTTGGCATGATGATGTTAGTCATATCATGCATATGTTGCCTTGCAGTGCCTACTTTTGACATCATATATGTCATCTGCTTAGTTTAGACATGTTCTGTAATGCCACATGTTTAGTTTCTATATCATATATGGGAATTATGCAGTCTCATGTCTTTTAGCCAGCCATAATATATGTGAAATGTGCAATGCCATCCTGTTTAACGAGGCATCATATATTTGAATGATATCTTGCCCATCCTTTTCTTCATTACATTTCCATTTGTCGACAATGTTTGTACATTAAACTACTCTTCCTGTGAATCAGCCATTTGGGTGGGAGATGGAAAAATCTGGAGTGAAAACAAGGCCTTCAGAGCAGAAAGTGCTACCTGTTGAAGCAGATCTCTTGTTGGGTCCCGATAGCTCCTCAGAGATGGATTCAAAGATAGATGACCAGTCCTATTCCCCCACTGAGGTGTATGCTCTAACTTGGCACGGTTATACTGCTCATATCATGCATACGGTGTCTTGCATTGCATAGTTTAGACATCATATACACAATATTCAACACCATGTTCTTAGTTCAGACTCATATTGAATGCCCTCTGTTTAGCATATAAATCACATATGTGAATTAAATGATGCGATCTTGATTACTTAGATAACATGTAGGTGAATTATGTCATGCGATCCTATTTATTTGTTCATCATATCTTTGAATTATGTTATGCTATGCTATCCAGTTTAGATAGACATCATATATGTGAAATTATGTCATGCTATCCGTTTTAGTTAAACAATATACATGTCAACTATTTCATGCCCTCTTTTTCCACACTATCTATTGCATCTGTCTCTCATACAATGTCTGTACATTCAACTATGTTTCCTGTTTATCAGCCATTTGAATTGGAGCGGGTGATGCCAGTATCTAGCGGACTAAGAACACAATCTTCAAATAAAACAGTGGTACCTCTTGGTGGAGATAGCACCCCGGTTGTACATGCACAGGAACCAGCCCTACCACACATAACCCAAACTCTCGCAGATTGTACCCCTACTACGATGGACAGAGAACCAGCTTCACCCAATCTAACCCCAACCCCAGCCGATAGTAACCCAGTTCCTGTTGACACAGAACCATCTCCACCACAGAGCTCCCAAACAAGAGCAGTTAGTAAGGCAACTCCAGTGCCCAAAGGGCCAGTACTATCACGGCGAACCCCAACTCCACCAGTTAGTACGCCTATTCCTGTGGAGGAAGCACAACCAGCTAGTCGTAGTTTAGCATCTATCGCATTTGATGTTATTAAATCGTATGTGCGTATCTTCCCATCTTGGAAATATTATACTGAAGATAAAGGAAAATGCCAGTTGCAGGTGTTTGTCCAGGAGTTATGTGTAAGTAATGTTATTCATGGCAATTACTTTGCTTCGTCCCATACATCCTACCTCTATGATGGTTATAATACAGCAAATATTCCCATTTTTCTCTATAGAGAAGGACTGATTTGGAAATTCAGGATGAGGTAACATGTGCTAATACCTCTGCTATCTTCAAGAATGCTTGGTGGCAGTATCGGAATTACCTGAAGAAAACGTACTTCACCGGCAAAGAAACTCATCAAATTCCCTTACGTTCTCGTGAGACACATTTACTGGACAATAACTGGGAACGCCTTGTTCTGTACTGGTCCCGAACCAAGAATGTGGTAAGGTCTATGAGCTCATTTTCTATTTTTAAGTATTATATTCTTGCATCTTACTGTACTCTGTTCATGTAGAACAAGTGCCTAAACCTGAAGAACAATTGTTCTAATTTAAGATTCCATTGCTACCATAGGACATAAATATATGTTTGTTTGGTGCTTTTATTATGTACTAGTACTTGGCAATAGAAGACTTGGTAGTTTAATCCTGTCCACCTTACTAATGAATTGGTTCACCCAAATGAGTTTCATATACTAGTACATGCTAAACTTGTTATGTGTCTGCTTGTTTCTTCTTTTAGAATGCTGACAGAATATTGGGGAAGAGTGCCTTATTAAGCAACGGTAAAGGAAGTAATGCAGATAAGGTTCAGGATAGTGATACATCATGTCTTGGTTTAGTTTTGGAGTTACTGGCCACTACCGCTTGCACAAGCTATTCAAACTCACTGGCTGAATCAGTTCGGTTTCTTGAGTCTCAACTACAAGCTGAAAGACATCGCTCAGCTGTGCTGCGACAAGAAGCGAAAGGACTGCGGAAGTCCCTGGAGCATTCAGATGCATACTTTCTGGTGCAACAGCAAGCGTTGGAGGATTTTAGCGCCAAACAGGACAAAGCTAATGAGCTTGCTAAGCTTATTGCCAGCATGGTGGATACCCAGGATAACGTTTCTTGAGCTCTTCTGAAGTTGTTTCAGTTATGCTCTTGTTTTGCTGCCGCGTTTATTTGCACCGGTGGCCAATTTTGACGGCCAGTGTATATGATATGCTGTTTTGTTCCCTATATTTGCACTGGTGGCGAACTTTGATGCCCAGTGGATGTAATATGTGTAATAGCCGTGATAGCCTAGCGTTAGTTGCTTGCTTATTTATTTCCTTGTTGTCTTGTTTATTTGTTTGCTTGTAGTCATTGCAGTTCTTTTTCTGCGGTTAACTAGTGGCTGCAATAACCTATTTTCTTAAAACTAGGCCACAATAACCATGGGCTAATATTTACTGTAGTGACACTGGGCCTCCTACAGGCCGTAGAAATAGTGAGCCTTCTACGGGCCGTAGAAACAATGGGCCTTCTACGGGCCGTATCATCAATGGGCCTTATACAGGCCGTATGATCGATTGGCCAAACATGGGCCAATAACATGCCGCATTATGGTCGTAAACAGGCTAGAGTTGGAATCGTCCATTCATGGGCCAACCATAACGGGCCATCGTTAATAGGTCGCATTTGATGACGCTATGAAAACGGCCCAACGTATTAACGGACCACAAACGAGCCAACCGTAACCACGGGCTGAATTTGGCCCACAAGCAGAAAATGACAGTAACGGGTCGTAAGTAAACGAATGCTGGAAATGAGCCCAAGAATAAATGGGCTGTGAGAAGGCCAAAAGATAACATGGGCTGGAAACGGCCCAACGGAATAACGGACCGTTAATGGGTATAAAGTGATACACTGTTCATTACGGGCCAGTTTCACCACGGGCCGTTAATAGGCCAAGAGTTACATAGGGCCTCATATGGGCCGGAAGACGTCATGGGCCATACATGGGCCAGAAGTGAAAATGGGCTGGAATCATATTGGATGGCCCAGATGACGCTACTGGGCCTAATTCGGATAGGGCGTAACGGGCCTTGGGTTAGCGGGCTGTAAATGGGCTATATGCGAACATACCATTAACAGGCTTTCCATGGGCCGGCCCACTACCTTTTGACCAAGTCAAATGGGCCGGCCTTTTGAAAGCACAAGTGCTCCCTGGGTGATTTTGATAATTAATGACAACATATCTCTTGTTGGACTAATACTTTTACCTAGTATGTTTCCGACAAGTTCGACAAATTAAGTGGCATGGACTAAAGGATGTGGAACCCCTTCAAGATGCTAAGGACAAAGGATTAGCTCAAGCTTCAAGATCAAG
Source organism: Triticum aestivum (assembly GCF_018294505.1). Classification (NCBI taxonomy): domain Eukaryota; kingdom Viridiplantae; phylum Streptophyta; class Magnoliopsida; order Poales; family Poaceae; genus Triticum; species Triticum aestivum. Next base: position 620,237,363 of record NC_057800.1, read on the forward strand.
ACTCTACATTTTCTATTTTAGTGATCCAAGATCACATTGAGTCTATAGGAAAATCCAATACTATCAAGAGGGGATGAGGTGTTGCGTAATGGCTTGCTTGCCCAAAGTGCTTAGTGATATGCTCCAAAACCCTCAACTACCTTACCCACATCCACATATGACCTAAACCAAAAGTCAAACTCGGCCCCACCGATTCTTTCTATCCGGCGCCACCAAGTTCAGATGTCATAGCCACTGCCACAAACCCTAGGCAAATCGGTTTCACCGATAGGGGTCTCGGTATCACCGAGATGGGATTGTAATCTCTCTGTGTATGTCCATTACCCAAATCGGTCCCACCGAGATTGAGCAATCGGTACTATCGAGATTACAATGCAAACTTTCTGGTTAGCTTATTACCAAAATCAGTCCCGCCGAGTTTGTGTAATCGGTCTCACCGAGATTACGTTATGCCCTAACCCTAACCATATCGGTCCTACCGAGTTGCATCTCAGTCCCACCGAAAATCCTAACGGTCACTAGGTTTGCTAAATCGGCCCGACCGAGTTTCTCAATTCGGTCTCACCAAGATTGGTAAATTGTGTGTAACAGCTAGTTTTTGTGTGGAGGCTATATATACCCCTCCACCCACTCTTCATTTGTGGAGAGAGCCATCAGAACATACCTACACTTCCAATACACATTTTCTAAGAGAGAACCACCTACTCATGTGTTGAGGCCAAGATATTCCATTCTCACCATATGAATCTTGATCTCTAGCCTTCCCCAAGTTGCTTTCCACTCAAATCTTCTTTCCACCAAATCCATATCCTGTGAGAGAGAGTTGAGTGTTGGGGAGACTATCATTTGAAGCACAAGAGCAAGGAGTTCATCATCAACACACCATTTGTTACTTCTTGGAGAGTGGTGTCTCCTAGATTGGCTAGGTGTCACTTGGGAGCCTCCGACAAGATTGTGGAGTTGAACCAAGGAGTTTGTAAGGGCAAGGAGGTCGCCTACTTCGTGAAGATCTATCGCTAGTGAGGCAAGTCCTTCGTGGGCGGTGGCCATGATGGGATAGACAAGGTTGCTTCTTCGTGGACCTTTCGTGAGTGGAGCCCTCCGTGGACTCACGCAACCGTTACCCTTCGTGGGTTGAAGTCTCCATCAACGTGGATGTACGATAGCACCACCTATCGGAACCACGACAAAAACATCTGTGTCTCCAATTGCGTTTGAATTCTCCAAACCCTTCCCTTTACATTCTTGCAAGTTGCATGCTTTACTTTCCGCTGCTCATATACTCTTTGCATGCTTGCTTGAAATGTATTGTGTTTGTTAAACTTGTGCCAAAACTCCACTTCAACTTAAAGAAATTGAAAAAACTGCAACTTTTGGTACTTAGTGTCTAATCACCCCCCCCCCTCTAGACACCTCTTCTCGACCCTTTCAATTGGTATCAGAGCCTTGGTCTCCATTGCCTTGGTTTAAACACCTTTGGAGGAAGATGGATGTGTCTACTTTGGGGAGTCTTAGACATAGAGTGCCTATTCTTGATGGAGAATATTTTCATGAGTGGAAAAATGAAATGCTTGAGATTTTCAATGAATATCACTTGAACAAGTACATTGCTAGCCCTTGTGCACCTCATATTGATCCGTTGCATCCCACACCCGAAGAGGATCTTGACATGATTCGCAATCTTAGAACCATCAATCTTATCATAAGAGGATTGCCCAAAAATTTGATTGCTAGTTTGCCTACTCTTGATTGTGCCTATAGTATATGGAAATTTCTTGAGGAACGATTTCCAAATTATTCCTTGAAAAATTTAGACGAAATTCTCCATAAGTCTATTGCTTTGAGTAAGATGAATTCTAGTGATCCTAGCATTGGTGATTGTCTATTTGAGCTTACCAATCTCATGTGTGCCGTAGGAAATGTTGGGATCATTAGCGATATCATATCCGAAGCTATTAGAATTCATAAAGGTGACCATTGTGATGATCATTTGTCTAATGAATTACCCTCTCTAGGAATTGATCAATCACAAAATGATGTTGAACATGGATACTATGATGAGGGTGATGATAGTGACTATGATCTCGATGATGCGATGAGACTCGTTGGTCTTATGGAAAATCTTCACTGCTACATGGCTGGAGGAAAGGAATGGGTCCTTGATAGTGGATGTACTGATCATATGACCGGAGATAAAGACATGTCCCGTGAGCTTGCTGGAAACGATGGCCCTCGAAAGTATGTCACTTTTGGTGATAATCCAAAGGGTAAGGTGGTTGGCCTTGGTAAGGTGGCCATCTCACATGATAGCTCCATACAAAATGTCATGCTCGTTGAATCTCTTGGCTACAACTTACTTTCAGTATCTAGACTTGCTGATTTCGGTTTCAATGTCCTATTTACTGAAGTAGACTGCCAAGTGTTTCATAGAGATAATCATAAAATGGTCTTTACCGGTATACATAGAGGAGATCTCTACATTGTTGATTTCACTAAAAAGGCTCAACCTAGAACTTGCTTAATTGCTAAATCTTCTGAAGGCTGGTTGTGGCATAGAAGGCTAGGCCATGTGGGCATGCGAAACCTTGACAAACTCATTAAAGGAAATCATATCCTTGGCGTTAACGATGTCATATTTGACAAGGATAGACTTTGTAGTGCTTGTCAAGCAGGGAAACAAGTTGGAGGAATTCATCGCGCTAAGAACATCATGACCACAAGAAGACCACTCGAGCTACTTCACATGGATCTCTTTGGTCCAAATGCCTACAAGAGTCTCGGTGGTAACTCATTTGGTCTAGTCATAGTTGATGATTTTTCAAGATTTACGTGGGTGTTCTTTCTTGATGACAAATCGCAGGTCCAAAAGATCTTCAAAAACTTTGCTAGGAAGGCCCAAAATCAATTTGACGTGAAGATCAAGAAGGTTCGGAGCGACAATGGAATGGAGTTCAAGAATGCAAATGTGGACACCTTTCTTGACGAAGAAGGGATTACACATGAGTTCTTGGCTACGTACACACCTCAACAAAATGGAGTCGTTGAGAGGAAGAATCGGACTCTTATCGAGATGGCAATAACGATGCTTGATGAGTACAAGACGCCAAAACACTTCGGCGGAAGCGGTTGAGACAGCTTGTCATGCAACAAATCGCTTGTATCTTAACAAGCTACTCGGCAAGACGGCATACGAGCTCCTCACCGGTAACAAACCCCAAGTTGGATACTTTCGAGTATTCAGCTCAAAGTGCTACATTCTTGATAAGCATCATCGTTCTAAATTTGCTCCTAAGTCTCATGAAGGTTTCCTACTTGGTTATGGCTCCAACTCTCACACATTCCGTGTCTACAACAATTTCACCCGAAAGGTTGAAGAAACAGTAGATGTGAAGTTTGATGAATCTAACGGCTTGCAAGTAGAGCAATTGCCAATTGATGTAGGAGACAAAGATCCCTCGGAAGCAATCCAAGACTTGTCTATTGGCAAGATTCATCCAACGGAGATAAAGGAGAGTACCTCGTCCGTCCAAGTGGAAGCTTCTACCTCACGACAAGGTGAACCAAGAGTTGATACGGAAGCATCCATGAGTGGGACACACCAAGATGAAGAAAACGAGGAAGTGCACCAAGACGAACGTCAACAACCTCCTTCTCCACCACAACAAGAGAACGACAATGCTAACAATGAAGAAGGCCAAGATGAAGAAGATGTTCAACCAAGACCCAAGCAAAAGCTTTCACGAGTTCGAGCAAGAATTGCTAAAGATCATCCCGTGGAGCAAATCTACAATGATATCCAAACCGGGAGAATCACTCGCTCTAAAACTCGTTTGGCTAACTTTTGTGAACATTACTCATTCATCTCTAGCATTGAACCTATGAAGGTTGAAGAAGCATTGGAGGATCCGGACTGGATAAACGCTATGCATGAAGAGCTACACAACTTTGAGAGAAATGAAGTGTGGACATTGGTCGAGAAGCCCGACAACAACCACAACATCATCGGTACCAAATGGGTGTTTTGCAACAAGCAAGATGAAGATGGACAAGTGGTTCGCAACAAAGCACATCTCGTCGCCCAAGGCTACACACAAGTCGAAGGTATGGACTATGGTGAGACATATACTCCAGTTGCTAGACTTGAGTCCATTCGCATCTTACTTGCTTATGCTAATCACCATGATATCACTTTGTACCAAACGGACATTAAAAGTGCTTTTCTAAATGGTGAAATTGAGGAGGAAGTTTATGTTAAGCAACCTAATCATGTCTACAAACTTCACAAAGCCCTTTATGGTCTTAAACAAGCTCCTAGAGCATGGTATAAATGCTTGACCAAGTTCCTTATTGAAAAAGGCTTTGAAATTGGAAAAATAGATTCTACTCTTTTTACTAAAAGGGTTAATGGAGAACTATTTGTATGCCAAATTTATGTCGATGATATTATATTTGGATCAACTAACCCTCATTTTAGTGAAAAGTTTGGGAAGCTAATGTCGGAGAAGTTTGAGATGTCTATGATGACTGAACTCAAATTCTTTCTTGGTTTGCAAATCAAGCAAACTAAGGAAGGCACCTTTGTCTCTCAAACGAAGTATGCCAAGGACTTATTCAAGAAGTTCAATATGCAAGAATGCAAAGGTATGACTACACCCATGCCTACTAGTGGACATCTTGATTTGACCAAAGATGGTGAACCGGTTGATCAAAAAGTTTACCGCTCAATGATTGTTTCATTGTTATATCTATGTGCTTCACGTCCCGATATCATGCTAAGTGTGTGCATGTGTGCACGATATCAATCTGCTCCTAAGGAATGTCATCTTAAGGCCGTGAAGAGGATAGTGAGATACTTAATACATACACCAAATTTTGGCATTTGGCATCCAAAGGGGGCTTCCTTTGATCTTGTTGGCTACTCCGACTCGGACTATGCCGGTGACAAGGTTGATAGAAAGTCCACTTCGGGTACTTGTCAATTCCTTGGTAGATCTCTTGTGCCTTGGTCTTCCAAGAAACAAAACTCGGTATCCTTATCCACCGCCGAAGCGAAATACATTACCGCTGGTTCATGTTGTGCTCAATTACTCTGGATGACCCAAACTCTTAAAGATTATGGGATATATGTGAAACATGTTCCATTACTTGTGACAATGAAAGTGCTACCAAGATTGCTCACAATCCCGTGCAACACTCTCGAACTAAGCATATTGGAGTTCGTCATCATTTCATTCGACATCACATTGCTAAGGGTGACATAAACCTTAAGCATGTTCGCATTGATAAGCAATTAGCGAAATATATTCACTAAACCACTTGATGAGAAAGTGTTTTGCAGGTTAAGAGGTGAATTGAACATCATTGATGCTTCAAACTTAGAGTAGGAACTCCATTGGATACATGCAAGACTTGAGCTTATGACTAATCACTTGATATTTCTCCTATGATGATTATCTTATGTCTTGAAAATTTGCATCTTGCATGTTATCTAACCCTTGTAGGTACTTGGATGAATCTAATTCTATGAGATTGCAACTCACTCACATCTTGAGCAACCTCTACATCACCAAGTCTCTACACAATGGTGGTTGATGACAAGGAAGCATGAAACCTTTCAAACATATCCTTTGACAAATTCTATGTTGAGCTTCATGATTGTCATGTTGGATACACAAGTGCTCTTCCTTGCGAAAACTAACCCATGTAGGTAGATGAACTCAAAATCCAAAGGGTGCTCCCAACTCTTGATGGGCTACATCAACCTTGAGCAACCCACACAAGTTCAACTACATGATCAAGATCGACACCGCCACCCAAGGTATGTTATTCCATCTCCAAGTCATGAGTCAAAGCAACTCGACAAGATGTGAATACATCAAGATACTTAAACAAAAAATGGTAACCCCATTTTGAGCTTAAACGATGAGTACGACCTATGATCAAGTGATCTCACTTGACTCCTAAGTCAATATACTCTAACATAGGTGACTTTGTCACCGCCCAACTCTAGATGAAGTTATCTTGTGTTCTTGCATTTGTCTCATGCATATTTGTTTCCCCTTTCAAAAAAACTTCATCTAGATCTTTTAGTTTCTTTTCTTTGCTTTTTGTTCTGCATTTTCTACATCCAATTCATTGCAAATCTTTGTGAATCTTATTTGTCCAGGGAGCTGAGGTGACGAGTGTTTTCTCTGTGATGAATTCGGTTCCACCGGTTTCATGTCTCCGGTCTAGCCGAGGATTTTCAGAGAAACAGAAGCATACAACTCGGTGACATCGATTTCACTACAGGAAAAACATTTTGCCATTTATTCCTGCTTTATTCTTGATCCAGCTCCACTCAATGAATCTTGTCCTCTGCAAGCATCACATTTACCTTAATGCTTTGTACTGTGATTCAAGGACCGAACCCATTCACAACAAATTCCAGAAGACCCTTCTTGGAGATTGATGTCAAAGGGGGAGAGAGAGATCACATTAAAGCTTAATCATATCTCTAGGGGGAGAGATCTCTAGGGGGAGGGAATACTCTAGGAAAGAGTAATCTTCAAGGATCCCACATGCTTGATGTTCAAGAGGAGAGATGCCACATGTCTTCTTGGGGGAAAGACATGTTCATATGTGCTTATTTGCATTAGCTCTATTCATTTATTTCTTTGAGCTCTGTTTTTCTGTTCCCTATCTTCTCCCAGTATCCCATGCTAGATTCAGGGGGAGCAAGACATCCAAGGGAAAGAAATTTATTAAATTCATTGCATATATTTATCTTTGGGGACATGTCAATATCTATCGTGGTACTCTGTACTCACTCTACATGTCATCCCAGTCTTGGTACTCTTGTGGTTTCTTTTGTTTGCTCTAGCTAGTGGGTGCATCTGTGTTATCTAACCTTGTTTACGCAGGCTCATCCCATCCTAGCCAAATCAAGATCACAAGGTAAGTATATGCATCATAGTCATGTGTATGAGAAATTCTTGTTGATGTACATACTATTCGCAAGAAGGACTCATGGGCATGAAGGTAAATTTCCCATATTCATGTCTTTTGCCCTGATGCATATAGCCAAGATACATGTAACACATTGCTACTCTGTCATGGTTATGCTCTCACATGCTTCTATATTCCATATTCACATGATTGCATACATGTAGGGGGAGCCTATGCTTGTTACATGTCTTTCCAAAGCTTTACTTGCTATTCTCTATATCTTTATCTAAAGCTTTGATGTATGTTGCCATCAATTACCAAAAAGGGGGAGATTGAAAGCACAAGTGCACCCTGGGTGATTTTGATAATTAATGACAACATATCTCTTGTTGGACTAATACTTTTACCTAGTATGTTTCAGACAAGTTCGACAAATTAAGTGGCATGGACTAAAGGATGCGGAACCCCGTCAAGATGCTAAGGACAAAGGATTAGCTCAAGCTTCAAGATCAAGACTCTACATTTTCTATTTTAGTGATCCAAGATCACATTGAGTCTATAGGAAAAGCCAATACTATCAAGAGGGGATGAGGTGTTGCGTAGTGGCTTGCTTGCTCAAAGTGCTTAGTGATATGCTCCAAAACCCTCAACTGCCTTACCCACATCCACATATGACCTAAACCAAAAGTTAAACTCGGCCCCACCGATTATTTCTATCCGGCGCCACCGAGTTCAGATGTCATAGCCACTGCCACAAACCCTAGGCAAATCGGTTTCACTGATAGGGGTCTCGGTCTCACCGAGATGGGATTGTAATCTCTCTGTGTATGTCCATTACCAAATCGGTCCCACCGAGATTGAGCAATCGGTACTACTGAGATTACAATGTAAACTTTCTGGTTAGCTTATTACCAAAATCGGTCCCACCGAGTTTGTGTAATCGGTCTCACCAAGATTACGTTATGCCCTAACCCTAACCATATCAGTCCTACCGAGTTGCATCTCAGTCCCACCGAAAATCCTAACAGTCACTAGGTTTGCTAAATCGGTCCGACCGAGTTTCTCAATTCGGTCTCACCGAGATTGGTAAATTGTGTGTGACGGTTAGTTTTTGTGTGGAGGCTATATATACCCCTCCACCCACTCTTCATTTGTGGAGAGAGCCATCAGAACATACCTACACTTCCAATACACATTTTCTGAGAGAGAACCACCTACTCATGTGTTGAGGCCAAGATATTCCATTCTCACCATATGAATCTTGATCTCTAGCCTTCCCCAAGTTGCTTTCCACTCAAATCTTCTTTCCACAAAATCCATATCCTGTGAGAGAGAGTTGAGTGTTGGGGAGACTATCATTTGAAGCACAAGAGCAAGGAGTTCATCATCAACACACCATTTGTTACTTCTTGGAGAGTGGTGTCTCCTAGATTGTCTAGGTGTCACTTGGGAGCCTCCGACAAGATTGTGGAGTTGAACCAAGGAGTTTGTAAGGGCAAGGAGATCGCCTACTTCATGAAGATCTACCGCTAGTGAGTCAAGTCCTTCGTGGGCAATGGCCATGATGGGATAGACAAGGTTGCTTCTTCGTGGACCCTTCGTGGGTGGAGCCCTCCGTGGACTCGCGCAACCATTACCCTTCGTGGGTTGAAGTCTCCATCAACATAGATGTACGATAGCAACACCTATCAGAACCACGACAAAAACATCTGTGTCTCCAATTGCGTTTGAATTCTCCAAACCCTTCCCTTTACATTCTTGCAAGTTGCATGCTTTAATTTCCGCTGCTCATATACTCTTTGCATGCTTGCTTGAAATGTATTGTGTTTGTTAAACTTGTGCCAAAACTCCATTTCAACTTAAAGAAATTGAAAAAACTGCAACTTTTGGTACTTAGTGTCTAATCACCCCCCCTATAGACACCTCTTCTCGATCCTTTCACCTTTTCACATGAATGGGCCTCTATTGGGCCGTGCCATGTGTCGACGTATCATAGGCGCCTATCTGACCCACTGACGAGCTGACACATGTTTCGTCCGGCCAATAAGAATTATACACGTGGAAATTTCCCATTGGTCAGGGTTGTTAACGGGTTATCGGATCCAAAACCCGACCCGATAGCTTAACGTTGTTCCGTTACGGTGGATGCCACGTGTCGGTCACCCTTGACGAAAGCACTTCTGTGACGCGCGATTTATTGTCATGGAAGTGGACACTTCCGTGATGATAATTTTGGTAATGTTATGGAACACTTCTACGACAGCACATGTATGACTATATTGATTCTATCATAAATTTGTCATGGATGTACATGCATGACAAAAAAGCGACCTACTATGACAAACACGTATCATCACGGAAGTGTATTTTTTTGTAGTGCGAGGAGAGGACGGTGTCCACCGCCGTGTTCCGCACGTCGAAGCCACCGCCACGCTCGCACTTCTAGCACTGCTGCTAGTTCCCAGGGCACTCGACACGGCAGTCTGCGCAGGCCAGGTGCCCTCCCTTGTACTGCATAAAGCAATCAAATAGCACATCAATCAAGAAACTTGCGCCTTGCTCGATCAGCCGAACAGACGAGGTGTCTTCGAACCTCATACACTAGAGGCTTCAAGGGGCGGAGGCACAAGGGGCAGTTGAGCAAGGTGAGGTCCATTGAGACCATAGAGAGCTCCATCGTCGGGTCCTCTTCCGTCTACATGATCTCTCCCTCCTCGTGCACAACCATCTCTCACTTTATTAGGGCCGGGGCATTACAAAGCTTTACCGTCACATATTCATACTACTTCAAGGTGCATTAAATCAACACATGCAAGTATCAAAAGGAGAGTCATGGCATGCATGCATGCGTTGTAATTAATGCATCGGTAAACACAAATTATTGAAAGATATCGAGTGCAGTGCTTTGATGTGTCGCGTCAACTCGTACAAGATCGAGAAGTTTGATTACTACAAAGCCCTCTCCCTCACGAACTGAGCTTCGGTGCCTTAACCGCACCTGCCTTTGGCTACATGACAGATGGGCCACCCACTTGTTGGGCCCACCTGTCATACACGCAAAGGCAGGAGCAGTAAGTCAATGAAGTTGTGTCGATCCCTCTCCCATGAGCGTGGTGGCTCGCAGGACTAGGAGAAGCTTTCCTTCTCTACACGCTCTCCCTCCCGCATGCGGTGGCCATGCAGCAGTTCAATCGGTGTCAGATGGCCAGAAGCATACTGTAGTACTCTTCCACTATAGTAGTACTCCATCATTGTTCGACTTCCCGAAGAGGCGAAGAGCCAAGCGCAGCCCGGACGCTCGTGTGGCAGTTTCATGTGTAGAGTAGTCTAGGATAACGTGTACCGTGCCTGTAAGCTTAAAATCGTTGGGGTCGACTCCATGCTTTTTTTATTAAAATAATCTTCTTGCCCTACCTGTCATCCTGGTGATTGTGGTTTGCACGCTCATCTGGTCAAGACAGGAATATATATTTTAATTTGTGGTGGGGTAAATGTTAGAGGCTGCAGCAAATGGAGTATTGTACACTGCGGGTCTTTCAGTCAAGTTTAGAGGCAGCCATGTGGGGCCACTGCTATGCTGTGTCGCATCAACTCGTACAACAAGGAGAAGCTTGATTTTACTACTACACGCCTTCTCCCTCGCCCATGCGCGTGGTGGCTCGCAGACGAGGACAGGCTTTTACTTATAGTACTACAACAAGCTATCCCTCCTGCTCGCGGTGGACGGACATGCAGCAATAGATTCGATACTATAGAAGCAGTAGTAGTAACATCATTGTTTGTCTTCCCGAAGAGGCAAAGAGCCAAGGGCAACCCGAACGTGGTACTTGCGAACCTTGGAGCACGCATATGGCCAGGCTCTTGCATGAGAAAAATTTGCTATGTGAGCCCACTATTGTAGTACTTGCTAGTATAGACCTGTAAACTAGAAAGGAGTATGTTCCTTTCTAGAGGTTTCAACATGCAACAGAGTTTGGATTCTCATATAAAAGACGCCCCACCACTCCAATCCATCTACTCCTAGTCTCTGCGCAACACTGCTCACTCCAATCCAAGACCAAGTGACCAGAAGCCACAAGCACCTATGGAGGCGATGGACGCGAGCGGCAGTCGGCTGTGCCAAATCATAAAAGACATCGGCCTGCGGCCCTGCACCATGCAGCGTTTCCAGACGGTGCTGGCAACTGCCAGCGTCATAGCCCTCGCCGACGCCGGCTTCGCCTCTCGCATGGACGACATGATGGTCAACTCCATCCGCAAGTTCACCGCCGTCAAGAAGCGCACGGATGACCATGCCGTACTGCTCTAGCCCACGCGCCCAGGCTCCTCATTGCCTGCCTCCCTCATCGGCCTCCATGGTGACGAACTCTTTCAAGCCCTGGTGGCCCTGCAGGTGCCGGAGGTTGCGACGAAGTATGTGCACCTCGAGGCCGCGCTCGTCGTGCAGTGCCTCGCCATGCATGAAACCGTCGACTTGCACATCCACATCTATGAGGAAATCGTCTACATAGGCCACTACAAGGCCAACGAGGATAGAAAGACGTTGGCCTTCTTCCAGTGGCTGGAATCTTTGGACACCATAGTTCAAAAGCACGCCGACCTGGCCATGAAAGCCGCTGCTACTTAGCCACCGTTCGGTGGGCCAGCGCCCTGAGTCGAGGAAGTGGACGTCGTCGATGGATGCATATCTTATTCTTGCCTCATGTAACCAGCACTGCATCACCTCGTGGCCTTAATGTTTTATTAGTATAGTACTCCCTCCATTCCCAAATATAAGTCTTTCTAGAGATTCCAGCAAATGACTACATACGGAGCAAAATGAGTGAATCTACACTCCACAAAATATGTCTACATACATCCGTATGTTGTATTCCATTTGAAATATCTAAAAAGGCTTACATTTAGGAACGGAGTGTGTATATGGCATTTTTATTCCAGTCGTAATGTTTTCACTGTGAGGTGGGGCCGCAGTTGAGCAAACCGACCATCGGCAAATCCCCACCCCGCCCACCGGGCGTCGGCTGAGTTTAGAATTAGAAGAGAGAAACGAGGGAGAACAGCTAGCTGTAGCACGGACGCTGTTGTCAGATGGGACTCGTGTTGATAGAATAGGAGTACTGAGCACTCGTACCTCTTTTTTTGAGGGAAAAAGTAATCGTATGTCTAGTACTACCACTAGTTGGGTGCATGCGACCTATACCTGTCATCACTTTAGGTCTCCTTTTCGAACCGCGGCTACGCTTCACGGTACATATTTTTTTCACACATTTATCCTCCTATAGCTATATGTACTCCAAGGCTATTTCCACGTGCTCCCTTTCGCCGACATGTGGGACATAGAGCATCTGGGTCATAGTGCATGCACGACTCGGAGCATATGTCGGGGTACTCTACATTTCAGACCTCACGAATTACATGCAAACCCCTCGCAGAAGAATAAATAAATAAATGAATTGCTACATGAAACCAAATTATTTTTGTAGAAACCGGAGCACGTTCATTAAATTTTGGACATAACACCTTTATAAAAAACTACCGGACCTAAACCAGTCTAAGGGCCTCTTTGATTCGCAGGATACTGAAAACACATGAATGGGGAAAGTATGATGGTGATGAAACGAGATGAGAACTCTAAATCAGTTAGAGGTTAGAGTTAGATTCTAACCCTGAACTAACTCTAAACCAAAGAGGTGTATGGATGGCAGGGTTAGATTGACAATAAATGTTCTTTCTCAGTCATTTAACTACTTCGGACCCTATTTCCTGTCGGACAATAAATGAACCATCTTTACAAATCAAGCATGCAAAACATGATAAATTTTACTTTGTCCATACAAATGAGATATCCCACTTAAACATACAAGTCTGCAATCAAGCTTCACAAAAAACAATACACTCCATGAAACAAAGCATGAGCTAACTCATCACGAAAGTCATTCACGATAGGGACGGAGCTCGTCATCGTCACTCTGGAGGAAGGCTCTGTAGAGCCCAAGCCCCGGGAACCCCTCCAACGCCGGCGCTTGCGAGTTGAGGTCGACACCGGCATGGGTAGCAGGGCCACTTGCCGATGACTGTGAACCGAATCCTTGGGCCTCTAGAAATAATGCAATCCTGGAACTGAAATACCTAGAAAGGTGAACTGAATCTTTAGGCCTCTAGAAGTAATGCAAGCCTGAAACTGAAATACCTAAAAAGGTGAACTAAATCTTTGTGCCTCTAGAAATAATGCAAGCCTGGAACTAGAATACCTAGAAAGGTGAACTGATTCTTTGGGCCTCTAGAAATAATGCAAGCCTGAAACTGAAATACCTAGAAAGGTGAACTGAATCTTTGGGCCTCTAGAAATATTTATTACCTCCTTAAGCAGCATCAAACAATTCCATGCGGGCACCACAAATCTATACCAAGTTTAATCAGGATCTACTTTTCCAAATCAGAATTAGCACTATAGCGAGCAAGATCAATGATATGGTTGTGAGACAGAGAAGGAACAAACAAACTCACCCCTCTCGCGACCTCCCTGGTAGATGCACTGCGTCCGCGCATGACAAAGGGAGAAAAACGACTGGTGAAGGGGGGCAGGGCGAGCTTCTAAGGCCAGAGGGAGAGGGCGGCCGAAGGAGGGCGGTGGAGGCCGGAGGGAGAGGGCGGCCGGAGGAGAGAGAGGGCGAGCGGCAGAGCAGCGCTTGGGCGGGCGGCCAGATGGGGAACAGAAAGCAGTCGTGTGAGGGGGGCGGAGGGAGCGATCTGGTGTGGGTAGGGGAGATTTTTTAGTTCTCTTTTAGTGGGCCCGAGGAGAACTAACCCAATTAGAACCTCTCCACCAGGCTAGTTTTTTTAGCTGGGTTAGAGCAAACTAGCTCAAATTAACCCCTCCTGTTTGGATAATTTGAGGCTATTTCAACACAAACTAGATCTAACTCAGGGATCCAAACAAAGAGGAGTAGTACTGTACATGCTACAGTCTGGACCGTAGCACATTGTTTTTTATGGCCATATCAGCACATTGTTTTCTACAGCTGGTTCACTGGGCTGCCGTGGTTCGCACTCCTCCGACGTGAGTAGTAGTAGTAGTAGTATATACCGCATGATTCTTTGCTCCTTCTTACTACTACGTACTTCGCCGACATGTGGGAGAGCCAGCATCCGGTCGACGTGTCATGCACCAGATTAGAGTGCGGAATGGAAGGGGGGCATCACCTCGGTCGTACCGCCAGTAATTCATGACTATAGTGAGTAGTCATATCACAAGTCTTTCTAGCATTAAAGCGTCGTCAAATCGCATAGCCCGACCTTTCCAGTAGTAAGTAAGTTGAATCTGCTACTCCCTCACCCTCCTCGCCTCTCTGTCAAACCACCTACGCGAAAACTGCCGCATGTACTACCCGGGAAAAGCCCAACCCTCAACTTTTAACTACACGAAAATAGTTCAAGCTTGTTCGTTCTATATAAATACTAGTATTGTATGTTTATTCACTCGTGGGGTTGTTCAATGAATGGAGGGCCGGGGAGCACAAGTGAACAACACTACTACTAGTAGTAAGTAGGAGTCGTACAATTAGTCACCTTAAATAGAGAGTTTCTTTTCGAAACTCATATTCTGAGCTCGAGCTCAGATGTCCCCTTTATCTCAGCCGTTGTGTAGCGCTAAGATTCAGACCACTGCCAGTATTTTACTCTGTATTTGTAGGAGTATGATGGGATTTTTTGCAGGTTGTGGCCCACTCAACAACCGCATTAAATGCAACGGCCGTCATTGTCACAGCCACGGCTCAGATGGAGAGTTGCCTCGCGGGCCACGACTCAGTCGTCAGCCACCAAACAGACGTCACCCCACCGCACCCATTAATTCAGCTCCTCCCGCATCCTTCCACTGCAAGATTCCTCTGTTGCCACTGCTCGCCATCATGGCCATGAGTCAGCAAAAATGATAGCAGTTGGATCGTGCTCGCCAGTCCCCTCCACTCCACCTGCTTCTGGTTCCATAGCAGCCTCCAGATCAACATGAAGCTTATCATCGATGGAGACAGTAGCCACCAGCGAGTGGCCGTGAACTAATGAGCTCTGTTGAGAAACAAAAAGGTAGGAAAATGTTCTAGCTCCCAGTTTTCTTCAAGGAAAAATAGTTGATGCAAAACAATTCAAAAACTTGAGCCACGCACCTCAGCACCGCAGCGGATGCCTGCACCCAGTGTGACCCCTGTCAAAACAGAGTCTTATGGAACACCAATGGATCACTCCATCTCCTAGTATGCCTGAGATCTGTGTGCTCAAACCTTACCCCTGAGATTAGTTCAAAACTAGGTTGAAGCTAGCTCCATCTCTCTCCTTGGGCGTACGAGTTGCCACTGCTACATCTAATTACATGACGTCAATACCAAAGCATTTTTACCTACATGCAAAAAAATTATAAACAATAATGGCACCACCACCACAAAGAAGCTCTTCTGATCAATCAACAAATTTTAAGGCGACGATATATATAAGTAGCGACAGCATGCAGGGCTGAACAGAAAACAGTCTAAAGCTCATGGAAGGCAACATGCAAGTATGAAACAGAGGACATCAAAGTGTGAAATCCCCCTCCCCACTAAAGGTTAACAGCACTGATGTATCATAGCTATGACTGAACCTGAAAACAGACATAACGTAAAAGAGTTGAATCCCTTAGTTCAGATCCTAACTGACAACATCAGCGAGAATGTTACATAGTACAGACCCTAACAAACAAGTTACTTTGCTTAACTTCCATTCCTATTTGGCTTCTACATTCCTCCTGGCATCCTAAGTTCCATTACCTTAGTGTAGTTGCTTCATCGATGGCCCTCGACACCACAGTTTTTGCATCTACTAGGCTTCTGAGGCTGCTTTGGATGTCGCCATGGTCTGGACAAGCTGTTCGCTTGTGTGCTTGCCTACGGCATATGGTGCAAAATTTGGTCCTCTTGCTAAGTCCTTCATATGGAGATTTTTCCCTACTCGCCGTTGGCTGACCCATCTCCTTCATTTTCGCTAGTGACAGAAGCCCGTCCAAGCAGTTTCTTGTCCTTGACATCAAGACAGTCTCTCCAAAATCAGCCATAGCTTGCTGCCCATTGTGGTTCTGTTCTCTTACTACTAACAGTGGGTTTGATTGGTTCACCACAGCTCCCTTGTCTGCAAGCCTATCCTCCAGACCAAGACCATCTCTAATTTCTGCGTACGACAACATTACTAACAAATTCGACTTGAAGAGGTCCATCAACCGATTGTACACTTCCACACTGGTGTCACCGAGCCTGACCAGCTCCATCGCATGCATGTACATGGTGAAGTGCATGTACACGTATGGGTTGTTCTGCATACCATCTTTCTGATATTGTGCTAAGTGTGCAGCAGTATGTCCCGAGCATCCTTCATCCACCTCTTCACGATGCTTCGCTGGTATTTCTTTGGCCCAAATGAAATCTAGCACATGTGACAAAAAAGCCACAACTCAGCACTGAATCAGGAAATCCATCATTCAACCATAAATGAATCAAAATGAACAACCGGCAATCATTAAGCACAAACTTTCAACACATGGCTGCAAAGTAGGCCCATGTGTGCATATTGTCCGCACTCACAGTCGAATTCATTTCCTCCGTCAAGCATAGTTACCTTGTATGGCACTCTACACCGCTTCTCCCTCTTTTTTGCTTCGCTATGGATTGCAACATATGTCTTGTGTTTCTCGATCTCTTCCACCTGATAAGCTTCACATTCGTACAGTATATGACCAAACTGCTCAAACATGGCCCTTGTATATATCTTGCTAGCATGCCTCTCCGCTGCCAGGTTTTCTCTCATGAGTGGCCTTCCCTGTATTTCTCATCAGTCAACATCGCTCTAAAGTAAACTTTTATATGCAACGAGTGGCACAAATATACAAAATAGATTTTCAAGATAACACTTACAATTCGTGTTCTTTTTGTTGGGGGTCGTAGCAGAAATTTAAAATTTTCTACGCATCACCAAGATCAATCTATGGAGTAATATAGCAATGAGGGGAAGGGGAGTGCATCTACATACCCTTGTAGATCGCTAAGCGGAAGCATTGCAAGAACGCAGATGAAGGAGTCGTACTCGCAGCGATTCAGTTCGCGGTTGATTCCAATCTAAGCGCCGAACAACGGCACCACCGCGTTCAACACACGTGCAGCCCGGTGACATCTCCCACGCCTTGATCCAGCAAGGGGATAAGAAGAAGTTGGGGAAGACTCCATCCAGCAGCAGCACGACGGCGTGGTGGTGAAGGAGGAGCGTGGCAATCCTGCAGGGCTTCGCCAAGCACCGCGGGAGAGGAGGAGGACTTGGGAGAGGGGGAGGGCTGCACCAGAACTTGGGTGCGGCTACCCTCCCACCCCCCACATATATATAGGGGCAAGGGGGAGGGAGCCCGGCCCCCTCAGATCTAATCTGAGGAGGGGGCGGCGGCCAGGGGGTTTGCCTTGCCCCCCAAGGCAAGGGGCACCCCCCTTTTAGGGTTCCCCCAAACCCTAGGCGCATGGGCCCTAGGGAGGAGGCGCCCAGCCCACTAAGGGGCTGGTCCCTCTCCACACACAGAGCATAGGGCCCTCCGGGGCAGGTGGACCCTCCCGGTGGACCCCCGGAACCCCTTCGTGGTCCCGGTACAATACCGGTAACCCCCCCAAATTATTCCGGTGACTGTATGATGACTTCCCATATATAAATCTTTACCTCTGGACCATTCCGGAACTCCTCGTGACGTCCGGGGTCTCATCCGGGACTCTGAATAACATTCGGTAACCACGTACATCTATTCCCTATAACCCTAGCGTCACCGAACCTTAAGTGTGTAGACCCTACGGGCTCAGGAGTCATGCAGACATGGCCGAGACAACTCTCCGGTTAATAACCAATAGCGGGATCTGGATACCCATGTTGGATCCCACATGCTCCACGATGATATCATCGGATGAACCACGATGTCAAGGATTCAATCAATCCCGTATACAATTCCCTTTGTCTATCGGTACGATACTTGCCCGAGATTCGATCGTCGGTATCCCGATACCTTGTTCAATCTCGTTACCGGCAAGTCTCTTTACTCGTTCCGTAACACATCATCCCATTATCAACTCCTTGGTCACATTGTGCACATTATGATGATGTCCTACCGAGTTGGCCCAGAGATACCTCTCCGTTACACGGAGTGACAAATCCCAGTATCGATTCGTGCCAACCCAACAGACACTTTCGGAGATACCCGTAGTGCACCTTTATAGCCACCCAATTACGTTGTGACGTTTGGCACACCCAAAGCACTCCTACGGTATCCGGGAGTTGCACAATCTCATGGTCTAAGGAAATGATACTTGACATTAGAAAAGCTTTAGCATACGAACTACACGATCTTGTGTTAGGATTAGGATTGGGTCTTGTCCATCACATCATTCTCCTAATGATGTGATCCCGTTATCAACGACATCCAATGTCCATGGTCAGGAAACCGTAACCATCTATTGATCAACGAGCTAGTCAACTAGAGGCTTACTAGGGACATGGTGTTGTCTATGTATCCACACATGTATCTGAGTTTCCTATCAATACAATTCTAGCATGGATAATAAACGATTATCATGAACTAATTACCTCTAGGGCATATTTCCAACAGTCTCCCACTTGCACTAGAGTCAATAATCTAGTTCACATCGCCATGTGATTAACACTCACAGGTCACATCGCCATGTGACCAACATCCAAAGAGTTTACTAGACTCAATAATCTAGTTCACACCACTATGTGATTAACACTCAATGAGTTCTGGGTTTGATCATGTTATGCTTGTGAGAGAGGTTGTAGTCAACGGGTCTGCAATATTCAGATCCCTATGTATTTCACAAAACTTTATGTCATATCGTAGATGCTGCTACTACATTCCACTTGGAGCTATTCCAAATTGTTGCTCCATTCTACGTATCCGGTATCTCTACTCAGAGCTATCCGGATAGGTGTTAAGCTTGCATCGACATAACTCTTTACGTCGAACTCTTTATCACCTCCATAACCGAGAAACATTTCCTTATTCCTCTAAGGATAATTTTGACCGCTATCTGGTGATCTACTCCTATATCACCTTTGTACCCTCTTGCCAGACATGTGGCAAGGCACACATCTAGTGCGGTACTCAGCATGGAATACCGTATAGAGCCTATAACAAAAGCATAGGGGACGACCTTCGTCCTTCCTCTTTCTTCTGTCGTGGTCAGTCTTTGAGTCTTACTCAACTTCACACCTTATAACTCAGGTAAGAATCCCTTCATTGACTGATCTATTTTGAACTCCTTCAAAATCATGTCAAGGTGTGCATTCTTTGAAAGTATCATCAGGCGTCTTGATCTATCTCTATAGATCTTGATGCCCAATATGTAAGCAGCTTTATCCAGGTCTTCCTTTGAAAATCACTCTTCAAACAACCGTTTATGCTTTCCAGAAATTCTACATTATTTCGGATCAACAATATGTCATCCACATATACTTATCAGAAATGCTGTAGTGCTCCCACTCACTTTCTTGTAAATACAAGTTTCTAGCAAACATTGTATAAACCTAAAAGCTTTGATCACTCCATCAAAGCATACATTCTAACTCTGAGATGCTTGCTCTAGTACATAGAAGGATTGCTGGAGCCAGCATACCTTTTAGCATCCTTAGGATCGACAAAACTTTGATTGTATCACATACAACTCTTTCTTACAAAAACTGGTAAGAAAACTTGTTTTTGACATCCATCTGTCAGATTTCATAATCGAAAAATACAGCTAATGCTAACATGATTCCGACGGACTTAAGCATCGCTACAGGTGAGAAATTCTCATCGTAGTCAACTCCTTGAACTTGTGAAAAGACTCTTTCCCACAAGTCGAGCTTTATAGACGGTAACATTACCGCCCACGTCCGTCTTCTTCTTAAAGATCCATTTATCTCAATGGCTTGCCGATCATCGGGCAAGTACACCAAAGTCCATACTTTGTTCTGATACATGGATCCTATCTCGGATTTTATGGCTTCTAACCATTTGTCAGAATACGGGCCCACCATCGCTTCTCCATAGCTCGTAGGTTCATTGTTGTCTAACAACATGATATTTAAGACAGGATCACCGTACCACTCAGGAGTAGTACATATCCTTGTCGACCTACGAGGTTCGATAGCAACTTGATCTGAAGCTTCATGATCACTATCATTAACTTCCTCTTCAACCGACATAGGTGCCACAGAAACATCTTTCTGTGTTGCACCACTTTCTGGTTGAAGTAGAGGTTCAACAACCTCATCAAGTTCTATCTTCCTCCCACTCAATTCTTTCAAGAGAAACTCCTTCTCGAGAAAGGACCCGTTCTTAGCAACAAACAATTTGCCCTCGGATCTGAGATAGAAGGTATACCCAACTGTCACCTTTGGGTATCCTATAAAGATGTGTTTGTCCGCTTTTGGGTTCGAGCTTCTCCGGCTGAAGCCTTAAGCATCGCAGCCCCAAACATTAAGAAATGACAACTTTGGTTTCTTTCCAAACCAATGTTTATACGACATCGTATCAATGGACTTATATGGTGTCCCATCTAAAGTGAATGCTGTTGTCTCTAATGCATAACCTCAAAATAATAGCGGTAGATCGGTAAGAGACATCATAGATCGCACCATATCTCATAAGGTTCGATTATGACGTCCGGACACACCATTACCCTGTGGTGTTCCAGGTGGCTTCAACTGTGAAACAATTCCACAATGTCTTAAGTGATTGCCAAACTCATAACTCAGAAATTCTCATCGATCAGATCGTAGGAATTTGATCTTCTTGTTATGATGGTTCTTAACTTCACTCTGAAATCGCTTGAACTTTTCAAATGTTTCAGACTTGTGCTTCATTAAGTAAATATACCTATATCTACTCAAATCGTCAGTGAAGATGAGAAAATAGCGATATCCACCGCACGCTTCAACTCTCATTGGATCACACGCATCAGCATGTATGATTTCCAACAAGTCACTTGCCTGTTTCATTGTACCTGAAAATGGGGTCTTAGTCATCCTGCCCATGAGGCATGGCTCGCATGTGTCAAGCGATTCAAAATCAAGTGACTCCAAACATCCATCGACACGGAGTTTCTTCATGCATCTTACGCCAATATGACCTAAGCGGCAGTGCCACAAGAAAGTGGTACTATCTACATTTTTTGGCGTGAACATGTGTATTACCACGACCGAGATTCACTGAACCATTCACATAGGGTGCATGACCATGAAAGGTATTATTCATGTAAATAGAATAACCATTATTCTCTAACTTAAATGAATAACCGTATTGCAATGAACATGATCTAATCATATTCATGCTCAACGTAGACACCTGATAACATTTATCTAGGTTCAATACTAATCCCGAAGGCAGATGGAGCGTGCGATGGTGATCTCATCAACTTTGGAAACACTTCCAACACACATCGTCACCTCGCCCTTAGCCAGTCTCCGTTTAGTCCGTAGCTTTTGCTTCAAGTCACCAATAATAGCAACTGAACCGGTATCCAATACCCAGGTGCTACCAGGAGTACTAGTGAGGTACACATTAATAACACGTATATACTTTGTTTAAGTTGCCAGCCTTCTTATCTACCATGCATTTGGGGTAATTCCGCTACCAGTGACCGTTCCCCTTACAATAGAAGCACTTAGTCTCGGGTTTGGGTTCAACCTTGGGATCCTTCACTGGAGCGGCAACTGGTTTGCCATCCATGAAGTTTCCCTTCTAGCCCTTGCCGTTCTTGAAACCAGTGGTCTTGTTAAACCATCAACACTTGATGCTCCTTCTTGATTTCTACCTTTTGCGGTCTTAAGCACCACGAACAGCTCCGGGATCAACTCCATCCCTTGCATGTCATAGTTCATCACGAAGATCTAGTAGCTTAGTGATAGTGGCTAGAGAACTCTATCAATCACTATCTTATCTGGAAGTTTAACTCCCACTTGATTTAAGTGATTGTAGCACCCAGACATTCTGAGCACATGCTCACTAGCTGAGTTATTCTCCTCCATCTTGTTGGCAAAAGAACTTGTCAGAGGTCTCATACCTCTCAACACGGGCATGAGCCTGAAATCCCAATTTTAGCTCTTGGAACATCTCATATGTCTTATGGCGTTCAAAACGTCATTGGAATCCCGATTCTAAGCCGTAAAGTATGGTGCACTAAACTATCAAGTAGTCATCAGGATGTGTCTGTCAGGTGTTCACAACATCCACAGACGACGTTGTAGGGGTTTGCACATCGAGCGGTGCATCAAAGATGTAAGCCTTCTGTGTAGCAGTGAGGACACTCCTCGGACTATGAACCCAGTCCACATCATTGCTTACAATATCTTTCAACTTAATCTTTCTCTAGGAACGTATTGAAACAGGGAGCTACAACATGAGCTATTTATCTACAACATATTTGCAAAGACAATTTAGACTATGTTCATGATAATCAAGTTCATCTAATCAAATTATTTAATGAACTCCCACTCAGATAGACATCCCTCTAGTCATCTAAGTGATACATGATCCGTGTCAACTAGGCCATGTCCGATCATCACGTGAGAAGGACTAGTCATCATCGGTGAACATCTTCATGTTGATCATATCTTCTATACGACTCATGTTCGACCTTTCGGTCTTCCGTGTTCTGAGGCCATGTCTGTACATGCTAGGCTCGTCAAGTTAACCTAAGTGTATTGCGTGTGTAAATCTGGCTTACACCCGTTGTATTCGAATGTTAGAATCTATCACACCCGATCATCACGTGGTGCTTCGAAACAACGAACCTTCGCAATAGTGCACAATTAGGGGGAACACTTTCCTGAAATTATTGTGAGGGATCATCTTATTTAAGCTACCATCGTTCTAAGCAAATAAGATGTAAAACATGGTAAACATCACATGCAATCAAATAGTGACATGATATGGCCAATATCATTTTGCTCCTTTTTGATCTCCATCTTTGGGGCGCCATGATCATCATCGTCACCGACATGACACCATGATCTCCATCATCGTGTCTTCATGAAGTCATCTCGTCAACTATTACTTCTACTACTATGGCTAATGGTTTAGCAATAAAGTAATGTGACTACATGACGTTTAAGTTGACACGCAGGTCATAAATAAATTAAGACAACTCCTATGGCTCCTGCCGGTTGTCATACTCATCGACATGCAAGTCGTGATTCCTATTACAAGAACATGATCAATCTCATACATCACATATATCATTCATCACATCCTTTTGGCCATATCACATCACAAGGCATATGCTGCAAAAACAAGTTAGACGTCCTCTAATTGTTGTTGCAAATTTTTATGTGGCTGCTATAGGTTTCTAGCAAGAACGTTTCTTACCTACGCCAAAACCACAATGTGATATGCAAATTTCTATTTACCCTTCATAAGGACTGTCAGGACCCCGACTCAATGCCACATCGATCTAGCATGTAACACCTCATATCACTTTGCGGCCTCACGCACGGTATTCCCACGGGTGTCGCCTTACCTTAGCCCGGGACCGTTTGCGCCTTTTGGCACACGTATATGACAGTGTCGCTAGCATCCATATGATAAGGAGCCCGGGCTGACATGGCTAGTCGTAAACCCAAAGTGGCATAGACTTACAGGGACAGGCATCCATGACCCAGCAACGAACGTGTCGGTCATCAGCGAGTGAATCCAGGCTGTAGCACTGGGCTAGCAGGACTCCGGTGAACCGGGCTGTAGCGGGCTAACAGGACTCCGGTATTCATCGCGTGACATTTCCCCGAAGGGACAGACACAGGAACGAAGAAGGACACATGCCGGCCAGCCTAAGTGTTCCGGAGCAGTAGCAAGCTACCATGGCTCGGTGGAAACACTAGGAGACATTTCCCGATAAGAGAGGCTACTAAAGATAAACAACTAGATAGTCAGATCCCACACATACCAAGCATTTCAATAACATACACACAATATGCTCGATATGTGCAAACACAACATGGCATCACAACATGACTCTACGACTCAAGTAATTTATTCAATAGGCTCCGAGGAGCGAGATATTACAAACAGGGGTCTCATGACCCAACATTCAGAGCATACAAATCAAAGCACAAGCGGAAGCTATCATGTCTGGGTACAGACATCTATAAATGAAAAAGGCTGAGAAGCCTGACTATCTATCAGATCCTGCCGAGGGCACAAGATCGTAGCTGAGGTAACAAGCTAAACATCGAAGTCCACGTGGAACTACTAGTGAGACTGAAGTCTCTCTGCAAAAACATAAAATAGGCAAACGTGAGTACAAATGTACCCAACAAGACTTACATCAGAACTAACTACATATGCATCATTTTCAACAAGGGGATGGTGGGGTTTAACTGCAGCAAGCCAGCTTTGACTCGGTGGCTATCCTAAACTACGACTGCAAGCGACTCTTTTGAGGTGGCGCACACGAGTCCACATATTCACCATATCAATACACCACTATGGATTCGCTCCCGTTCCCCTACGAGAACGCCATCCATAGCACTCACGCTTATCTTGCGCATTTTAAAGTATCCACTTTCACTTGTCTATGAACTGATATAAGCAACCCAGAAGTCCTTTTCCGCGGACACGGCTATTCGAATAGATGATGTTAACCCTGCAGGGGTGTACTTCTTCATACATGTTTCCACCACTTAGCGTCTGCACACGACATGTGCTCGGCAGACTTCAAGCGAAAGCCGACGTGGGTGTAGACCACGACCTACCTAAACACTCAAGTCTCTAGTCCAGGTTTATCGCCTATTCGGGTTCCATCCATGAGGAGATCCGGCCGGAGTTTCGCTCACAGCCCCAAACGATGTGAACAGGGTTCCGTGACACCAAACGGGCGCCCGGGTTACCCGGCCACGTGCCTACCGCATCACAGCCCACCCCTACGGTCAGCGCTGTCCACGGCCTCCAGCATACTACAAACACCAGAAACTACTTGCAACTCCTGGACAGAGGACAAGGGTGAATAAGAAGTCGAGCGGGGTCATATTTCAGGGCCCAATGTATGGTAGTAACTGAATCATGGATCACAAACACAGAACTTAGTTCCTGAGGACGGCTACAATGAGACAACCCACCATGTACTCCTACATGGCCTCTCACCGCTACCTTTACCAAATCGTGTTCACACACTTAGCTCACACACAGTAGGACATGTTCACACGCCTCTGATTCATCCCCGATGAATCAGACCTGACTCAACTCTAAGCAGTAGCAGGCATGACAAACAAACATGAATGAGTAGGCACAACAGGGCTCAAACAACTCCTACTCATGCTAGTGGGTTTCATCTATTTACTGTGGCAATGACAGGTCATGCAAAGGATAAAGGGGTTCAGCTACCGCAGCAAGTAACAGATAAATCGGTGTTGTCCTAATGCATTAAAAGAGAGCAGGGGCGAGAGAGTAGGATTGTATCGGAATGAACAAGGGGGTTTTGCTTGCCTGGCACTTCTGAAGATAACATTGAGTCTTCATCAGTGTCAACGATCACATCATCGGTACAACGTCTACCGAGGGGGAACAGCACCGGCAAACACAGAAGAAACACGATCAATGCAATGCACAGTATGATGCATGCTATGACATGGCAATATGAATGTGTTTTGAGCTAATGCAACTAGCAGCATGATAAATGGAGTTGGTTTGAATACAAGATTCAAATTCAAACTCCATATGTGATTATTTAAATGCCCTTTATTTGATTTGTGCTAAACAGCACCTATAAGTTGCTCTAACATGCATGAAAATGGTACAGATGGATTCCTTGAATTTTTCTGATAATTTTTCATATATAATTTATTTCATTTGGAGTTACGGTTAATTTTCTATGATTTTTAGAAGTTATAGGCATTTTCTGGAATTTTCTGAATATTAATAAATCCAGTAATTGAATTAATGCGCCAGCCTGACGTCAGTGTGACGTCAGCAGGTCAACAGGGCGCCTCCAGGTCAAACCTGACCAGTGGGGTCCACTGGTCAGTGACCCAGGGCTGTTTAGTGTCAATGGCAGGTGGGGCCGGGTCAAAGGCCACGTCAGCGTGGTCAAAGCTGACGCGTGGGGCCACTGCAATTAGATTAAACCTAATCTATTTTAGTTAGCCGGTTAGTTAGGCGGTGGGGCCCGGCTGTCAGTGGCTCTGGGGGGTTAGTTAGTGGGGTTATTAGCGCTAATGACGACGCCACGTCAGATACGCCGGCGATGAGTCGCCGGTGACCACAGAACACGGCGGGGCACGCCGGACTTGCGCTAGAGGCGTCAGTTTGGCGCGCTGAGGGCACCAGGGGATGGCCCTTGCTCCCGCGCATCCAGAGGACCGAGTGGGAGGTCGTAGGGTCGACGGAGCTCGCGGCGGCGCCGGAGTTCGGTGAGTGCGGGGCTGACGCTGTGGTGCACGGGAGGGCGAGATAGGATAGGCGTTAGACTCCTGGTGGCTTCCTGAGTGCGGTGACACGCTCCGAGACGAGATCAAGCGGCTGTAGTGACGGCGGTGACGAGGTCAGCGGCGGCCGGAGTTCGGCCGCGGCGGAGCTATGGCCTAGAGCTCGCAAACGCGAGGGGAGAGAGAGGGGTTCTGCACGGAGGCTCACCGCGGAGCTGTAGGGAGGGTCAGTGGGCTCGGGGGCGCGCCGGAGTGGCCGAATTCGACGGAGATGGCCGGCGGGTCCGAGGTAGAAGACGACGGCGATGGCGGCGATGCAGGGGCTCCCGCGGTGTGCTTCTCGGCGAGGAGGAAGAGGGGGTCGGGGCGGATCTCCTGGGTACTTCGGGTGGCAGTGAGGAGCATGGTGGCTACGGCGAACGGCATCGGCGACGACGAGCTCCGCTCGGGCGCGTGCAGGAAGAGAGCAGAGGAGGGAACGGGGTCCAGGGGAAGAGAGGGAGGGCTGGACGGCTCCGGGCGGCTGCGTGGCGTCTCCACGCATGGATAGGCTCGAAGGGGAGGCCTCCAGCGCGAAGCAGGAGGTGGCCGGCGTCGACGCGCGCCATGCCTCGCCTCTGCTCGTCCTCCTGGCAGAAGGAAGAGGACAAAGGAGGAGGAGGTGGGCTGGGCCGGCTGGGGGGGGGGGAACTGGGCCGGCTAGTGGGCTGCACGGGTGAGGCCAGGTAGGCCAGGTAAGTTTCTGTTCTTTTTATTTAATTATGTTCTGTTTGTTTTATTTAATTTCGTTTTGCCACTGTTTTGAAATTTAAACAAGTTCAAAACAGTGCCAAATATCCTCTGAATAATTTATGTTGCTAGATGGACTTTTCCAACAGCACATAAAACATTTCAAAGTTATCTGAAAATATATCCCATATATTATGAATATAATTCCAGATTCAAATACAATAATGATTTAAATTCAGTGCCCAAAATATTCCACATAAATGTTCACTATTTTTGGTTTGGTCTTCAAAGCCTTGCCAAAATTATCAAACATTTATGAGGAGCCTTTTGGAGCAATGAATGAGATTTCTAGGGTTTTTTCCCCTCTTTTATTTAGGGTTTTGAGGCTTCCAATATTCCTCAACTCAAGTTTCAAAAATATAGACATGATGCACACATGAAGCTAGGCTAGAGCAATGCCAGAAGCTCGGGATGTGACAAGGACCCTTTTCATCGAATCCGATCCGACTAAAGTGGGAGAGACAGAGACCCGCTAGTCACCTTATGCAACTAGTGCATGTCAGTCGGTGGAACCTATCTCACGTAAGAGTACGTGTAAGGTCGGTCCGGGCTGCTTCATCCCACGATGCCGCCGAATCAAGATAAGACTAGGAACGACAAGTAAATTGACAAAATCGACGCCCACAACAACTTGTGTTCTACTCGTGCATAGAAACTACGCATAGACCTAGCTCTGATACCACTGTTGGGGATCGTAGCAGAAATTTAAAATTTTCTACGCATCACCAAGATCAATCTATGGAGTAATATAGCAACGAGGGGAAGGGGAGTGCATCTATATACCCTTGTATATCGCTAAGCGGAAGCGTTGCAAGAACACAGATGAAGGAGTCGTACTCGTAGCGATTCAGATCGCGGTTGATTCTGATCTAAGCGCCGAACAACGGCACCTCCGTGTTCAACACACGTGCAGCCCGGTGACATCTCCCACGCCTTGATCCAGCAAGGGGATAAGGAGAGGTTGGGGAATACTCCATCCAGCAGCAGCATGACGGTGTGGTGGTGAAGGAGGAGCGTGGCAATCCTGCAGGGCTTCGCCAAGCACCGCGGGAGAGGAGGAGGACTTGGGAGAGGGGGAGGGCTGCGCCAGAACTTGGGTGCGGCTACCCTCCCACCCCCCACATATATATAGGGGCAAGGGAGAGGGGGCCCGGCCCCCTCAGATCTAATCTGAGGAGGGGGCGGCGGCCAGGGGGGTTGCCTTGCCCCCCAAGGCAAGGGGGGCGCCCCCTTTTAGGGTTCCCCCAAACCCTAGGCGCATGGGCCCTAGGGGGGAGGCGGCCAGCCCACTAAGGGGCTGGTCCCTCTCCACACACAGCCCATGGGGCCCTCCGGGGCAGGTGTACCCTCCCGGTGGACCCCCGGAACCCCTTCGGTGGTCCCGGTACAATACTGGTAACCCCCCGAATTATTCCGGTGACCGTATGATGACTTCCCATATATAAATCTTTACCTCCGGACCATTCTGGAACTCCTCATGACGTCCGGGATCTCATCCGGACTCTGAATAACATTCGGTAACCACGCACATCTATTCCCTATAACCCTAGCGTCATCGAACCTTAAGTGTGTAGATCCTAAGGGCTCGGGAGTCGTGGAGACATGGCCGAGACAACTCTCCGGTCAATAACTAACAACGGGATCTGGATACCCATGTTGGCTCCCACATGCTCCACGATGATCTCATCGGATGAACCACGATGCCAAGGATTCAATCAATCCCGTATACAATTCCCTTTGTCTATCGGTATGATACTTGCCCGAGATTCGATCGTCGGTATCCCGATACCTTGTTCAATCTCGTTACCGGCAAGTCTCTTTACTCGTTTCGTAACACATCATCCTGTGATCAACTCCTTGGTCACATTGTGCACATTATGATGAAGTCCTACCGAGTGGGCCCAGAGATACCTCTCTGTTACACGGAGTGACAAATCCCAGTCTCGATTCGTCCCAACCCAACAGACACTTTAGGAGATACCCGTAGTGCACCTTTATAGCCACCCAGTTACGTTGTGACGTTTGGCACACCCAAAGCAGTCCTACGGTATCCGGGAGTTGCACAATCTCATGGTCTAAGGAAATGATACTTGGCATTAGAAAAGCTTTAGCATACGAACTACACGATCTTGTGCTAGGCTTAGGATTGGGTCTTGTCCATCACATCATTCTCCTAATGATGTGATCCCGTTATCAACGACATCCAATGTCCATGGTCAGGAAACCGTAACCATCTATTGATCAACGAGCTAGTCAACTAGAGGCTTACTAGGGACATGGTGTTGTCTATGTATCCACACATGTATCTGAGTTTCCTATCAATACAATTCTAGCATGGATAATAAATGATTATCATGAACAAGGAAATATAATAATAAGCAATTTATTATTGCCTCTAGGGCATGTTTCCAACACTTTTCTCTTCATAATTCTCCGCTGATTCATGATCTGTCGAATGTTATGACATCCCCAAAGAAGGAGTACTGCAGCCTGCTGCGCCCACTTGGCCACATCAGATTCTTGATGCTACCATCACTGTACGCTTGGACCCTGTATGTGAAGTGTGGATCTTTAGCTCAATCTCCACAAACACGTCCATCGTCTTCTTTACATCATCATCCACTTGGTCACTATTTATCTTGCCACACAGATTACACAAAGACCTCTTTGTGAATGGAACGTTTTCCCTCGACCCAGAGAAGCCTCCTATGATACTGTACTCCTTAGGGAGGTTGACATTTTTCTGCCTGAACTGCTTCACAAGATCCCTGGTGTAAACATCTATGTGCTTGTGTGATGGCCAGTGGGTTATCTCACCAAAGTTAGGGGAAAGAGACTAGTTGTGCGTATCTCTATGCTCCGCAATATACCAACCATTGTCTTCTCTGCTCGCAGAAGCCTTATAAGAGCAGGACATTCGCATCGGCAAGACCTTGTTTTCTCAACACCAGCTTTCCCCTGCAAAAAAATTACCAAATTTTGTCGGTTAGTAATTCTTGACAACCTTATCAACTCAATTGATTCGTTGAAGTAGTACCTAGAAGCAAAAACTCGTACTCACAGTACACCCACAAACTATTTCCTGCATGCATTTTGTCCTCTCCATGTTCAGCTAGCTCTTATCATATCGAATGCCAAAAGGCCTTCTCCCATGAGTACAAATTCTAGAAGTCATATGCCTCACCCACCGAGTCAAATGTAGAGCCAATAACTAATGTAATCACATTATCAGCTGGGTTCCCAACAAAGCTCCCGACAGCCTTCTCAAATGCATTGACGCGGGTTTGGACAAGGTGCTCTGCTAGGTGCTGCAGCTCCAATCGTCAACCTTGCCAAAGCAGGCAACTATGAAATTAGTTTCCAAGGTTTCAACCATCATATCATGCTAACTAAGTGCATCTTATGCCCTAGTTCTTCTAATCCAGCGGTCAATTTTTTTAAACTCACCCTAATTTTTTTAATTCCTGCAGAATATGATTTTCTTTCCTATTCTGTCATAATACATACACTAATTGAGCAAAACAATGACTCATTTTATCCTGCTCCAAATTGAATGCATGATCAAATACATCACTAACCTTTTGTTCCACCCAGGGGCTCGGGGATTCATCTTTCCAGTTGACAGCTCTGAAGCCGGGGGAGAGCTCTCCCTCCTTTCTGCCGCCACGTCAGCGACCGCCAAGATCTGGGTGCTCGCGCTACCATCCGCTGGTGCCAGCTCCCCCGCACCCTGTTCCGCCACAGTCCATCTCTCATCATCGGTGCCTGCTCCACCACACCCTGCTCCGGCAATTGGTGCTCCGGCACAGGAGGTGGCACCATACTGTCGCCTACCTCCTCCAGGAAAGTGGATCTGTTTGCTGAGGAACCAAATCCATCTCAACCACTAAATCCAGATCACTAATCCAGGGACTAAACCACGGGAAAAAGAAGGATTTACATACTCGCGTATGGACTACATCAAGAACTCCAAGGCCGGTCGCCACTTGCTGGCCTTCTGTGATGGCCTGGCTTATTAGGGATGATAGACTACTCATATCAATAAGGAATTCCTTCTTTTCTAGGAGCCCATTCGGACAGAACTCCAAAGTTAAGCATGCTCAGCTTGGAGTAGTGTCAGGATGGGTGACCGACCGGGAAGTTGCTCCCAGGTGCGCACGAGTGAGGACAAAGTGCGCAGAAAAGACTAGTATTGATCTGTGGGGCCAGTCTAGATCCCGCCAAGAGTAATGACCACCGGTGGGAGTGTCCGGGGCGTTACAGGTTGGTATCAGAGCCGACCCTCGCGGTTACACGGATGGTTGCGGACAGGTGTGTGGTCATGTTGTTCATGACGTTTCTGACCCGTCGTGGCACACGGCATGGCACATGTACTAGACTGGAAGCACAGGCGTATGTGCCAAGAGGGAACGTTCCTGTGGCCCGACGAGGACGTCGGTTCCTCTGAGTGGGGGTGTATGTAATGGCCTGGCTTATTAGGGATGATAGACTACTCATATCAATAAGTAATTCCTTCTTTTCCGGGAGCCCATTCGGACAGAACTCCAAAGTTAAGCGTGCTCAGCTTGGAGTAGTGTCAGGATGGGTGACCGACCGGGAATTTGCTCCCGGGTGCGCACGAGTGAGGACAAAGTGCGCAGAAAAGACTAGTATTGATCTGTGGGGCCAGTCTAGATCCCGCCAGGAGTAAAGACCACCGGCGGGTGTGTCTAGGGCGTTACACCTTCTCTCGACGACTCCAGCCCCCAACCTGCAATAGGCCGAGAAGACACTAGATGGTGCATTCATTTCCCCTTGACCCCACCAACCGGAAAAGGCAACTACCTGATCCATGGATCAGACGTGCACGGCGATTCTGGTCCACGGCTCGCCTCGTCTCAGTCAAACAGATGTCAGCCCACCGCATATGTATTTCTCAATAGTGTCCCTTTTCCAGCAGCCCACGGGCAATTATATAAAGAAAT
Source organism: Triticum aestivum (assembly GCF_018294505.1). Taxonomy (NCBI): domain Eukaryota; kingdom Viridiplantae; phylum Streptophyta; class Magnoliopsida; order Poales; family Poaceae; genus Triticum; species Triticum aestivum. The sequence goes on from NC_057800.1 coordinate 620,269,510, forward strand.
GGCCCAGATCCATATGTAGTACTGAACACCCAGGATAACGAGCTCATTTGAGCTCGGGTTCAATAACTCCACGTTCGTTTCATTTCTTTAATGCCACATACACAAATTGAAACGCTTGTTGTGGAGAGAAAAAGATAATCACTCCACTATATATGTATGCAGGGGCCTGAGCGCTTGCTTTACTAGGGTTGCTCTATTCATTCTCTCATCCTCTCCAGATCTAAACAAGACAGCGGTAGTGACATTTTCTCTCTGCTCACCGCTGGTCACAGATCCGGACGGATCCCTTCGGCTGGTGTGTGTAGAGGACTAGGTGCATCGTTCACGCGGTCATCACTGGCGAGGGAGGAAACCCACAGCTGCCGGAGGGGCCCGATCCTCTACCCGTGTCGTTCTCTCCGACACAGCGCTGGCTCAGGAGGTCCTACGACCCTTCTTCCTCCCTGCCATATTGTGCGCAGATCCTTCCTGCCGCCGCCGACATCCCGACGACCCTCAGGTATAAGTTCTTCGAAAGCGGCCTTGCTCTACTGCCCCAGCTCCCCACGTGTCTGCATGTGCATCCTTTTCGACACCCATCAGTTCTTCCAAAGCCACCTAAATTTTTATTATTATTAGAGGTAAAGCTACTTCATGCATTCAAATCTAGAACTTGGTTCAAACAACGAAGAAAGGGGGAAAGTTGTAGCATGAATCTAGGACTTGATTCAAAGAGGAAATAATATGGTGAAAGTAGTAGAGACCGGATACCCAACTGATCTCTTGGTTGAAAAGGGAAATAATGGGAAAACACAGTACAAACAGGATAAGGAACATATCTATTATTGGTTGAAAAAAGGATAGAAAGTGGCGGCTGGTGGACAAGTTAACAGAGTATGTCAATGATTAGATTTGTTGTCCTCACATAGTAAATGGTCTCCGGGATTATAATTGCTGCCCTCACAAAGTAAAAGGTCTCCAGGATTAGATTTGCTGCCCTCACATAGTAAAATATCTCTAGGATTAGATTTGATGCCCTCACATAGTAAAAGGTCTCCAGGATTAGATTTGATTCCCTCACATAGTAAAAGGTCTCTAGGATTAGATTTGATGCCCTCACAGAGCATGAACAAACTCAACATCACCACTTTATGCCTCCTTGTAGGTACATTGTGCTGATGCGTCCACTATCGCATGTGCTTATACCAACCTTTTGTTGTTGTTAATGTAAGGGCGCATGTAAAATGAAGCGATCACACTGTTACCTTAAGGACATGTCTAACCAGTGTTCTTGTCAATCTAATGCCTCCAGTGATATGATGCAATTAAACTGTGTTACAAATGGTACTCCTGCTGTTTTCCCCAGTATAATAAGTAAGTTGCTCCTTTACGCTGCTGAGTGTCCTGGTGTCCCCACGGTCCCATGCCCTTAAACCAACTCTTTAACTGATGTTGATTTACTGTATCTGGTAAACAAGCAATGCCACCATTAAATAATCCCATATTCGACGAATGTCATTGTTAATCTTAATGCTTCTAGTAACATGAAGCATTGCTGACGTTTTAAAATTTCTACTATCCTTGCGTGATTTCCATGAACATGATTAAGATGCTTCTTTTCATTTCGTGTATGTTTCGTATATTCTTATTGACCAGCAACTGTTTACTTTCTATCTTTTTGTGCAGATAGAGATATCCATTTCACCTTGTTGCTATTGTGACCTTTTGGTGAACTGCACAAAATGCTTTTTTGAAATGAGTGGCTTATGCAGTTCAACTAAAATGTCACATGGGCAACATCTCTCAACTTTGGTGGAACTGCACAAAATGGTGATTGGAGTTTCCAAAATCTTCGTCAAATTCTGTTGGTAATATCATGCAACATTTTATTAGCCTTTGCAAGATGGCCGTCACTGTCACCACAATGGCACTGTATTTTAGTGGAACTGCACAAAAGGATAAGCAAATTATAGTTGTACCTTACATGAGCCGGACGGCCAACCTTAATGTTCCTCAATTTTAGTGCAACTACTAAAGAAGAACCTGCCAGCTCACCAGAGCAAGTACTTCTTGCTAGCTAAATGATCCAATCTTTGCTTCATTTCAGGTGAACTGCAGAAAAAGGTGCATGGATTGAATCATGCAACTCCAGGCAGGCCTCATCCGAGTGGAGCTAGAGGTTGAGTTCAAGGAGTGTCATTATTATAGTAATCATGCTCTTCTTATTTGTGTTGTGGAAACGGGAATACTCAACTACAGATGTTGTGACGGTCAAGAGCATTCACCAAGTTCTTCAGTTTTAATCCTGATATTCACTTTATCAAAAGGCTCTAATGGGTTGGTTTTGAATCTGGCAAGCTGAGAATCAATGAGATGTGTAGGGATCTTTGTTGTACTTATTATTTGAATCTTACTTGTTGGTTCTGAATCTTCCAAGTTGGGAATCAATGAGATGCGTAGGCATCTTTGTTGTACTTATTATTTGGATCTTATTTGTTGGTTCTGAATCTTGCAAGCTGGGAAACATGGCATGATGATGCAGAGGACAACAAGCATAACAAACAGTTCAAACTTGGTAGTATTATCTATGTGAAAGTGCGACAAATGTGCTGATCATGTGCATCTTGAGAATAATAATTCTAATTGTTGTGCATGTTGATCCTGTGGCACTGATAGAATGAGCCAATGCATTGCTTGTTTCAAGTATAAATTTCTATTAAAGCTAATTAAATTTAAGTAAAGTGACCACTAACTCTTGTTATTACAGTACCAATACAGACCCGCTCGTGAACCGACGTGTGGCATTAGGTTTCTTAATGGAGGCGTTTGAATGTGCCGAGGGTGCATCTTCTGCCGGGCGTGCAACGGGCGAGGGAGGGGTAGTAACTATTGTCGCATGTACACACTTAGTTTACTGTTGAATCCAGTTCCCCAAGAGCTGAAAAATGAACTGCTATCGCCGCCTACCCACTCGTTCACTTGAAGAGACTCCAATGGCGATCCGAGGGGTGAGCCTGCTAGATATGGACTTCAGCAAGTAGTCCCCCTTTGAGTTCGTCGTTCAGTCCTATGGCTGCACCAAGTTGAATGTGATGTACACCAATGATCCGGACTCGGTGAAGCTCTGCCTCACCGAGTTCAAGCAATGCCTACAGGATGAGAAAGCACAAGGTCGCAGGACTAGACCTTGTGCCCATCAATTTGTCTCTTGACAGGGACCAGCGGATCGCCGTCGCCCAGGTATGTGTGTGGGACGAGGTTCTCGTCTACCACTATTGTAGGGCCATCAGAGGTTCTGAAGCATTCGCCCGTTTCATCGACAACGTCGATAGCACCTTCGCTACGGCGGAGAGAAGGAAGAACGTGATGATTCGGCCATCTAGTGCAACAAGCTTGTCGAAGCAATACAAGATCATCGGCAACGGGCAGGAGAAGGACTCCATGGTTGACCTCGCCAAGACCATCATCGACTCCTGATATGCCAACATGAAAGAAGACAATGATACCAAAGGACCTGAACACGTGGGAGGTACCTCTGAATCTAGCCTACATAACCTACGCGGCCAAGGACGCATACACATGCTACGATATGTACATGCGGATCTTAGACATGAGGGCGTGTCTGCTTCCCATAACCGACGAATACACTGACAGTGGCAACGTCATGATCAAGCGTGCCAGCAAGTTCTAGATGTTGTACTTTATCTGTTTATAAGCACCTTTATCATCTGAGTGTTTCATGCATTAGCCTATGTGTCGTAATTATCTGTTTTGTACGAAATATTTCTTTTAAGAACCCATTAACCTGTTTGCTTTTTTAGTGGCTATTTGCTTATGTATGTAACTAGTTCGCTCGTCCGTTTCAAAAAAAAAACTAGTTCACTTGGCTGCCGTGCTTTGAATCTCCTTCCTCCCAACATATTCCCCTTCTCAGGTGGACCCAGCAGGTCTCATACACAGACATATGGGACCAACCACCTATCCATTAGTATTTCTTTATTTTTTTTCATCCTCTTCCTATACAGCGGCTGGCCATCATAGCCTATGGCGTTGGCCAGGCCATCCCTCTACTCCCACAAATTGTCCGGCAGTGGCAGCTCCACCGGCCCACCCTGCACCCGAACACTCCGCCTGTGTCTTCCCCCGCTCTGGTTCGCTCGGTCTGAGGTCTCGACACCGTCCTACGCCTTGGTGCTCTCGCCGTGGTTCTGCCGTCTGTCGTTCCCAACATGGTCAGCAAAACAAGAGGAATCAGGAGACAACTGATCGTCGAGAGAGGCTGACAGTCCTGAGCCCACCAGGTCCATGGCCTAGGTTTTGTTGTTTAACATGGACAGCCCACGACATGTTTCAACATTTTTTGGATCCAGCAGGTATCAAGCGGCTTCTGGGCCTCCCAACCAAGCTTGTCTATAACATCAGCAGCCCAAGTTATGTTTGTTTTTTCAAGACGACGCACAGCTCAGTTCTATTTTTCTATAAGAATGCAAAACTGAACCTATGTTTTCTATAAGAATGCAAACCTGAACCTATACTTATATCTTATTTTATTACATATATAGAGTAGAAACAACATAAGGTTCCGTTAAACCTATCGTTCGTCCAACCATTTTATAGACCTTCCCACTTCCTTGATTTTTCTTTTTCATTAATCCTATATCTGAATTTTCTCCCACTTTCTTTTTTGATGTAAACTGAGTTTTCTTCTAGTACTTTTCCCTAGAACCAACTCAAATGTCCCACGTCTGTCGTAAATTGAAAGTTCTTACAAAATAATAATCATAATTGTTTATATATAACTTGGCAAATTAACTCCCAGTGATTGCGTACATAAGCTTGCAAAGATTTTACTGACCAATGCAGTAATAGACGTGCAATTATGTGTTTATGTTTTTATAACATTTCTCCGTCCAGCCCAACATGATATTTTGACCCAGCCCAGCAAGTCCGAGGATTTCGAGAAAAATGCGAATGGGCTCTAAATTCTACCATATATATATATATATATATATATATATATATATATATATATATATATATATATATATATATATACGGGCTGCATAGATGCTACATCATTGTTTCACTTTCACCTAGGCCACCAAATGGACTAAAAACAAATGGACTGGCTGACATGTGGGCCAGTAGGTCGAAGCCTAAGCAAGGCGTTGGATTTACATCCAACGGCCGACATTCTTCTTCAATCTCTCGCCTTCTTCCCCCAGCGCTGCCGGGACCACCTGCTCCAGCCTCCGGCATCCAGCGGTGTTGTTTTGCGTGCCTCAGCGAAACGCTACCCCGTAGACGGCCAGGCCTTCCCTCCACTCTGCACCTCCTGTTATTCTCTATCGAGTGTAGGCCCACCCCGCACCCGAACCAATCAAGTTTCCCACTCTTATCCGCCTATGACTCCACTGCTGTGTCTTCCCCATCTCTGGGTCATTCCAGTCTAGGGCCTCGCCGTTGTCCACCACCTCGCTGCGCTCGGCGCGGCGTGGTCGACAAACGAGAGTCATCGAAAGAGGACTATACGTGGAAAGCCTGACGGCTGGGACCCACGAAGTCCATGGTCGCACGCAAGAAAAGTTCCTCCTCATTAAGATGTTTCCTCCCCCTAACATCCAGGACCCACCGGTTGTATCTTCACACGGAAGGAAGTGCCTCCTTGTTATGGAAAAAAACAATTCCTCCCGATGACAGCTGGGACCCGACAAATTTGGTGGCTGACTTGTGGGCCTACTAAGTAGACATGTACGCAGGGCTTTGTCAACTTAATCAACAAATGATTCTAGAAGCTGGACCATTGGATGTTAATCCAACAACCATTCTCCTTCTTCAACCTCTGTTCTTGCTCCTGTCTCCCATGAGCGGCAGTGCTGCCGCGCACCCGAACCGGTCAAGTTTCCCACTCCTCTCCATCTGCGACTCCACTGTCGCGTCTTTCCTATCTCCGGGTCATTCCAGTCTAGGGCCTCGCCATCGTCCATTGGCCTTGGTGCGCTCAGCACGGTGTGGTCAACGCGGTCAACAACCGAGAGTCATCGGAAGATGACTGTACGTGAGAGGCTGACAATGGGGACGCACCACGCCCATGGACGCATGCATGCAACTGCATCCTTTTTACCCTGAAAAATAATGTTTTCTCCCCCTGACTGCTGGGACCCACCAGCTACATCTTTGCACGCAAGGAAGTGCGTCCTTATTATGGGCAAAAAATATCCCCCTGATAGCTAGGACCCAGCAGCTATATCTTCGCACGCAAGGAAGTGCGTCCCTATCCTTCCTGACAGATGGGACCCACCCGGTCGAAGCGTACATACTGTTGTCTGTCTTGTCAGAACATGTACGTACATACTGGTCGACCGGTCTCTCTGCAAGTATGAACCATGGCCGAGTAAGTAGCGGCACACGTCATAGTAGAGCCCCCCACGTAGCAGTTCAGGCTGCCCCGTCTAAACCGTGTACATGTACATACAACCACACGCCAAAAATACGGCCACGTATGTACATACGGGCGGGGTCTTGAACGCCTACTCGCGCATACGTACGGTCAGGGCTCATATACATGACTGGGTCAGAACGGAGAAGCTGCGCCATCGTCATGATCATGGGGAGGCAACCGGCTAGGTCGGAACGGAATGTGTTATCGTGTTCATCGGAGCCAACCGGCTTGGACGGAACAACCGATGGAAACGAGGCCAGGCGTACCGCAGAACGGAGGAAACGACCTTGTGTTCGACCGGCCACAGTCGCAATGGGATCATGTTCATCGGGAGGGGTCTGGCGTATCACAAAACAGAGAAAACGGACCTCCTACGGTCGAAACGGGGTCATGTTGATCAGGAGGGGTGTGGCATACCGCAAAACGGAGGAAACAGACTTGTGTTGGAGCGCTACGGTCGAAACGAGGGTCCTGTTCTGTGACGCCCCGAGACCGGCGCTCTAGATGCCTTCCATGTTTTCCGTGATTCGTCGTGTGAATTGTTTGGTTCGTTGCTTTCATTTTTGTATCATGTGCATTGCATCATGTCTTCTTGCACCTCTTCTTAAAACTCAACTAAATAAATTGCATGGATCTTTGGTCCATTTAAATTGAGGGAACTCACATGATGATTTCTCTATATAACATATCCTCCCAATATTTTAGGGAGCTATAAAAATTACATTCCAATAATTTCGAATCACCTATAAACACACTTGCAAATAATCACATGTCTTTTTCCGCTTCAAGTTTGGTCTCCAAACTTTGCCCTAAAATTCTTTCTTCACTTTTCGGAGCTCCACCAAAATTCTCAACATTTTTAGACACTTATAAATCCTACCCTTTGTTCTTATCTTTGAATTCAATTCTTGCAATCTTGCCACTCCATTTTTTCTGGAATCATACCCATTTTTGCGACTTCGGAAAAATAATCCGCGTGCCCAAATCCTTCCTCTAACCCTTTCTTTTCCCTCCTTTATTTCTTTGCGATTTTCTGTTTTCTGAAAAGGTTTTTTTAAGACTTAAGGGAGAGAGAGCCCAGCAGCTAGTCCTACCTCTTGGACCTCCCAGGCCCAGCCTCCAGTGGCCCAAGGCCCAACCGCACCTAACCCTAGCCGCTCCCTAGCCCGATCCCTCGCGCTCCTCGATCTCTCTCTCGCGCTCCTCGATCTCTCTCTCGCGCCGCCAGAGCCTCTGGCCTGATCCCCATCTCTCTCCCTTTCCTCGCTCGCCCACAGGAACCGCACCCAGCGCCTCCAAGGGAGACGCCCGATCCCCTCATCCCCCTCCTAGCGCTGCTGCCAGGGCACCTCACCCGACCCTACGCCACCTCGTCCCCGCCGCCAACTCTTCTCGTCGAAGGAGCAGCAGAAGGAGTGGAACACCACGTCGCCGCCCGCCTCCAAGTCTGTCGCCGTCGAGCGCCGCCCTGAACCTACCGCGACCACCTCTCCTTCCCCACTCATGCCTGAGGACCGAGCGCCTCCACCTCGCTCTAGCCAGCGCCGCCGCCAGCGCCTGCTCTGCTCCACCGCTCCTCTGATCCGCCTCCTTCATGCCAGGGCCCTGCCTCTGTTTCCGGCTGCTGCCAGCGAGCAGCTCCGCCGGAGCCACGTCCGCTCGCCGCCCCTCCCGGTCACCTTTTTCTTCTCTTCTCCTACTACTGCGAGTACCATGTCCGCAAAACCCCGCTGCTCTCTTCTTCGCCACGGTTCCGAGCTCTCAGATCCTCTCATGGTCATGACCTTTCTGCTCGGGAGCCGCACATTTGCTGCCTCCTCGCGGGATGTCCTGTACCCCGCTGCTCCGCTCCTTGCCGAGGCCTCCTTCGGCCTTGTCCGAGTCCAGTGTCATGCTCATGTTCATGTGGCTATAACAGCCGCATCTCGGTAACACTTACGTGATCGAGACCACCGATGCACCTATACCCCACAATGTTGCTCGCTGCACACCAAGTACCCTGGACCACCAAATTCGTCTACCGTCGTCTCCGGAATCGTCAAGTCCAGTGAAACACCAAGTACCCCTACGTGCGAAGATGCCAAGACCGTTTCGGGTTTCACCAAGTACCATTCGGATGCGCCAAGTTCGACTACATGGACCACCAAGTTCTTTCACCGATGACTCGAACGGCTACAAAACGTGAACCACTACCGTTGACCCATAAAGACCCCGTGGGCATCAAGTTCCGTGTCGTGACCCCGAACCTCTACAAAAACGTTGTACGACTACTTCCGTGGCTGAAGACCCGTGTATAACTACCGTCGCCGTGTACCACTACTCCACTATCGTCGCGAGAATGACTACTTCCCTCAACGAACTCGACCCGCTTCGAGAATACATACTTGGAAGGTATAACCGCCGGAACGACACCGTGGTCCGTATGCATATGATGTGTTGTATGAGATGCTGGTGGTTGCACCATGTTTGAATTGATCCTTGCACGTTCCTCGTTTCCTTGCCACCATCATGTGGGACACCCGGATACCAGGATCACTCCCCACCATCTCTTGCGTGTTTCACACATCCGCACACTTCTCTTTTGCATCGGTATCTCAATCGAGCTACCGGTACCGACATGTTGCCGTGGCATCATTTTCGGATTCGTTGCCGTGGCACCATTCCCGTTTCGCCGTCGTGGCCCCCCTTTGTTCCGCCATGGCGACAAATGCTTCATAATATGGTCATGTCAACTTTTAACAAAAATTGCATAAAACTTGCACATGTCATCTGCATCATGATAACAACATTTAAAATGGTTTAAATTGTTGTTTGCATTAATTTGCTAAATGCATATGGGGATTTACCAGATTTATTGTTTGTTATATCCGACCCCATTTAAATTGTTTAGATAGTATAGTTTTGTTATGCTTCACCTCTTGCCATGTTAATTAACATTTAATATTGTTGAGTACCTAACCGGGAGTGAACTAAATAATCGATGTGGTGTTCCGTCATATTGGGCTCCACTTAACTTGCAGTTTTCTTTGTGCACTGTGATAGCCTGGCTTATTAGGGATGATAGACTACTAATATAAATAAGGAATTTCTTCTTTTTTGGGAGCCCATCCAGACAGAACTCCAAAGTTAAGCGTGCTCAGCTTGGAGTAGTTTCAGGATGGGTGACCGACCGGGAAGTTGCTCCCAGGTGCGCATGAGTGAGGACAAAGTGCGTAGAAAAGACTAGTATTGATCTGTCGGCCCGATACGTCTCCGTCGTATCTACTTTCCCAAACATTTTTGCCCTTGTTTTGAACTCTAACTTGTATGATTTGAATGGAACTAACCCGGACTGACGCTGTTTTCAGCAGAATTGCCATGGTGTTGTTTTATGTGCATGAAACAAATATTCTCGAAATGACCTGAAACTCCACGGAACATCTTAGAAAAAATAATAAAAAATCCTCGCCAAAGATGAAGACCAGGGGGCCCACACCCTGTCCACGATGGTGGGGGCGGCCCCCTAGGGCGCGCCCCCTACCTTGTGGGCCCCCTGGATGCCCTCCGACGCCAACTCCAACTCTATATATTTGCTTTCGGAGAGAAAAAAAACAGAGAGAAGAAATCATCTCGTTTTATGATACGGAGCCACCGCCAAGCCCTAAAACCTCTCGGGAGGGCTGGTCTGGAGAGGGGGATTCGTCGCCGTCGTCATCATCAGCCATCCTCCATCACCAATTTCATGATGCTCACCGCCGTGCGTGAGTAATTCCATCGTAGGCTTGCTGGACGGTGATGGGTTGGATGAGATTTATCATGTAATCGAGTTAGTTTTGTTAGGGTTTGATCCCTAGTATCAACTATGTTCTGAGATTGATGTTGCTATGACTTTGCTATACTTAATGCTTGTCACCAGGGTCCGAGTGCCATGATTTCAGATCTGAACCTATTATGTTTTCATGAATATATGTGAGTTCTTGATCCTATCTTGCAAGTCTATAGTCACCTACTATGTGTTATGATCCGGCAACCCCGAAGTGACAATAATCGGGAGCACTCCCGGTGATGACCATAGTTTGAGGAGTTCATGTATTCACTATGTGCTAATGCTTTGTTTCGATTCTCTATTAAAAGGAGGCCTTAATATCCCTTAGTTTCCAATAAGACCCCGCTGCCACGGGAGGGTAGGACAAAAGATGTCATGCAAGTTCTTTTCCATAAGCACGTATGACTATATACGGAATACATGCCTACATTACATTGATGAATTGGAGCTAGTTCTGTGTCACCCTATGTTATGACTGTTACATGATGAACCGCATCCGGCATAATTATCCATCACTGATCCGGTGCCTACGAGTTTTCCATATACTGGTTCTCGCTTATTTACTTTTCCGCTGCTACTATTGCAATCACTACAAAATACCAAAAACATTACTTTTGCTGTCTTTACTTTTGTTGCTGCTACCACCACTATCATATTACTTTGCTACTAAACACTTTGCTGCAGATACTAAGTTTCCAGGTGTGGTTGAATTGACAACTCAGCTGCTAATACTTGAGAATATTCTTTGGCTCCCTTTGTGTCGAATCAATAAATTTGGGTTGAATACTCTACCCTCGAAAGCTGTTGCGATCCCCTATACTTGTGGGTTGTCAAGACTAATTTCTGGCGCCGTTGTCGGGGAGCATAGCTCTATTCTTTGAGTCACTTGGGATTTATATCTGCTGGACACTATGAAGAAATTGAAAGACGCTAAGACAACAATTTATCCCTCAACTACGAGGGGAGGTAAGGAACTGCCATCTAGCTCTGCACTTGATTCACCTTCCGTTATGAGTAAGCTAGCGACACCTACACCTGCTTCTGCTATTCATTCTGATATGTCGCATGTTATTGATGATGTCACTTCTGCTATGCATGATACTTATGATGAAACTGCTTCTATGTCTGATACTACTGTGCCCCTTGGTGAATTTCTTGATGAACAAATTGCTAGGGCTAGAGAAAAAGAAATTATTGAATCTGAATACGATGATGATAGTGATGATGCAAATATGCCTGTTATCCCTGAGGGTTATCTTTTTGATATGGAATCTTCTGCCGCTATTTTAGCCTGCAGAGATAGATATGAGCTTAAGAGGTTATTAGTTAAATGGAACAAAGAATCACCTAGAGATAAAATGAATCCCGACCCTGCTTTTGCTACTTCACCTATTTGTGTTCCTGATAAGGATTATGAATTCTCTGTTGATCCTGATATAATTACTTTGGTGGAATCTGATCCGTTTTATGGCTATGAATCTGAAACTGTTGTGGCACATCTTACTAAGTTAAATGATATAGCTACCCTATTCACTAATGATGAGAGATCGCGTTACTTTTATATACTCAAAATATTTCCATTCTCATTAAAGGGTGATGCTAAGATATGGTTTAATTCTCTTGATCCTGGTTGTGTGCGTAGTCCCCACGATATGATTTATTACTTCTCTGCTAAATATTTCCTTGCTCATAAGAAACAACCTGCTTTGAGGGAAATATACAACTTCGTGCAAATTAAAGAAGAGAGTCTCCCACAAGCTTGGGGGAGGCTTCTCAAGTTACTTAATGCTTTGCCTGATCATCCTCTTAAGAAACCTGAAATACTTGATATCTTTTATAATGGACTAACCGATGCTTCTAGAGATTACTTGGATAGTTGTGCTGGTTCTCTTTTCAGGGAAAGAACACCGGATGAAGCTGAAATTCTATTGAATAATATGTTGACAGATGAAAATAATTGGGCACCTCCTGAGCCAGCTCCTGCTCAAATTACCGAGCCTATTTTTAAAATAACTCCGAAGAAGAGAGGTGTTCTATTCCTCAGTCCCGAAGATATGCAAGAGGCAAAGAAATCTATGAAAGAAAAAGGTATTAAAGCTGAAGATGTTAAGAAGTTACCTCCTATTGAAGAAATACATGGTCTTAATATACCGCCTATTGAAGAAACATATGATCTCAGTTCTTTATTTATTGAAGAACCTCCTGACCCCGATATCCTGACACAGGTAGTAAAGGTAAATTCTCTCTATAGATATGATAAAGCTGAAGTTCCTCCTACTAAAATTGCTAGTCAGTGCTTGGATGAGTTTGATAACTTTATGTTTAAGCAAGATGACTTCACTACTTATTTTGGTAGACAATTAAAAGAAAATGCTTATATGACTAGACGCTTGGGTGATTATATGGCTAATATTAAAGGCGAACTTAAACTTGTTAGCAAACATGCTTCTATGGTTACCACTCAAGTAGAACAAGTGCTTAAAGCTCAAAAAGAAGTGCTTGATGAAATGAATAGTAAGAAAAATGATTATGCTATTAGAGTGGCTACTAGAACTGGTAGAATGACTCAGGAACCTTTGTATCATGAAGGCCACCCTAAGATAATCGAGCAAGATTCTTAGAGAAATAATATTGATGTTCCTAGTTCTTCTAAAAAGAAGAAAAAGAAAAATAATAGAACTATGCAAACTTCTAGTGAACCTATTGCTGAATCACCTGATAATCCAAATGATATATCTATGTCTGATGCTGAAACACAATCTGGTAATGAACATGAACCTAGTGAAAATATTAATGATGATGCTCAACCTAGTAATGATAATGATGTAGAAATTAAACCTGCTGTTGATCTTGATAACCCACACTCAAAGAATCAACTTATGATAAAAGAGACTTTGTTGCTAGGAAACATGGTAAAGAAAGGGAACCTTGGGTTCAGAAACCCATGCCTTTTCCTCCAAAACCATCCAAGAAAAAGGATGATGAGGATTTTGAGCGCTTTGCTGAAATGATTAGGCCTATATTTTTGCGTATGCGATTAACTGATGTGCTCAAAACAAATCCTTATGCTAAATATATGAAGGATATCGTTACTAATAAAAGAAAGATACCGGAAGCTGAGATTTCCACCATGCTTGCTAATTATACTTTTAAGGGTGGAATACCAAAGAAACTTGGAGATCCCGGAGTACCTACTATACCTTGCTCCATTAAAAGAAATTATATTAAAACTGATTTATGTGATCTTGGAGCCGGTGTTAGTGTTATGCCTCTCTCTTTATATCGTAGACTTGACTTGAATAAGCTGACACCTACAGAAATATCTTTGCAAATGGCTGATAAATCAACTGCTATACCTGTCGGTATCTGTGAGGATGTGCCTGTTGTGGTTGCAAACGTTACTATTTTAACGGACTTTGTTATTATTGATATTCCCGAGGATGATAGTATGTCTATTATTCTTGGAAGACCTTTTCTTAATACTGCAGGGGCTGTTATTGATTGCAACAAAGGCAATGTCACTTTTCATGTTAATGGTAATGAGCATACGATACACTTCCCGAGGAAATAACCTCAAGTTCATAGTATCAACTCCATTGGAAAAATTCCATCGATTATAATTGGAGGTTTTGAATTTCCTCTTCCTACTGTCAAAAAGAAATATGATATACTTATTATTGGGGATGTGCATATCCCCGTTGAGGTAACTTAGTGTTATTCGAAATTTCTCCGGTTTCATGATTATCGGAATGAGTTTGTTAATAAGACTTGATCAACCTTGTTAGTGGATTCTTTTTGATGAGCATGAGATGGATGAAACTAGAAGCACAACCTTCTGTACCCTCTCTATATTTTCTGTTAATTAGTAGAAATAAAGTAAAAATAGTATTTTCTGTCTATTTCCTGACTTATCAGTGCAATATAAAAATATCCCAAAAATAAAAGTCCTCAGAATGCCATGCCAATTTAATATGATTTTTTCGGGAATATTTGAGGATTTATTGTGCAAAAATTACCGCGGGAGGAGCTGCCACCTGGCCACGAGGGTGGTGGGCGCCCCCCTCTAGGGCGCGCCCCCTGCCTCGTGGGTCCACGGTGGCCCTCCTCCACTTATCCAAGCACCCATCTTCTTCCTTTGTCTCACACAAACCCGAAAAACCAACTCAAGCGAGTTCCAGCCACTTTTGCTGTGATTTTCGATCTCCTTGCTCAAAGCACCTCTCGCAAAACTGCTTGGGGAGATTGTTCCTTGGTATGTGACTCCTCCATTGGTCCAATTAGTTTTTGTTCTAGTGCTTTATTCTTTGCAAATTTTTGCTGCTTAGGTGACCCTATTCTTGACCTTGCATGTCAAATTTATATGGTCAAAGGTAGTTTTGATGCATGATATAGGCCCTAGGCACTTGTAGGAGTAGTTGCTACCAATATTATTGAGTTTGGTTTACTTTTAGTTTGAAGTTGCTAAAATTTTTAGACTTTTTCTGAGAAAAACAATATGCTTAGGAAGATGTTCCAAGGTGGTTCTTCTAAGAAGCAAGGACCCAGGATTGCTATGCGCGATGCTGACGAGGATCCACTAAGAGACGCTCCAGTACGGCCTTGCGAATGGCCGTCGGAAAATTTTATGGACCGTGCGGGAATTAAAGAAGAATTCAAAGCATATTTGCGCAATGCCGGTCTTGAGGATTTTGAGGCTAACAAATGCCCACAGTATCATGATCTCACAAGTTCATTTGCGAGGAGGTTTGAGTATTCTTCTTCGCGTAATTCTCCTTCAGTCATGTTTGATCTCTATGACAAATCTTATACCATGGACTTAGAGGATTTCACTTCTTCTTGCAAACTTCCATCATGGGGTAGTGTTAGGGATCCCCCTAAATATGAATTTAGAAACTTTCTTGCTAGTATAACTGTGGGGGAATCTAGAGATATAACGCAGGCTACCATAGGGAGCATTCACTTTCCTGCTATACATTATTTTGCTCTCTTCATCGGTAGATGCATAAATGCTAAGGATGAAGCATGTCACATGTGTGTCCCTGATCTTAGCATTCTTAGGAGTGCTGTGTTAGGAGACCAATCTTATCATATGGGAGCCATTGTAGCTCGTAGGTTGCATCATAATAGACATAATGGAGATTTCTTTGGAGGAATTTATGCAACCCGCTTAGCTCATTTTCTTGAAATAGACATTTGTGAGGGTGATATGGAGTTGCCTCCTGCATATTTAGATTATGACTCTATGGCTTCGCACCAGTTTGTCGAGAGGCCTGAATCACCTCTCTTATATCGTTTAATTTTTGATAAACGACGTGTTTTCCGTATTACTCTCCCTGCTCCTGCCTTCTTTGATTCACAAACAAAAAGAAGATATGTTATTACGAGAGAGGAGGCAGAAGAGTACGAGAGGAGAGCGGAGGCAGCTCGACTCCACGCTGCAGCTCAGCAGGCAATAACCGCTGCACATCAGTATGATCCCAACTATTCCTCATCACAGTACGACCCCAACAACTATTATTATGGATATCAACCAGGCCAGCCGTGGCCATAGACCAACTTAGGCCAAAAGCCTAAGCTTGGGGGAGTACATATTTCTTGCCGACATTACATTTATGTTCACACACACTCGTTGCTAGATGTCGGTGCTCATACTCTTTCACTGTAATATCCATGCTAGTTTATTTTCTTTTTCCTGCTTTCTTCTTGTGTGTTTGTTAAACCTTAAGAAAAACCAAAAAAAATTAGTAGTAGTTTATTTTTCTGCTGTAGTAGTAATAATTAAAAAGAAAACCCAAAAATATTTCCCGTTCTTCTTTTGCTTGTTGGGAGCTTTCCCGTGTAAATAGTTTTATTTCTTTTCTTTTCTTTGGGGGTCAGTAGGAGAAGACCATAATTAAATTGTTGAAGTGGCTCTTATATGCATTATTTTTTATTTAACCAAGAGCCCATATTTCCTTGTCTTATCCTGTTTGTTGAATGCTCGCAGATTCCAGCTTAGTCCAATGCAGGTGCACTCTTATTATTATTCACACCGTTCGGTCGTGCAAGTGAAAGGCAATTATGATGATATATGATGGACTGACTGAGATGAGAAAAGCTGGTATGAACTCGACCTCTTTTGTTTTTGTAAATATGATGAGTCCCTCGTTCTTGATTCAGCTTATTATGAATAAACATGTTTGCAATGACAATTAGAGATTGTAGTTGCTTATGCCATGCTTGATTAGCTATGAGTTATAATGATTTACCTTGTGTGACCAACATGCTATTGCGATGATTATGATGTGGTATGATGGGGTGGTATCCTCCTTTGAATGATTTAAGTGACTTGACTTGGTGCATGTTCACACATGTAGTTGAAACAAAATCAACATAGCCTTCACGATATTTATGTTCATGGTGGATTATATCCTACTCATGCTTGCATCCAGTGTTTATAAATTTTAATGCATGTATATGGCTGTGTCCCTCTCTAGTTGGTCGCTTCCCAGTCTTTTGCTAGCCTTCACTTGTACTAAGCGGGAATACTGCTTGTGCATCCAATCCCTTAAACCCCAAAAGTTATTCCAGATGAGTCCACCATACCTTCCTATATGCGGTATCTACCTGCCATTCCAAGTAAATTTGTATGTGCCAAACTCTAAACCTTCAAATAAACATTCTGTTTTGTATGCTCGAATAGCTCATGTATCAACCAAGGCTGTCCTTATCTTCCGTGTTAGGCAGGTTATTCTCAAGAGGAGTGGACTCCGCTCCTCACTCATGAGAAAATGGCTGGTCACCGGGATGCCCAGTCCAATGCTTTATGCAAACTAAATCAAAATTAATTGCAAATAAAACTCCCCCTGGGACCTGATGTATGTTGGAGGCACTCGTTGTTTCGAGCAAGCCATGGATTGATGCTTGTTGGTGGAGGGGGAGTATAAACTTTACCATTCTGTTTGGGAACCGCCTATATGTGTTTAGCATGGAAGATATCGCCATCTCTTAGTTGTTACGTTGACAATGAAAGTATACTGCTCAAAATGCAATTTTATCTCTATTTCAAAACCGAGCTCTCGCACCTCTACAAATCCCTGCTTCCCTCTGCGAAGGGCATATCCATTTACTTTTATGTTGAGTCATCACCCTCTTATTAAAAAGCACTAGCTGGAGAGCACAACTGTCATTTCCATTCATCACTATTAATTTATATTGGGTGTGACTATGATTGGATCTCTTTTACCATGAATTACAATGTCTAGTCAGTCCTTGATCTTTAAAGGTGCTTTGCATTTATGTTTTGCGGTCTCAGAATGGGCTAGCGAGATACCATCTTGTTATATCATATTATGATTGTTTTGAGAAAGTGTTGTCATCCGATATTTATTATTATGGCTTGCTAGTTGATCATGTTATTGATATGAGTAATTATGAGACCTGAGAATTATTGCAAATGTGGTTAGTTTATTTATGCTGAAAACTTGAATGATGGCTTGACATAGTTACAACAACAAGAGAAAACAGGGTTTGTAAAAGTTTTTCTTTCTTTCTTTCAGTTTGTCAACTGAATTGCTTGAGGAAAAGCAAGGGTTTAAGCTTGGGGGAGTTGGTACGTCTCCGTCGTATCTACTTTTCCAAACACTTTTGCCCTTGTTTTGGACTCTAACTTGTATGATTTGAATGGAACTAACCCGGACTGACGTTGTTTTCAGTAGAATTGCCATGGTGTTGTTTTATGTGCAGAAAACAAATATTCTCGGAATGACCTGAAACTCCACGGAACATCTTAGAAAAAATAATAAAAAATCCTCACCAAAGATGAAGACCAGGGGGCCCACACCCTGTCCACGAGGGTGGGGGGCGCCCCCACTAGGGGGCGCCCCCTACCTCGTGGGCCCCCTGGATGCCCTACGACACCAACTCCAACTCTATATATTTGCTTTCGGAGAGAAAAAAATCAAAGAGAAGAAATCATCGCGTTTAACGATACGAAACCGCCGCCAAGCCCTAAAACCTCTCGGGAGGGCTGATCTGGAGTCTGTTCGGGGCTCCGGAGAGGGGGATTCGTCGTCGTCGTCATCATTAACCATCCTCCATCACCAATTTCATGATGCTCACCGCCGTGCGTGAGTAATTCCATCGTAGGCTTGCTGGACGGTGATGGGTTGGATGAGATTTATCATGTAATCGAGTTAGTTTTGTTAGGGTTTGATCCCTAGTATCCACTATGTTCTGAGATTGATGTTGCTATGACTTTGCTATGCTTAATGCTTGTCACTAGGGCCCGAGTGCCATGATTTCAGATCTGAACCTATTATGTTTTCATGAATATATGTGAGTTCTTGATCCTATCTTGCAAGTCTATAGTCACGTACTCTGTATTATGATCCGGCAACCCCGAAGTGACTATAATCGGGAGCACTCCCGGTGATGACCATAGTTTGAGGAGTTCATGTATTCAGTATGTGCTAATGCTTTGTTCCGGTTCTCTATTAAAAGGAGGCCTTAATATCCCTTAGTTTCCAATAGGACCCTGCTGCCACGGGAGGGTAGGACAAAAGATGTCATGCAAGTTCTTTTCCATAAGCACGTATGACTATATACGGAATACATGCCTACATTACATTGATGAATTGGAGCTAGTTCTGTGTCACCCTATGTTATGATTGTTACATGATGAACCGCATCCAGCATAATTATCCATCACTGATCCGGTGCCTACGGGTTTTCCATATACTAGTTCTCGCTTATTTACTTTTCCGCTGCTACTGTTGCAATCACTACAAAATACCAAAAACATTACTTTTGCTGTCTTTACTTTTGTTGCTACTACCACCACTATCATATTACTTTGCTACTAAACACTTTGCTGCAGATACTAAGTTTCCAGGTGTTGTTGAATTGACAACTCAGCTGCTAATACTTGAGGATATTCTTTGGCTCCCCTTGTGTCGAATCAATAAATTTGGGTTGAATACTCTACCCTCGAAAGCTGTTGCGATCCCCTATACTTGTGGGTTATCAGGGGCCAGTCTAGATCCCGCCAGGAGTAACGATCACCGGCGGGTGTGTCCGGGGCGTTACAAGTTGGTATTAGAGCCGACCCTCGCGGTTACATGGATGTTTGCGGATAGGTGCGCGGTCATGTTGTTCATGATGTTTGTGACCCGTCGTGGCACACGGCATGGCACATGTACCGGACTGGAAGCGTATGTGCCAAGAGGGAACATTCCTGTGGCCCAACGAGGACGTCGGTTCCTCTAAGTGGGGGTGTATGTGATAGCCTGGCTTATTAGGGATGATAGACTACTCATATAAATAAGGAATTCCTTCTTTTCCGGGAGCCCATTCAGACATAACTCCAAAGTTAAGTGTGCTCAGCTTGGAGTAGTTTCAGGATGTGTGACCGACCGGGAAGTTGCTCCCGGGTGCGCATGAGTGAGGACAAAGTGCACAGAAAAGACTAGTATTTATCTATGGGGCCAGTCTAGATCCCGCCAGGAGTAACAACCAATGGCGGGTGTGTCCGGGGCATTACATGCACTTTGCCATGCCATGCATATTTAAACCGGACATGCATCATACTTGATTGTGCATCATGCCATGTTTATGTGATGGTTGTTTACTATGTTGCTTGCTTCTTTTCGGGTTGCTTCTCTCGTTAGCTTCGGTTTTGTTTCGGAGTTGTGAGGATCCGTTCGACTCCGTCCGTTTGTCTTCTTAATGGACTCGTTCTTCTTCCTTATGGGATTTCAGGCAAGATGGCCATACCCTCGAAATCACTTCTATCTTTGCTTGCTAGTTGTTCGTTTTATCGCTATATCGCGCTACCTACCACTTGTTATATCATGCCTCACATATTGCCATGTCAAGCCTCTAACCCACCTTCCTAGCAAACCGTTGTTTGGCTATGTTATTGCTTTTGCTCAGCCCCTCTTATAGCGTTGCTAGTTGCAGGTGAAGCTGAAGTTTGTTCCATGTTGGAACATGGATATGTTCGGATATCACAATATCACTTATTTAATTAATGCATCTATATACTTGGTAAAGGGTGGAAGGCTCGGCCTTATGCCTGGTGTTTTGTTCCACTCTTGCCGCCTTAGTTTCTGTCATACCGGTGTTATGTTCCTTGATTTTGCGTTCCTTACGCGGTTGGGTGTTATGGGAACCCCTTGACAGTTCGCTTTGAATAAAACTCCTCCAGCAAGGCCCAACCTTGGTTTTAACATTTGCCACCTAAGCCTTTTTCCCTTGGGTTCTGCAGACTCAAGGGTCATCTTTATTTTAACCACCGGGCCAGTGCTCCTCTGAGTGGTTGTCCAAACTAGGCGATGTCCGGCGCCCCCTGGGCAACCAGGGTCTATGCCAACCCGACGTCTTGCCCATCCGGTGTGCCCTGAGAACGATATATGTGCAGCTCCTATCAGGATTTGTCGGCACATTCGGGCGGCCTTGCTGGTCTTGTTTTACCATTGTCGAAATATCTTGTAACCGGGATTCCGAGACTGATCGGGTGTTCCCGAGAGAAGGAATATCCTTCGTTGACCGTGAGAGCTTGTGATGGGTTAAGTTGGGACACCCCTGCAGGGTTTGAACTTTCGAAAGTTGTGCCCGCGGTTATGGGCAGATGGGAATTTGTTAATGTCTGGTTGTAGAGAACTTGACACTTGACTTAATTAAAATGCATCAACCGCGTGTGTAGCCGTGATGGTCTCTTTTCAGCGGAGTCTGAGAAGTGAACACGGTTCTTGTGTTATGGTTGTGCATAAGTAGTTTCAGGATCACTTCTTGATCACTTCTAGTTTCACGACCGTTGTGTTGCTTCTCTTCCCGCTCTTATTTGCGTATGTTAGCCACCATATATGATTAGTGCTTGCTGCAACTCCACCTCATTAACCTATCCTACCCTTAAGCTTGAATAGTCTTGATCTCGCGGGTGTGAGATTACTGAGTCCTGATGGCTCACAGATACTTCCAAATAGTTGCAGGTGTCGAGGATATGAGTGCAGGTGACGCAACCCAGCTCAAGTGGGAGCTCGATGAAGATCTTGTTCGTTGTTTTGTTTCATTTCCTGTTGATCAGTAGTGGAGCCCAGTTGGGACAATCGGGGATCTAGCATTTGGGGTTGTCTTTCTTTTATTTTGGTTCCATAGTCGAACCTTGATTGTACTCTGGATGATGTATGTTTAACTTATATTTGTGTGAAGTGGCGATTGTAAGCCAACTCTTTATCCCTTTCTTATTCAGTACATGGGATTGTGTGAAGATTACCCCTCTTGCGACAAACCTACCATGCGACTATGCCTCTAAGTCGTGCCCCGACACGTGGGAGATATAGCCGCATTATGGGTGTTACAAGTTGGTAATCAAAGCCTTCTCCGACTTAGGAGCCCCCTTCTTGATCAAATCGCTGACGTTGTTGAGTCTAGAACAAAATGTTTTGAGTCTTAGGATTATATATATCAGACAGTAGGATTATTTTTACTCCTCAGTCCCTTCGTCGCTCTGGTGAGGCCTCCTAACATAGAAGTTTTGACTCTTCTCTCCTCAAATTTCACGAAAAAATTAGGATCACGCGGGTATCTTGGAATCGTTCTGATGGTTTTGTGACGAGAACATTGTTCTTGGTGCCTCCTGACATTTAGGGGTTGTGGCAGTGTCCCGGGGAGTTGAGCTCCAAGGTGTTTTCGTCACAATTTTATCGCTGCAGTTCTGGAATACCTGAGCGCGCCGACATCGAAAATCTCTTTTATGAAGTTGTTGGTGAGATAACCTCGACGCCACCCAGTACTGGGGCGGGAGTTCAGGAGTATTGCCATAACTCGTACAATGGATGCTTTTTGAAGGTTGAGGTACACGATTTCCGAAGGTTTCTTGGTTATGTGTTGAAGGATGGATACAGCTGGATGTAGGAACTGTTAGTTTGGGTGAGATATTATGCTTCCCTGTATCCCCAACACCTGATTGCATAACCAGAAAGTTTCGGGAGTTTTATACGTGGGAATTCAAGTATCACATAGGATATCCTTCCAACAAACACATGATACGATGGGGTCTCTCATATGTGTTGGGTGGTAGGTGCGACATATGCCAACGGGTGGCTTATCATTGTGGGAGCCAGTAAGACGTCGCTGGTGCCTAGAAGCAGGATGAGGCGAAGACATGCACGCCGGCGAATCTTACCCAGCTTCGGGGCTCTCCGAGGAGATAACACCCCTACTGCTGCTCTGTGGGGTCTCCGCATGATCACTAGATGAACGAGTGGCTACAAGATGCTCCTTGAGCTGTTTTGCGAGAGGAAGAAGAAGGGCACGACTTGCTCTCCTCTCCTCTCTATGTGGTGTCTAAAACTAGCTCTGATCAACCCTTTGCATGGGTGCCCCGGGGGGTTTATATAGGCTCACCCCCCTGGGGGTACAATGGTAATCCGGTTGGGCGTGGGCCCCAGCCGTCTGTGTCTACGCTCGCCGGCTTCTGCGCCGGCTGCTGGGGCCCTCCGGCTGGTGGGTCCCGCCGGCTGCCGGCTCCTTGGTCGACAGGCAGACCCCACTGTCCAGGGCCTTGTCAGTGGCTGGTTACTGTTGCCTCAACCTGGTGACGAGGGCTTCGCCGAGGTGGGCATGGCTACAGTGTCGCCGCCCGACGGGCGATCGCTGTAGCCTCACCGCGTCTTGTCTCCTTAATGGGGCATCTCCTTCGAGGGAGGAGGCAAGCCGGCCGTGGGGAGCCGGCCCCGTCTCGGGCCGACTGGGGGAGGCCTGGCCGCCTTCAGGTGTCTCTCTGCCTGAAGGGGCCCACCGCCCGTGGGCCGCGCTGGCAGCCCGTCGTGGGTGACATCAGGGTCAACATGGCAACAGTGCCGCGCCGGACGGGTCATGGCCACCCCGTACGACGCACTGTGCCAGGCGTGCTCCGGGATTCGGGGGTGGCAGGCTTTACTGTAGCCACGCCCCATCACATCGCCGTCATGTGGATGTAGACTTCGAGGGTACGATCTTGACCACTTTGTGGGAGCCAGCCTCTTGGAGTCGGCCTTCTCGTGGCCGGCTTCTTGGAGCCGGCCCTCCCGCGGCTTTCTTCATGAGGGCTAAAGCCGGGCCGCCTTCCGATAGTCGGCCTGGGAGACAGCCGGCAAGGGGAAGGCGGCCCCACGTCTTGGATTCTTGAGGGCCGGATTGGCTCATAATTTTTTCAGAAGGGCCAGGGGGAGCCGGCTAGGCTACCCGTGGTCATTTACTCCGACAGTAGTCCCCGAAGCTGATCGAGCTTCGAGGCTAACAAAGGGACGAGAAGCTTGGTCAGCTTCCTATCCTGAGGAGCCGGCTTTGCTTATGCGCGCCGTCTTCGGAAAGCTCCGTTTCTTGTAGGCAGGAACGTGGGTTGGCTTGCGAGCTGACCACGCGCCATCCCGCGGGCCACGTGGCAAGGAAAACCTGCCAACGCACGCGCGCGATGGGACGCCGCCGCAGGCCCGGGCCCGCCACTCCTAGGCCTCGGCCCGAGCGCGGATTTCCTGCGGCCCACAACGGACCGCTCGCCTTCCCGCGGCGGTTTTATTACACCATCAAGGCGCAATAATCGCGAGACGTGGGGGAGTGGGCGCAGTTGATCCCACGTTCCCCCACACCATGCCTCCTCGGCTCCGCCGCGCGGGTCTATAAATAGGGGGAGGAGGGGGAGCGCCAGAGGCTCGCACGCTCTCCCTCGCTCCTCCCCTTCTCGCCTTCCTTCTTCTTCTTCTTCGCTGCCGCAGCGACCCATTGCCGCGCCGCTCCGTCGTCGGACCTCTTGGTTCCTTTGGTCCCGCCATAGCGGGGTCGTGCGCGTCTCCGCCGTCGCATCGTCTTGTTCCTCGCCGCGTCGTTCCCATGGCGTTGTCAAGCTCGTGGGATGGCTCCAACGTCCACGAGGACCACGTTGAGTTCCTCCGCCGGACGCGGCGTCAGCCGGGCGAGAACTACGTGCGGGTTCGTCAGGCGCCGGCGAGGGAGATTTCGCCGGCACCGGAGGAGGGCGAGCGGGTAATCTTCCGCTCGCACTGCCTGCGCGGCTTCGGCCTCCCGGCGAGCGGATTCCTTCGAGCTTTTCTTGAATTTTACCACCTCCAGCCGCATCACCTCACGCCCAATGCGGTGATGCTGCTGTCGGCTTTCGTCACCTTGTGCGAGGGCTTTCTTGGGGTTCTCCCCACTCTCGAGCTCTGGGGAGAATTCTTCCAGAGCAAGCTCGGCACCGTTGTCGCGGGCGTGCCCGCCCCCTACGGAGCCTTCATTGCCATGAGGCGGACGGGCGAGAACAATCCGTTCCCGCCCATCCCGCTGATCCAGTCAGTGAAGCTCTGGCAGATGTCCTATTTTTACGTGAAGAACGTCGTCCAGCAAGGCGACTACGTCAACCTGCTAGCTTATGTAGCCGGCCCGCCGGCTGGGAGGCAACCCTCGTGGAGCTACCGGGCCAGGTTGTTGTCTCAGGCCGGGAACGCAGCCGTCTCCCGGCTCCGGGTGATGATCTAGTCTGAGGGCCTGACCGGAGCCGACTTGGTGGCCGCCTTCATGGTGCGCCGAGTACTTCCGCTCCAAGGCCGGCCTCACATGATTTGCCAGATGAGCGGCCGCTTCGACCCGTGCCGGCTGAGCACCAGGGAGATGCCTCATGCCGAGGTGTCTTACATGGTGAACTACATCTCCAACTGCAAGCTCGCCGAGGATTGGCGATACGGCAAGGGGCCGTATTCTCGCGCCAACCCTCCGCCTGCCGTAAGTTTTTCTTCTTTTTTCGTAGCCGGCCTCATGATGGCCAACTTCTGATCAATTTGTTTGCCCTTAGCAGAACCCTCTTCTTCCACCGATGGTCGGGGCCGTAGGGGTAGAGCGCCAGCTCCTCCCCGACCGCATGGTGGACGACGGCGATGATCCGGACCTGGGAGCGGCCGCCATGGAAGATGCCATCATGGGGGAAGGCGACGAGGCAGGAGGCGCGGGGCTCGGGGCCGGCCTCGAGGACTGGGTGGACGATGACGAGGTCGAAGCCGCCCCGCACCGCCAGCTGACGCTTGATCATCAAGGCGCGGGCCCGTCTGCCGCACCGGCTGCCCGTGGCGGCGCGCAGAAATGCCGGGCCGCGTCGACCTTCTTCGGCAGCCGGCCGAAGAAATCCAAGGTTTCCACGGCGGCGACCAAGCGGGATGAGGCGGCCGTGAAGGCGACCCGCTTCCGCAAGGCGGTGAAACAGCCGCAGGCGATCTCGGCGTAAGTCGTCAAATGTCTTGTATATTTTTTTGTTGTCCTTTTCGATTGAGGATCTTCTAAACCTTTCTTTGCTCGTCGGGCAGGGCACCGCTTTCCCTCGAGCGAGGTCCTGGCGGCTCCGTAGTCGGGCCGACTAGAGGGTCCTCAGGCTCCCGCCGCGTGGATCCCCGTGCCGACCTCATGGAAGCCACGGAGCGGAATGCACGGGAGGCGCGGGAGGAGCGGGAGGCGGTGGAGCGAAGGACCGCCCAGGCGGCGAAGGAGCAGGACGACGCGGCGGCCAAGGCCCGGGCGGAGGCGGCAGCCGTGGAGACGGAGGCGGAGGCCTCGCACAACCAGCCTCCGCTGCTCATCTTTCCCCTCCGCGTCGTGGCCCCCGACATCCCCGTGCCCCTGTCGGAGGAGGTTGACCAAGACCCGCCGGTGATGGAGAGGAGGGAGGACCATGTGGTCTTCGTGGAGGAGGCGCCGCAGATGGCGCCGACTGGAATGGGCAAAGCGGCCAACCAGCCGCGGCGCCAGAGTAGCCAGCCGGGGGCGATCCGGAGGCAGGGGCCGGCCTCGAGGTGCAGCCGGCATTTCGTCGGCGCGCAGGGGGAGCTACCTTCGCGCCGGAAATGCACCAAGCTGCGGGCGCCAGCCAGATGGCGGAGGCCCTGGAGGCGGCCAGCGCCAGCACGTCCGAGTGGACGCCCAGCGGGGGGACGACCGAGGTGAAAACAGCGGCCCAGGAGGTCCGGAGCCAACTTCAAGCCCAGGCCGCCTCACTGCAGCGGTATACCCAAGAGTTCCTCGCGACGCGGGCCGTCATCCGGGTGAGCCCTCTGGCCTTGGTTGTTTTGCTTTTTTAATTTCTTCCATGGGGGCGCGTCAGCGCACCCACTGGGTGTAGTCCCCGAGTTCCGAGTCGGCTACTGAGCAGGCGGCTTGGAACTTACTAGGTCCTGACAGCTATCTTATTCTTGCATCCTGTCTGATCTTCTAGGAATACCATAACCTCCGTGCTGCTGCCTTCAACTCCCAGGCTCAGGAGCTGGGTCAGAAAACCGAGGACCTGACCAACAGCCGGAGTGCGTGCTTTGCCTCGTTCATCTCCTGTGGGGGCGCGTCAGCGCACCCACTGGGTGTAGTCCCCGAGATTCTGGCCAACTGCTGAGCAGTCGGGTCGGATCTTCCTTGACGACTTCTTCCTTATTGATTTTTCCTTTGTCTTCATGCTTGCAGGAGCCAACGCCGACTTGAGGGGGCAGCTCAGCAGGGCCCAGGCCGCCCTTCGTGCCAAAGAAGCCGAGTACAACGCCTTGGTCCTGGAGCGTGACCGCCTGGCCAAGAAGTTGGCCGACCAGGAGGAGAGCCACAAGGCGGCCCTGAAGAAGGCGCAGGACAGCGAGGACGCCCTCAAAGCTGAGTTCGAGACTGAAGCGGCGGGCTGGGCTGAGGCAAAACAAGCGCTGAGCGAGGGCTTTGGCCGGATTGAGGATCTGATCGATGGTAAGCCGCCTTTATCACTCCTTGCTTGCCCCTTGCCCCCTGATTTGTGTTCTGACTTGTGCTGCTTTTTGTTCTTTGTGCAGACTACTTCCCCGACTACTCCGTCTTCGCCACCCAGACCATCGAGGCCCACCGCGAGGCGCGCCGGCAGGCGGGGGCTGAAATTGCGCCGGACGCGAGCCGGACGCTTGAGGAGCAACTCTTGGCGGTCCAAGCCCGGCTGCAGCTGGCTCACCGCATGCTCCGC
Organism: Triticum aestivum; assembly: GCF_018294505.1. NCBI lineage: Eukaryota > Viridiplantae > Streptophyta > Magnoliopsida > Poales > Poaceae > Triticum > Triticum aestivum. The sequence continues at coordinate 620,296,705 of NC_057800.1, forward strand.
CGCCTCCAGTGCGCCGGGGCGCAGGTGTTGGCCGCCCTCTGGCCAAGCGAAACGATTCCCCGCAGCCCGAGTCGGACTGCCGATTGGCTGGAGGTTGCGGTTGGCCGCTTTGAGGCCTGGAAGGCATCGGCGGCCCGGCTTGGAGCTGGGCGGGCACTGGAGTTCGTCCGAGCCTGGTATCCCGGGCTGAACCTGGACCAGCTGCGCACCTGGCGGCTGGAGGCCGACGAGGAGATGGAGGAGGTGCGGCCGACTATCGGTCAGCGTGCCTCGACGATTGCCGAGTGCACTGACATTAGCGTCTTTGCTCCTGAAATAAATGACGACGGCGTTGCCCAGCCGGAGGAATGGTTTGGGCTGGACCCGGCAGCGGGTGAGGACTCGGTGGAGGAGATCGCATCCAGCGATGAAGGTGAAGACGACGAAGGAGAGGAAGGCGAAGACGTCGAGCCGGCCGGTGAAGCGGCCAGCCAGCCCCAGCCTGACCGTGCCTCCAGCAACGAGGCGCGTGCTAGCGCGCCCTCTGCGGGAGGTGGTGATCATGCCGAGGTTCGCCAGCCGGCCACTCCTCCAGCCAGCACTGCCGTCTCTACCGACCTGCCCGACTCGCCAGTTGCTTCCTTGGCTTAGTCTGCCGTCCTTGCTTTTCCTGCTTGTTACTCTTTGAACAATTTTTGTTAAACTTGCACAGTTCCACCCACTGGGGGTGTATTCAAACTATGTTGAATGCTGGCCTTTCGAAGGCCTTTTGTGTAAATATGATCGTGTGTGTGTGTTTGGCTTCCATTCGTGTATGCTTTTTATCTTTAGGCTGTTTCCTTTGCCGCCTTCCCCTAGCTGCTGCCTTCCCAACCGGCAGCTGCTCTGCAGCCTGCGGCTAAGGAAGAACTTGGCTATATTTATTATTATTTTTGGGGAAGGCGATTACTCGAGCTTTCTTATATTGAAGCAAGGTGAATGGAAGCCGGCCGGCCAGCTACTCTGGTAGTCGGTGGGTGGTGGGAGAAAAACCAGCTTTTGTTATATTAGTCCGTTAGTCCCTAGCCATTTTTTGTGTGGGCGTCCTTTCCTGCCTTTAACTCTTGCCAGCCGGACAGCCGGTTCTTCGAACTACGAATTTTGGCAAGAGAAGGCCTGGGTGCCGGCACACTACTTGTCTGACCGCGGGTGGGACTTCTAATATAACTCAAGGCGGCCAGTCCCCGGGCCGACTAGTCGAACCCGGTGCCGGACGAAAAAAGTGAATGTACTGACATGATCATAAGCATGATACTCTTCATTTATAGATAAAAGATGGCAGTCCCCGAGCTCTCCTCGGGGGGCCTATTGTCTCGTACTTAGTACAAAAGTTAGCGTGATACATACTGCATTTCAACTGTAAAATCTTCGGAGGAGGTTGGCGTTCCATGGTCGTTCTGACTCTTTGCTAGAGTCATCTCTCTTTCGTGCCTTCGGCTTCTGTGCGTCGATCAGGTAGTAGGAGTCATTTCCCAGCGCTCTGCTGATGACGAAGGGGCCTTCCCAAGGGGCCGAGAGCTTGTGCTGGCCGGCTGTTCGCTGGATCAGCCGGAGCACGAGGTCGCCTTCTTGGAAAGATCTTGGTTTGACCTTCCGGCTGTGGTAGCAGTGCAAGCTCTGCTGGTAGATGGCGGACCGGCTGAGGGCTAACAGCCGGCTTTCTTCCAGCAGGTCGACACTGTCTTCTCGTGCTTCCTTGGCCTCCGCCTCTGTGTACATGGTTACCCGAGGCGAGTCGAACTCGATGTCGGTTGGGATGACCGCCTCGGCACCATACACGAGGAAGAAAGGAGTGAAGCCGGTTGACTTGTTTGGGGTAGTGCGCAGACTCCAGAGGACGGCCGGCAGCTCATCGAGCCAACAGCCGGCCGAACGTTCCAGTGGTACGACCAGTCAGGGCTTGATGCCAGAAAGGATGAGGCCGTTGGCTCCCTCGACTTGGCCGTTTGACTGCGGGTGGGCAACGGACGCTAAGTCCAACCGGATGCCTTGCGTCGCGCAAAAACGTGCCAATGCTCCCTTGGCGAAATTCGTGCCGTTGTCGGTGATGATGCTGTGTGGCACGCCGTAGCGAGTTGTTATATCTGCGATGAATGTCACGGCAGTCGGCCCATTCAGCTTCTTGATCGGCTTGGCCTCAATCCATTTTGTGAATTTGTCCACGGTGACAAGCAGGTGTGCCATGCCGCCGCGCGCCGTCTTGAATGGGCCCACCATGTCCAGTCCCCAAACAGCGAAGGGCCAAGTGAGGGGAATGGTCTTGAGTGTCGAAGCCGGCATGTGTTGCCTGGAGCCGAAGACTTGGCACCTTTTGCAATGTTTAACTAACTCCTTGGCGTCATCCAAAGCAGTCGGCCAAAAGAACCCATGGCGGAAAGCTTTGGCGACGAGCGATCTTGAGGCCGCATGGTGGCTGCATTCTCCTTGGTGGATGTCTCTGAGGATTGCAATGCCCTTCTCTTGCTCGATGCATCGCTAGAAGACTCCAATGACACTGCGCCTGACGAGCTCTCTGTTGACGATTGTGTATGCTCCGGCTCGGCGTTGGACTTGTCTTGCCTCTGTTTCGTCAGCTGGTAGATCTTGGTTTATTAGGAAGTTGAGGATGGACTGAGCCCATGATGGAGCTGCGACTTCTTCTATTGCCAACACGGCTACTGCGACTGGGGCGGGCGGGCTGGGTGGTGAAATGCTGGAGTCGGCCGCCACCTGTTGCGTTGGTGCAGTCCCCGGGCCGACTACTGTAGTCCCCGAGCCAGGTGTGGCAGTCCCCGGGTCGGGCGTAACTACGGAAGTCCCCGAGCCGCTTATTGACGTCCCCAGGCCGACTATCGAGGTCCTCGGGTCACCTGCTTGGTTCTTCGAGCCAGACCCGGCCGCATCGGGGTCAGGCGGCACGAAGATGGAATCGGATTCTGGAGACGGCTTGATAGACGGCTTGAGGAGGCGTTGCAGAGAGACACCGGTTGGTATTGCCTGCCGAGTGGAGCCTATTCGGGCCAGGGTATCAGCTGGCTTGTTGTCGGCTCGCGGTACATGGAGGAACTCGCATCCTTCAAAGTACCCGCTGATCTGCTGAACGAGGAAGCGGTAGCTTGCCATATTTGCGTCCTTGGACCCGTACTACCAAGTCCGAGTCGCCGTAACATAGGATCCGGCGTATGCCGAGCTCTTTGGCAAGCCGGAGCCCGTGTATGAGCGCCTCGTACTCGGCCACGTTGTTGGAGGCGGCAAAGTGAATTTGCAGCGTGTATCTGAGCTTGTCGCCTTTGGGAGAGGTGAGGATGACGCCAGCTCCCAAGCCGGTGTGCATCTTGGACCCGTCGAAGTGCATGCGCCAATGAGTGGAGTCGGGAGCTGGCGGTAGGTACTGGGTCTCGACCCAGTCGACGAGGAAGTCGGCCAATGCTTGGGACTTGATGGCGGTGCGAGGCTGGTAGAAGATCGTGTAGGGGGCCAGCTCGATGGCCCATTTCGCCACCCGGCCGGATGCATCCCGGCTGCCTATGATCTCGGCAAGCGGGGCGGTGCATACGATCGTGATGGGGGGCTCTTGGAAGTAGGGCGTCAGCTTCTTGGCGGCGAAGTACACGCCATAGCACATCTTCTGGTAGTGCGGGTAGTTCTGCTTCGAGGTAGACAGCACCTCGCTCAAATAGTACACCGGCCTCTGGACTGGCTGGGTCGGCCCTCTTCTGGGCGCTGGACTACGATGACGGTGTTGACCACCCGGCTAGTTGCAGCAATGTAGAGGAGCATGGGCTCTTTCTCAGTCGGCACTACCAGGACAGGCGGCGTGGCCAACATCTTCTTCAGCTTGTGAAAATCTTGGTCGGCTTGGTCATTCCACTCGAAGTGAGTGGTCTTCTTCATGAGGCGGTAGAGGGGGAGAGCTTTCTCTCCGAGCCGGCTGATGAAGCGGTTCAGGGAGGCCAAGCACCCGGTGAACTTCTGGACGTCTCGAAGTTTGGTGGGAATTGCCATTCTCTCAATGGCATTGATCTTTACTGGGTTGCATTCGATGTCGCGTTCAGAGACCAGGAAGCCTAGGAGCTGGCCGGCTGGCACTCCGAACACGCATTTCTCGGGGTTGAGCTTGATCTGGAACCGGCGCAGGTTCTCAAATGTTTCCTTGAGGTCCTCCAACAAGGTGTCGCGCTTCTCCGTCTTCACCACAATGTCGTCTACGTAGACGTGGGCATTTCTGCCGAGCTGCTTGAGGAGGCATTTCTGCATGGAACGCTGAAAAGTGGCACCGGCATTTCTTAAGCCGAATGTCATGGTCAGGTAGCAGAAAGCTCCGAATGGCGTGATGAAGGCAGTCTTCAGGCGGTCAGCCGGATCTAGCTTTATCTGGTGGTATCCTGAGTAAGCATCCAAGAAACTCAACAGCTCGCATCCGGCCGTGGAGTCTATCACTTGATCAATCCTTGGCAGGGCAAAGGGATCTTTGGGGCACGCCTTGTTGAGGCTCGTGTAGTCCATGCACATGCGCCACTTGTTGTTCTTCTTTAGCATGAGGACCGGGTTGGTGAGCCACTCTGGAAAGAAAGCCTCCATAATGAAGCCGGCTGCCAGAAGCCGGGCTATCTCCTCTCCCACAATCCTTCTTTTCTCCTCCGACAGTCGGGGGAGGGGCTGTTTGACTGGTTTTGCGCCTTCTCGGACATGCAGCTTGTGCTCGGCGAATTCCTTTGGAACACCCGACATGTCCTTAGGGGACCATGCAAAGATATCCCGATTCTCACGGAGGAAGTCGGCGAGCTCGCCTTCCTATTTGCTGTTTAGGTTTACCCCGATGACGGCAAACCTTTCTGGATGCTCGGGGTCAAGAGGTATCTTCTTCGTCTCCTTGGTCGGCTGGAAAGATCCTTGGGCATCACACTCCTTGGGATCGAGGGACAGGGCCGGCTGTTTGCTGGCCATGGTCATGACTCGGTCCAACATCTTCTTTTCTTCGGCAATCACAAGGGACTCGGCCAGCCGGCTGCTGGCTGCAGCACACTCGGAGGATTTCTTGTAATTGCCGGTTATGGTGAGGATGCCCTTGGCGCTCGACATCTTCATTTTGAGGTAAGCATAGTGGGGAACAGCCATGAACCTGGCCAAGGCAGGACGGCCAAGCAATGCATGGTAGGGGCTCTCCAAGTCCACCACTTCAAACCAGATCGCTTCTCGGCGGAAATGATCCTTGTCCCCGAAGAGTACATCAATCTTGATCTTGCCAATGGGGGCGCAGGACAGGCCAGGTACAATGCCATGGAACATAGTCCGAGTAGGCATGAGTTGCTTCGTCTTGATGTTCAGCTTCTCCAGGGTGTCACGGTACAAGATGTTGATGCCGCTCCCGCCGTCTATCAGCACTCGGGAGAAACAAGCGGCACGTCTATCCATTGCAAGGGTGGCATCCAAAACCAATGCATAAGAGCCGGGTGATGGCATCACCTCTGGGTGGTCGGCCCGGCTCCAGCTGATAGGCTTTTCTGACCAGTGCATGTGCTCGGCGGGGTTGGCAGCGACCATGTTGACTTCTTGGTGCTCTCCGCGTCTGCTACGCCGGCCTTAGGGCTAGATTGTAAAGATGACGTAGGCGGCATGCTCGTCGGGGAACTCATCGTGCACAACTCCGACTGCTGGCCGAGCGGTCGGCAGCTGCGGAGCCGGAGGCAGCAGACCAGCAGGCGGAGGCGGCGCGAGCCCTTCGCCTTTGGAGATTCGGGTGAGCCAGTGGCACTTCTGGGTTGTGTGGTTGGACGGCTTCGTGCCGCTGTGGAACTTGCATGGGGCGTCGAGAGTTTGCTCGTAGGAGAAGGCCGGCTGCCAAGCTGGCCTGCCGCCCTTCTGTTTCTTGGGCGCGGGCCGCCCTTCGGGCCGCTCGTCTTCGACTATGGCCACCTGCCGACTGGTGGAGAGCGGCACGGGGCCCTTGCGCTTGTTGTCGTTCTGGTATGGGCGTCGGCCCGAGTCCCCAGCCGGCGTCTTGGGCGCCGGGTTGACTACCTTCCCGGACGCGTCTACCCGGAGCTCAGTCTTCATTGAGGAGTCGGCGGTGGCGTACTTGTCCGCTATGACCAGAAGCTCGTCGAGGGTAGTCGGCTCGTCGCAGAGGAGCTTGTGCTTGAGGAGGGTGCCTTCTCGGCACCCGGCAGTGAAGTAGTCTATGGCTCGCACCTCGTGCACCCCTTCACAAGAGTTGCGGAGCTCGGCCCAACGTGTGAGGTCGTCGCGAGTGGACTCGGCAGGGCCTTGTACGCACAAGGAGAGCTGTCTGGGCTTGGGAGCCCGATTGTAGGTGCTGGTGAAGTTGCGGACGAAGGCTTCTGTGAAGTCTAGCCAGCTGTTGATGCTGTAGGGCCTGAGGCTATTGAGCCAGGTCCGCGCCGTGCCTTGCAGCATGAGGGGCACGTACTTCACGGCAATGCGCCTGTTGCCGTTTGCTATGCGAACCGCTGTGGAGTAGTCGATCAACCAATCTTCCGGCTTCACGGAGCCGTTGTACTTGGGCGTGTCTCTTGGGAGTGAGAACCCTTTGGGGAAAGGCTCGTCGCGGATGCGGGGGCCGAAGCAAGGCGGGCCGACATCATCTTCTTCTTCTAGCGCCAGGGATCGCGCTAGGCGGTCGATCCGATGGCGGGCGTCGTTCTCGCCGACTCCTTCACGGAGACCTGGTCGGCCGCTGAGAGTCGGATGTGTGACAGGCGGTGGGGTGGGATATCTCTCCCCGCGAGGCGGAGGCAGAGGCGGATTGCCCCGCCGCTCCACGGCCCAGGGACGGCCTTCTGCGTCTCGCTCGATGGAGGTCCGGGTTCGGCCTCGGCTGGCAGCCGACTCCTTCTCGTGTCGCGCACGGGTTTTACCCGCAGTCGGCGTCTGGGACGTCGCGCCGAGCTCTCAGCGTGGGGGAGGGCTTTCCGCGTGGGCGTCGGCTTCGTGCCGCTGTGCGGCTACATCGATTAGTTGCTGGATGCGCCTGGTCATGTGGGGTAGTTCTTCGGCCCCCAGTCCGTCTAGCTCGTCTACGGCCGCCTGGGCGGCGCGCAGGTTCTTGAGTGGAGTGGCATAGACTGGGCGGTCGACTCCTAGCGTGTCGGCGAGGGTAGCGCCGCGCTGTCTGACAACGCCGGCTTGGCTTGGCCCGCCTGGGGGCGGCGTGCCAAAGGCGGCGCGGTCGGCTTCGCGCTGGTGGGCCTCGATGAGGCATCTCATGGAAGCCAACTTCCGGCCCTCTGCGAGGAGGGCAAGGCGGCAAGCCTCCAGTGCTTCGGCGTCGGCATCAGCCGGGAGGGGGATGGACAAGTCGTGGACCGCTGCCTGCGGGGCATCGAGGGCGTTTTCGCCAGAAGCGCCGCCGTGGCCGATGACCATCACCTCAGTGGTGGCGCCGTCGCAGCCATTGGCCCGGGGAAGAGGGTCGTTGTAGATCGCGACGTCGGTGGGGAAAGCGTTGAGCGAGGCCGTGTCGGAGTCGACATGCATCGTATCGGTGGAGCCAACAGACTCCAAGTCCACAGCAAGCTCACCGGAGACGTGGAGCTGGCTGAGGAGGTTGACGAGGTGGTCGGTGCCCACGTCAGAGGCGAGCTCGTCGGAGATGAGGGCCTTGTCAAGGAGATCGGCGAGGCTGCTCACTGCGCAGACGTTGGCGACGCCTTGCAGCGCGTCGTGGCAAGCGCCATCGGGCGTGCCGGGCTGGCTACGCTCGCTGGGGAGGAAGAGGGTTCCCGTCCAGAACAGGTCTCCGGATGATGGTGCACCTGGCCCCATGGTGGGCGCCAAATGTCGGGTGGTAGGTGCGACAAATCCCAATGGGTGGCTTATCATTATGGGAGCCAGTAAGACGTCGCCGGTGCCTGGAAGCGGGATGAGGCGAAGACATGCATGCCGACGAATCTTACCCAGCTTCGGGGCTCTCCGAGGAGATAACACCCCTACTGCTGCTCTGCGGGGTCTCCGCATGATCACTAGATGAATGAGTGGCTACAAGATGCTCCTTGAGCTGTTTTGCGAGAGGAAGAAGAAGGGCACGGCTTGCTCTCCTCTCCTCTCTATGTGGTGTCTAAAACTAGCTCTGATCAACCCTTTGCATGGGTGCCCCGGGGGGTTTATATAGGCTCACCCCCCGGGGGTACAATGGTAATACGGCTGGGCGTGGGCCCCAGCTGTCTGTGTCTACGCTCGCTGGCTTCTGCGCCGGCTGCTGGGGCCCGCCGGCTGGTGGGTCCCGCCGGCTGCCGGCTCCTTGGTCGACAGGCAGACCCCACTGTCCAGGGCCTTGTCAGTGGCTGGTTACTGTTGCCTCAACCTGGTGACGAGGGCTTCGCCGAGGTGGGCGTGGCTACAGTGCCGCCGCCCGGCGGGCGATCGCTGTAGCCTCACCGCGTCTTTTCTCCTTAATGGGCGTCTCCTTCGAGGGAGGAGGCAAGCCGGCCGTGGGGAGCGGGCCCCGTCTCGGGCCGACTGGGGGAGGCCTGGCCGCCTTTAGGTGTCTCTCTGCTTGAAGGGGCCCACCGCCCGTGGGCCACGCTAGCAGCCCGTCGTGGGTGACATCAGGGTCAACATGGCAACAGTGCCGTGCCGGACGGGTCATGGCCACCCCGTATGGCGCACTGTGCCAGGCGTGCTCCGGGATTCGGGGGTGGCAGGCTTTACTATAGCCATGCCCCGTCACATCGCCGTCATGTGGATGCAGACTTCGAGGGTACGATCTTGACCACTTTGTGTGAGCCGGCCTCTTGGAGTCGGCCTTCTCGTGGCCGGCTTCTTGGAGCCGGCCCTCCCGCGACTTTCTTCATGAGGGCTAAAGCCGGGCCGCCTTCCGATAGTCGGCCTGGGAGACAGCCGGCAAGGGGAAGGCGGCCCCACGTCTTGGATTCTTGAGGGCCGGATCGGCTCATAATTTTTTCAGAAGGGCCAAGGGGAGCCGGCTAGGCTACCCATGGTCATTTACTCCGACAATATGTTTGTTTCTGGCTGATTCTGCAAGCCAATCCTTTGTTTTTGTTTTTGTTGTGGTATTCGAGTTGCTTCAATGTCAAGTGTTGATTCCATACCTTTCCTAAGTGGTGTTTTCATATTTCTATGTGAACACCAATCTCTCTTGATCATCGAGGTTGTCATGTCAATTCTTTCCAACCGGTGTGATTCTCTTCTAGCTGATCCTATCATTTTTCCCATCCGCAAGATCAACTCAAAGTCTTCTCAACGTTGTTTGTTTCATTCGTCCCAAGTTGCCTTTGTTTTTCCCGCCCTCCCACCCTTTTATTCAAGGACTCATATATCTTAATCAAGTATCCATCTTATTGATGGGAAGCCTCCTCATTCTTTTCCGTCAATGTTCTTATCCGGTGATTCTCAGGAAGATACTAACGGAGCTTCAAGCTATCATTCTTCGCTCTCTTTTCTTTTCCGATGGATTCAATTCAAGCTTTGGTTTTGAGCATAGTCCTTTCATTTGTCCAATGCTTTCTCATGCCGGTGCACCTCTGAATCATCCACTTCTCGCTTTTCATTTGTTCTGGAGTGCTGAAGATATCTCAGAAGATTCATGTTTCCACTCTGCATTCTTTCAAGCTCTTTCGAGGATGTTATCTCATTGAAGCCATTTAATTCAACCGGTGCAATCTCCCTTTCAAGTAATCTTTTCAACAAAGTTTCTTTTGAGTGGGCCCTAACCCACAAGTCTTTTCCTAGGATCTTACCTGACTCTTCTAATTTTCTCGGAGCTATTCTCAAATCTTCTAAAGTTTAACGTAAGAATGAGTTATCATCAGTCAAATGTCTTTCTCCCAGATCTTTCAAATTCTTGTCATCATTGGTTCATCATTTCTAGTCTTCATTGTTCCGGAGTGGCTCATCAATTGTCATGGTGGTTTCTCATCGTCATTCTCAACATTTGAAGACTGAAGAAGAGTTTTCCCTCCAAATCTTATCCGTTCTCTCAAGACTCATGGTTCTAGCTTCATGCCAACCTCTCATAATTGTTTAAGATTGTGAGAATTGCTTTCACCCATCCGGAGCAATTTAGGTGTCTTTTCAGTTTGATTATCCGGAGCCCATCATCTCATAATTATTCATTCCAGCTTTTAGTTATTGTTCTTCAAATCTTACTGGTGCATCATTCAAATATTCTCTAATCAGTTCGTGATCTCTTTGTTCTCTTGTATCAAATTTCCTCAAGTATCTTCGTTCATTTTCTATTTATCCTAGGTGTTCCTTTGTCTTTTCTTCATTCATTTTCAATTCTCATGGTGGTTCGTTCAAGATTTCTCTTCCTTCGTTATAGTATCAACTCTTTCGTTCTTTCAAATCCTACCGACGATTTGTTGAAGACCTTTCCAAGTTTGCACTATATCTCTCTTAATCTTTTCTATGGGAATAAGTAGTATGCCAAATCCATTGTGTGTCATCAATTTAATTGATGAAGGATAAGCATAATGGAATTCTTATTCTTGTTTCATCGAGTAAATTCAATTCCTATTCCAAAGGTTCATAAAAATTCTCGGTTCAAGTGCTTCATACTTTTCGCGGAGTTCCAAGATCTCTAAACTATATCACCACGAAGATTCATCTAATCATTGCAAGGCTTCAATCTTATTCTTTTCATCCTTCACTTCTTTTGGATCATCCTTTTATTACCGGAGTTCTTCATGGAGGCTCTACATGGTTGTTCGTCAAGGATTCATTTCATTCTTCAATTGTTCTTCAAGATTTCTCTCAGAGTTATGATCCACCAAGCTATACTCTCAAATAAACATGGTGCTCAACACATGTCTTGTTTTGAGGAGTTCAAGCATTCTTCATATTGCATTCCGAAGTGCAATTCTTTCTACCTTATCTTTTGAGATGGTGTTATGTCATTGTTGACAATTTCACTTCATGTTTCATGATTCATAATTTGTCCGTAATGACATATTTTAAACTCATCATTTTCAATTCGTTCATGAGTTCCTTTGCAACCCATCAATCTCTTCATTGGAGTTATATTGGATCATATTTCACCTAAAGCTTTCCTTAGGGATTGTTGCTATTATGGTGCTCATAAATTACCCAAGATCTGCATCTATCCTCCCGGTGAAATAAGTTTCTCGTATCCTTGTTCATATCAATCCAATTTATTGTTTTCGTTAGTGGCAGAATTTCGCCTCAATTTTGAGATGCTATCCATAAGCCCACTATAAGCTTATTCGTTTCGTTGTTGGTTTTCCAACAACTCCGTATAACCTTCTTGGAAGGGTGCTTTCCAAGCTCAATTGTGGTAGAAGCTGGCATTTTCTTCTCCATTCTGTTATTCCAATGATCTATCTTCTATTCTTTCTTCTGGAGGCTTTGTGATGTTGCTCCCTTCACTCATCATCTCGAATTGTGAGGACCGTGTTCTTTTCGTGCTTGTCCATTTAACGGAGTGACATGCCCTCTTTTCAAGTTCTTCCCATTCTGTCAAGTTTTTGCCTCCCTTCTCAACCGGAGTGCTGTCTGAAATCTTTCTTACCCATTGTGCCATTCTTTAAATAGTTCTAGAGGAAGTGTGTTGTTGATTTCATCAATTATCATCCAATCTTACCAAGTTCATATTCAATTCCTTTCATTTACAGTCGGAGTGCTGTCCAAATTATATCATTCTTATTCCTTCTCTATCTTGTTTTAACCGGAGTGTTGTGTCTATCATTCCTCTTCTAACCGGACTCTCATCCAAGTGCTTTCATTTTGCCAAGCTCATATTCTTTACCTTTCATTTTCCAACTGGAGTGTTGTCGTAATTGATCTTTATTGTTCATTGTACATCTCGTTTCAACCGGAGTGCTTGCATATACTTCTTTTCCATTGCAACCTTTTTTCTTATGTCTATCAACCTACAAGGTTCTAGTAAGGTTCCTTGTTCCTCTTTTCTAACGGAGTGTTTTCAACCTTGTTCACCATCATTGTATTCTTTCTTTCAAGTTTTCTACCTCTCAAGGTTCTTTGGTTTCACTCATTTGTCAAAGAAGCAACTTAGTTTTACCTTTTCCCCTTCCTCTTCTGTTTCCCCCGGTGCCATCCTAGATCTCGGGACGAGATCCTCTCGTAGTGGTGGAGTGTTGTGACGCCCCGAGACCGGCGCCCCAGATGCCTTCCATGTTTTCCGTGATTCGTCGTGTGAATTGTCTGGTTCATTGCTTTCATTTTTGTATCATGTGCATTGCATCATGTCTTCTTGTACCTCTTCTTAAAACTCAACTAAATAAATTGCATGGATCTTCGGTCCATTTAAATTGAGGGAACTCACATGGTGATTTCTCTATATAACATATACTCCCAATATTTTAGGGAGCTATAAAAATTATATTTCAATAATTTGGAATCACTTATAAACACACTTGCAAATAATCACATGCCTTTTTCCGCTTCAAGTTTGGTCTCCAAACTTTGCCCTAAAATTCTTTCTTCACTTTCCGGAGCTCCACCAAAATTCTCAACATTTTTAGACACTTCTAAATCCTACTCTTTGTTCATATCTTTGAATTCAATTCTTGCAATCTTGCCACTCCATTTTTTCTGGAATCATACCCATTTTTGCGACTTCAGAAAAATAATCCACGTGCCCAAATCCTTCCTCTAACCCTTTCTTTTCTCTCCTTTATTTCTTTGCGATTTTCTGTTTTCTGAAAAGGTTTTTTTTAACTTAAGGGAGAGAGAGCCCAACAGCTAGTCCTACCTCTTGGACCTCCCAGGCCCAGCCTCCAGTGGCCCAAGGCCCAACCGCACCTAACCCTAGCCGCTCCCTAGCCCGATCCCTCGCTCTCCTCGATCTCTCTCTCGTGCCGCCAGAGCCTCTGGCCCGATCCCCATCTCTCTCCCTCTCCTCGCTCGCCCACAGGAACCACACCCAGGGCCTCCAAGGGAGACGCCCGATCCCCTCATCCCCCTCCTGGCGCCGCTGCCAGGGCACCTCGCCTGACCCTACGCCACCTCGTCCCCGCCGCCAACTCTTCTCGTTGAAGGAGCAGCAGAAGGAGTGGAACACCACGTCGCCGCCCGCCTCCAAGTCTGCCGCCGCCGAGCGCCGCCCTGAACCTACCGCGGACACCTCTCCTTCCCCGCTCGTGCTCGAGGACCGAGCACCTCCACCTTGCTCCAGCCAGCGTCGCCGCCAGCGCCTGCTCTACTCCGCCGCTCCTCTAATCTGCCTCCATCACGCCAGGGCCCTGCCTCTGTTTCCGGCCGCCCCCAGCGAGTAGCTCCGCCGAAGCCACGTCCGCTCACCGCCCCTCCCGGTCACCTTTTTCTTCTCTTCTCCTGCTGCTACGAGTACCATGTCCGCAAAACCCCGCTGCTCTCTTCTTTGCGACGGTTCCAAGCTCTCAGATCCTCCCATGGACACGACCTTTCTGCTCGGGAGCCGCACATTTGTTGCCTCCTCACGGGATCTCGTCTACCCCGCTGCTCTCCTCCTTACCGAGGCCTCCTTCGGCCTTGTCCGAGTCCAGCGTCATGCTCATGTTCATGTGGCTATAACAGCCGCATCTCGGTAACACTTACGTGATCGAGACCACCGATGCACCTATACCCCACAACGTTGCTCGCTGCACACCAAGTACCCTGGACCACAAAATTCGTCTACCGTCGTCTCCAGAATCGTCAAGTCCAGTGAAACGCCAAGTACTCCTACGCGCGAAGACGCCAAGACCGTTTTGGGTTTCACCAAGTACCATTCGGATGCGCCAAGTTCCTCCACCGATGACTCGAACGGCTACAAAATGTGAACCACTACCGTTGACCCGTAAAGACTCCGTGGGCGTCAAGTTCCGTGTCGTGACCCCAAACCTCTACGAAAATGTTGTACGACTACTTCCGTGGCTGAAGACCCATGTACAACTACCGTCGCCGTGTACCACTACTCCACTACCATCGCGAGAACGACTACTTCCCTCTACAAACTCGACCCACTTCGAGAATACACCCTTGGAAGGTATAACCGCCGGAACGAAGTCGTGGTCCGTATGCATATGATGTGTTGTATGAGATGCTCATGGTTGCACCGTGTTCGAATTGATCCTTGCACGTTCCTCGTTTCCTTTCCATCATCATGTGGGACACCCGGATACCGGGATCACTCCCCACCATCTCTTGCTTGTTCCACACATCCGCACACTTCTCTTTTGCATCGGTATCTCAATCGAATTATCGGTACCGACATGTTGCTGTGGCATCATTTTCGGATTCGTTACCGTGGCACCATTCCTGTTTCGCCGTCGTGCCCCCCTTTTGTTCTGCCATGGCGACAAATGCTTCATAATATGCTCATGTCAACTTTTAACAAAAATTGCATAAAACTTGCACATGTCATCCGCATCATGATAACAACATTTAAAATGTTTTAAATTTTTGTTTGCATTAATTTGCTAAATGCATATGGGGATTTACCGGATTTGTTGTTTGTTATGTCCGGCCCCATTTAAATTGTTTAGATAGTATAGTTTTGTTATGCTTCACCTCTTGCCATGTTAATCAACATTAATATTGTTGAGTACCTAACCGGGAGTGAACTAAATAATTGATGTGGTGTTCCGTCAATATGCAACTCGTCGCATATTGGGCTCCACTTAACTTGTAGTTTTGTTTGTGCACTTTGCCATGCCATGCATATTTAAACCGGACATGCATCATACTTGATTGTGCATCATGCCATGTTTATGTGATGGTTGTTTACTATGTTGCTTGCTTCTTTCCGGGTTGCTTCTCTCGTTAGCTTCGGTTTCGTTCGGAATTGTGAGGATCTGTTCGACTCCGTCCGTTTGTCTTCTTCATGGACTTGTTCTTCTTCCTTGCGGGATTTCAGGCAAGATAACCATACCCTCGAAATCACTTCTATCTTTGCTTGCTAGTTGTTCGTTCTATCGCTATGTCGCGCTACCTACCACTTGTTATATCATGCCTGCCATATTGCCATGTCAAGCCTCTAACCCACCTTCCTAGTGAACCGTTGTTTGGCTATGTTATCGCTTTTGCTCAGCCCCTCTTATAGCGTTGCTAGTTGCAGGTGAAGCTGAAGTTTGTTCCATGTTGGAACATGGATATGTTGGGATATCACAATATCTCTTATTTAATTAATGCATCTATATACTTGGTAAAGGTTGGAAAGCTCGGCCTTATGCCTGGTGTTTTGTTCCACTCTTGCCGCCTTAGTTTCTGTCATACCGGTGTTATGTTCCTTGATTTTGCATTCCTTACGCGGTTGGGTGTTATGGGAACCCCTTGACAGTTCGCTTTGAATAAAACTCCTCCAGCAAGGCCCAACCTTGGTTTTAACATTTGCCACCTAAGCCTTTTTCCCTTGGGTTCTGCAGACTCAAGGGTCATCTTTATTTTAACCACCGGGCCAGTGCTCCTCTGAGTGTTGGTCCAAACTAGGCGATGTCCGGCGCCCCCCGGGCAACCAGGGTCTATGCCAACCCGTCGTCTTGCCCATCCGGTGTGCCCTGAGAACGAGATATGTGCAGCTCCTATCAGGATTTGTTGGCACATTCGGGCGGCCTTGCTGGTTTTGTTTTACCATTGCCGAAATGTCTTGTAACCAGGAATCCGAGACTGATCGGGTGTTCCCGGGAGAAGGAATATCCTTCGTTGACCGTGAGAGCTTGTGATGGGTTAAGTTGGGACACCCCTGCAGGGTTTGAACTTTTGAAAGTTGTGCCCGCGGTTATGGGCAGATGGGAATTTGTTAATGTCCGGTAGTAGAGAACTTGACACTTGACTTAATTAAAATGCATCAACCGCGTGTGTAGCCGTGATGGTCTCTTTTCGCCTGAGTCCGGGAAGTGAACACGGTTCTTTTGTTATGGTTGTGCGTAAGTAGTTTTAGGATCACTTCTTGATCACTTCTAGTTTCACGACCGTTGCATTGCTTCTCTTCTCGCCCTTATTTGCGTATGTTAGCCACCATATATGCTTAGTGCTTACTGCAGCTCCACCTCATTACCCTATCGTACCCTTAAGCTTAAATAGTCTTGATCTCGCGGGTGTGAGATTGCTGAGTCCTCGTGGCTCACTAATACTTCCAAACAGTTGCAGGTACCGAGGATGCCAGTGCAGGTGACGCAACCCAGCTCAAGTGGGAGCTCGATGAAGATCTTGTTCATTGTTTTGTTTCGTTTCCTGTTGATCAGTAGTGGAGCCCAGTTGGGACGATCGGGGATCTAGCATTTGGGGTTGTCTTTCTTTTATTTTGGTTCCGTAGTCGGACCTTGATTGTACTCTGGATGATGTATGTTTAACTTGTATTTGTGTGAAGTGGCGATTGTAAGCAAACTCTTTATCCCTTTCTTATTCAGTACATGGGATTGTGTGAAGATTACCCCTCTTGCGACAAACATACCATGCGGCTATGCCTCTAAGTCGTGCCCTAACACGTGGGAGATATAGCCGCATTGTGGGTGTTACATGTTCATCGGGAGGGGTGTGGCGTACCGCAAAACGGGACTCCGCGGGATATTGTTCATCTCCACCGTCGACTGCCTCCACGGGCTACTATTCATCCACCGTCGACTTCCTCCACGGGCTCCTGTTCATCCACCGTCGACCTCCTCCAGCCTCCAACTACGACTATTCATCCATGGGCTCCTGTTCATCCAGCCTCCAACGCTCCTCTACCGGTTACTGTTCAACCAGCCCTCTCCATGTGGTCCTGTTCAACCACCCCTCCATGGGCTACTATTCATCCAGCCCTCCACCGGCTACTGTTCAACCAGCCCTCCATGGGTCCTGTTCATCCATCCCTCCACCAGCTCGATCAATCGAGGTACTGTTCATCCAGCGGCAATGGCCTCTACTACCACGGGGTCCTGTTCATCCAACCCCCCATCAAGAACTATTCATCCAAACCCCCCCAACAACGCTCACTGTTCATCAAGGGAAGGAGGCAGTAGTGTTCGATCGGCTTCAGTTAGCAGCAGTAGCGAAGGAATCCCTTGATCGGGTTCAGTTAACAGCCATCGATCGATCGCTCGGGTTCAGTAACGTGTAGGCTGCAGTGCAATCGCTCGGGTTCAGTTAGAGCCCAACGCCTCGCACCCACGCGCCTACGTGTATGAGAGAAACGCGCATCGCTCGGTCCTCGACCACCCACCGTAACCGGGAACTCCCCGATATTTTCCTTGCCCTCGCTTCTACCACGGCTTTCTCCGTCATGGACGGCCCAAAGAATGTCATGCAGCTGCGTCTGCGGCCCACCCAGGACGAAAAACCGATTTTCTGTCATGATTTTTTTGTCATAGAAGTAGGAGCCCACCACATCTATGATGATACCGGGTTTTGTCACAATTATCGTCATAGAAGTGTCATAAGCATGACAAAAAAATTCTTTCGGCCCAAAATGTCATGGATGTGTCTTTTTTTTGTAGTGATGTTGTTGTAGATAAATGGCCTGTGCTACTGTTCTGTTGAATTTTAATGTGTTCCTAGTGAAAGCTAAGTTGAAAGATGATGCTAGAAACTACACGGAGTGGGTCCGTAACTTGAGGATTATCCTCATTGATGCATAGAAGAATTACGTCCTGGAAGCACCGCTAGGTGCAAGACCCGCTGCAGGAGCAATGCCGGACATTATGAACGCCTAGCAGAGCAAAGCTGATGACTACTCGATAGTTCAGTGTGCCATGCTTTATGGCTTAGAACCGGGACTTCAACGACATTTTGAACGTCATGGAGCATATGAGATGTTCCAGGAGTTGAAGCTAATATTTCAAGCAAATGCCTGGATTGAGAGATATGAAGTCTCCAATAAGTTCTACAACTGCAAAATGGAGGAGAATAGTTCTGTCAGTGAACATATACTCAGAATGTCTGGGAACCACAATCACTTGACTTAGCTGGGAGTTAATCTTCTGGTTGATAGTGTCATTGACAGAGTTCTTCAATCACTGCCACCAAGCTACAAAAGCTTCATGATGAACTATAATATGTAAGGGATGGATAAGACAATTCCCGAGCTCTTCGCGATGCTAAAGGCCGTGGAGCTAGAAATCAAGAAGGAGCATCAAGTGTTGATGGTCAACAAGACCACTAGTTTCAAGAAAAAGGGCAAAGGAAAGAAGGGGAACTTCAAGAAGAACGGCAAGCAAGTTGCTGCTCAAGTAAAGAAGCCCAAGTCTAGACCTAAGCCTGAGACTGAGTGCTTCTACTGCAAAGGGACTGGTCACAAGAAACGGAACTGTCCCAAGTATTTGGCGGATAAGAAGGATGACAAAGTGAAAGTATATTTGATATACGTGTTATTGATGTGTACCTTACTAATGCTCGTAGTAGCGCGTGGGTATTTCATACTGGTTCTGTTGCTCATATTTGCAACTCGAAACAGGGGCTACAGATTAAGCGAAGATTGGTTAAGGACGAGGTGACGATGCGCGTGGGAAATGGTTCCAAAGTCGATGTGATTGTCATTGGCACGCTACCTCTACATCTACCATCAGGATTAGTTTTAGACCTGATTAATTGTCATTTGGTGACAACGTTAAGCATGAACATTATATCTGGATCATGTTTGATGCGACACGGTTATTCATTTAAATCAAAGAATAATGGTTGTTCTATTTATATGAGTAATATCTTTTATGGTCATGCACCCTTGGTGAGTGGTCTATATTTGTTGAATCTCGATTGTAGTGATACACATATTCATAATATTGAAGCCAAAAGATGCAAGGTTAATAATGATAGTGCAACTTATTTGTGGCACTCCCGTTTAGGTCATATTGGTGTAAAGCGCATGAAGAAACTCCATGCTGATGGGCTTTTGGAATCACTTGATGCTTGAGAACCATGCCTCATGGGCAAGATGACTAAGACTCCGTTCCCCGGAACAATGAAGTGAGCAACAGACTTGCTGGAAATAATACATATTGATGTATGTGGTCCAATGAGTGTTGATGCTTGCGGCGGGTATCGTTATTTTCTGACCTTCACAGATGATTTAAGCAGATATGGGTATATCTACTTGATGAAATTTCAGAGTGAAGTGGAAAATCATTGTAACAAGAAAATAAGGTTTCTACGATCTAATCGTGGAGGTGAATATTTTAGTTACGAGTTTGGTCTTCATTTGAAACAATGTGGAATAGTTTCGCAACTCACGCCACCCGGAACACCATAGAGTAATGGTGTGTCCGAGCGTCGTAACCTCACTTTATTAGATATGGTGCGATCTATAATGTCTCTTACTGATTCACCGCTATCGTTTTGGGGTTATGCTTTAGAGACAGTTGCATTCACGTTAAATAGGGCACCATCTAAATATGTTGAGACGACACCATATCACTGTGGTTTGGCAAGAAACCCAAGTTGTCGTTTCTTAAAGTTTGGGGTTACGATGCTTATGTGAAAAAGCTTCAACCTGGTAAGCTCGAACCCAAATTGAAGAAATGTGTCTTCATAGGATACCCAAGGAGACTGTTGGGTACACCTTCTATCACAAATTCGAAGGCAATATATTCATTGCTAAGAATGGATCCTTTCTAGAGAAGGAGTTTCTCTCGAAAGAAGTGGGTGGGAGGAAAGTACAACTTTATGAGGTAATTGAACCTGCTCCCTTATTGGAAAGTAGTTCATCACATAAATCAATTCCAGTGATTCCTACACCAATTAGTGAGGAAGCTAATGATGATGATCATGAAACTTCTGATCAAGTTACTACCGAACCTCGTAGATCAACCAGAGTAAGCTCTGAACCAGAGTGGTATGTTAATCCTGTTCTGGAAGTCATGTTACTTGACCATGACGAACCTACGAACTATGAGGAAGAGATGATGAGCCCGGATTCCACGAAATGGCTTGAGGCCATGAAATCTGAGATGGGATCCATGAATGAGAACAACGTGTGGACTTTAGTTGACTTGCACGATGATCGGCA
The DNA here is from genome assembly GCF_018294505.1 of Triticum aestivum. NCBI lineage: Eukaryota > Viridiplantae > Streptophyta > Magnoliopsida > Poales > Poaceae > Triticum > Triticum aestivum. The sequence continues at coordinate 620,316,602 of NC_057800.1, forward strand.
AGCCATAGAGAATAAATGGATCTTCAAGAAGAAGACTGATGCTGATGGTAATGTTACTGTCTACAAAGCTCGACTTGTTGCGAAAGGTATTCGACAAGTTCAAGGAGTTGACTATGATGAGGCCTTCTCACCCGTAGCGATGCTTAAGTCCGTTCGAATCATGTTAGAAATTGCCGCATTTTATGATTATGAAATTTGGCAAATGGATGTCAAAATTGCATTCCTTAATGGATATCTTAAAGAATAGTTGTATATGATGCAACCAGAAGGTTTTGTCGATCCAAAAGGGTGCTAAGAAAGTGTGCAAGCTCCAGCGATCCATTTATGGACTGGTGCAAGCATCTCAGAGTTGGAATATATGCTTTGATAGTGTGATCAAAGCATATGGATTTTATATAGACTTTTGGAGAAGCCTGTGTTTACAAGAAAGTGAGTGGGAGCTCTGTAGCATTTCTGATATTATATGTAGATGACATATTGTTGATCGGAAATGATACTGAATTTCTGAATAGCATAAAAGGATACTTGAATAAGAATTTTTCAATGAAAGACCTCGGTGAAGCTGCTTATATATTGGGCATCAAGTGTTGGAAATATGCCCTAGAGGCAATAATAAAAGTATTATTATATTTCTATGTTCATGATAATTGTCTTTTATTCATGCTATAACTGTATTATCCGGAAATCGTAATACACGTGTGAATACAAAGACCACAATATGTCCCTAGTGAGCCTCTAGTTGACTAGCTCGTTGTGATCAACAGATAGTCGTGGTTTCCTGGCTATGGACATTGGATGTCATTGATGACGGGATCACATCATTAGGAGAATGATGTGATGGACAAGACCCAATCCTAAGCATAGCACAAAGATCGTGTAGTTCGTTTGCTAGAGCTTTGCCAATGTCAAGTATCTCTTCCTTTGACCATGAGAGCGTGTAACTCCTGGATACCGTAGGAGTGCTTTGGGTGTATCAAACATCACAACGTAACTGGGTGACTATAAAGGTGCACTACAAGTATCTCCGAAAGTATCTATTGTTTTATGCGGATCGAGACTGGGATTTGTCACTCCGTATGACGGAGAGGTATCTCTGGGCCCACTCGGTAATGCATCATCATAATGAGCTCAAGGTGACCAAAGTGTTGGCCATGGGATCATGCATTACGGTACGAGTAAAGTGACCTGCCGGTAACGAGACTGAACAAGGTATTGGGATACCGACGATCGAGTCTCGGGCAAGTAACGTACCGATTAACAAAGGGAATTGTATACAGGGTTTGATCGAATCCTCGACATCGTGGTTCAACCGATGAAATCATCGAGGAGCGTGTGGGAGCCAACATGGGTATCCAGACCCCGCTGTTGGTTATTGCCCGAGAGTGGTCTCGGTCATGTCTGCATGTCTCCCGAGCCCGTAGGGTCTACACACTTAAGGTTCGGTGACACTAGGGTTATTAGGAAGACTAGTATGTGACTACCGAATGTTGTTCGGAGTCCCGGATGAGATCCTGGACGTCACGAGGAGTTCCGGAATGGTCCGGAGGTAAAGTTTTATATATGGGAAGTTGTTAAACGGGCACCGGAAAGTTTCGGGGTTATACCGGTATTGTACCGGGACCACCGGAAGGGTTCCGGGGGTCCACCGGGAGGGGCCACCCCTCCCGGGGGGCCACTTGGG